>NW_004949103.1:5874097-5901516 GCF_000317375.1 Microtus ochrogaster
TAGCTAAGGACCATGACCACTGTAAACAGAAGTTTTCTCTCCATGTCTGGCCCTGTGCCACTGCTGCTTCTAAACAGTCACTCAGAGACTTAATATTAATTATAAACTGTTTGGCCTATAATTAAGGCTTATTACTAACTAGCTCTTACATTTTAAATGAACTCATTTCTATTAATCTATGTATTAGCACGTGGCTTGACTTTTACTGGTTTATTGGCATCTTGCTTCTTCAGCTGTTGACTGGTTCCCCTCCCGACTGCACTTTTCTTTCTCCCTGTATTCTGTTTGGCTTTCCTGCCTACCTATCTTCTGCCTTGCTATAGGGAAAGCAACTTTTATTATCAACCAATGAGAGCAGCATATACTCACAGAATACAGAAGAGCGATCCCACAACAGAGTGAGAGTCCTGTTTTGTGGCAGGCATGTTTACAGAAGTTGGAACAATAAGATTAGAACAAATATCTGGTACAGAAACTGGGTTTAAATATTTCAGGAAGCAAGCAGAATTACAGAAGCAGACCACAACACATTATTCTTTCCTGTAACCACAGTAGGGAATTTCAACCCATTTCATTTTTTGCTTGCTTGGATAACTACCTTTAAAAAACAAAAACAAAACCTTAAATAGTTACACAATCGGTCCCATGGTTATTGTCCACTCTTGCCTTAAGAATGCTCTTCTTCACAGTGGTGTCTCTGTAGAGAAGACACCCATTAGATATTCTTCCCAACCATTGTCCACTGCATTCCAACAAAAGTATTTTCCTCCCTACTGATCTCTTTGGCCATTCCTCAATCTCATCTCTTGCAGATGCTACACTTCCCTTTGTGATAAACTCTGTCTTCTATGTTCAATGTTTCTTTGAAAAAAAAAAATTGCAACAGAAATCACATGGAACAAAGAGGAAGCCAGAGAAAGATCCTTGTAGCAATTTTAAGTCAAAAACAGCCAAGGACTGTACTTCAGTTAACAGAAATAAAATGCCTTATTTACAAAAACAGGTGGCAAGTTGGATTTTAGTTTGTGCAACACATTTGCCAAAGCCGCCTAGGGGGAAAACACTTGCTTCACCAAATTCTTTTGAGACTTGCATTGCAAGTGCATGGGAGAGTGTCTGATGCTAGGAATGAAAAAGGAACTTTTAGTTTTCTTCCCAACTGTTTCCTCCTTCCTCCATCCATGCTTTCTGAGTGAGCCAGAGACGCTCTTACAAAATGAACTACCGTGGTTCATATTTCAAATCTGCAGCGGGTGGCATTTTGCTTTGTTTTGTTATTATTTAATATTCTCGTGGGCGGGGGACTTGGGAACTGATGCTATTAAGTTATTAAGCTACAGACTCACAAGTGAGCACAGAAGCTCCATTCATTGTCATTTTTTAATCTTTTATTCATTTAAAAACGTTTCTTAAGAAGAACCCTTTGAGAGGAATTTACAACAGATTTGAAAGGAGCCTGTGGTTTAGGCCAAAGGTCCAGGTAGCAGCTGTGGGTCTTTGTTTAAATAACAATAATAATGGGGACTCAGCCTCACAGGCATTTGTCATCCAAAGCTTGACCTCAGTGCTTCTATTTCATGTCCTACCCTGCCTGCCCCAGAACCATGCTAGACCTGCCCTTCATTTCTCTGAATTGGTGTATTGTGCTTTAGGGCTTGCCCTCCTGACTTTCGTTTTCCAATTGCTTTTTAAAATGCTTTTGTACCTCTTACTTCTCCCCGAATACATTTAGAGAATTAATACAAATGAAAAATTACTCAAATGCACTCCTCACAGTACAGAAGACTGGAGTGAAGACACATGGAGCTAGCAGTCATATGATGTCAATTTAAGATCTGGCTGCATTGTAGATTGTCCAAATGCTTTTAAGTCACCTCACCAAGCAGAGGCTCTGGTTTCTCGGCCCTGAAATGAAGATAGAAATTGTAATGCCTATTTTTCGAGATTTCCTCTGTAATTAGGCAGTAAGTAAGAAAATAAAGCATGATTATTGCTGGAATTGTGCATGTGCTCTCAGTCTCTCTTGCTTTCTTTGTGTGTGTGTGTGTAGTATGTATGTGGTCTTTAGGTATACATACAATAGATATTCATATGTGTTCAAGAATGTGCACATATCTGTGTATGTGTGAACATGTGGCAGGAAGGAGGTGACAATTAGTGTCTTCCATAGTTGGTATCTATTGAGATCAGCCTATGGCTTATTCTAAGTTATTTCATATTGTACTATATAAAACAGGAGGTTTTCAGGCTGTGCCTAGGTTTAGGAGACTCTGTTTTACAAGCAGCTTTTGACTTCATTTTTTTTAACATTTTTGCTGGATCTGGGGGAGATTACTGTAGCTCCTGGTGAACCCACAAACCACATCATCTCTCTGACACCACCCGTACAGCACAGATTGATAAAATGACTTATTTCTCGGAGTAGAAAGTGAGCTATCTATACATTTATCAGGGTGAATTAATACTGTAGGAGCACACAGCTGTATTAAGATCATATCAGACACTCCAGACTGAGGAAAAATACAGCTCTCTCATTTGCAGCCCATAAATAAATGGACACCTGACATTGGCATTGTTCCGCAATGACCTGTCAGCAATACTTGGTACGTGTATCAAAAACCAACAAGCAAATGTCTCCTAGGCTCTAGCTGTAGAGCCTCAAGTCAGCTTGGTCCTAAATTTTGGGTTCAGTCTACTCAATGGCGTGCCCTTCCTGTTCTCCTATCTGGACCTGAATCTGAAACTGCAATTTCCTTCCTTTAGACCTCACTTGGCCTTTCACCGCACAGGTGGATATTGCAGTTTCTTCCTCAAACCATAGGTCCATCGTATTTTTTGAGACAGAATCTTGATGGAACCTGGAGTGAACCAGTTTAGCTAGCCATACTGTCCAGTGATTCCCCTCCATACAGCACTGGAGATATAGAAGTGTCACTTCATGTGGCTCCGTGGATGCTAAATGGCTGAACTTGGGGCCCCATGCTGACATACTAAGCATTTTTCTTTTTAATAGCCTTTTTTTTTGAGAGAAATTCTACTATGAAATTTTGTAATCCTCCTGTCTCTACTATTCAGGACCTGGAATTATATGTATTTGCCATCACATCTCTCTCTCTTTATAAATATTTAAAGTTTAAGTTTCAAAAACAATTTTATATACATTTTCCCCTTTAAAACAGTTCTACTTTAATGAAATTACTTAAGCATAAATATATATGACTGTTGTGGTGGTCTCTAGCTTCTTAAATTTTATTTTAAGCTTTATTTTATATTTACCAATACTATTTATATGTAATGGAAGTATAAGTAATATATTAGATATCTATATTGTGAATGACTGAGTCTGATGTGGGAGGTGATTCACAGCTTATGTTTTATTGCCCTTGGTTAATAAAAAAGCTGCTTTCAACCAATGGCTTAACAGAGTAAAGTCAGGCTGAAAGAGATATACAGAGAGAGTAGGCAGAGCCAGGGAGAAGCCATGTATCCACCACAGGGGACAGATGCCTATACTGGAGCCTGCCGAAATTTTGCCAGTAGGCCACAGCCTTGTGGTGCTGCACAGATTAATGGAGATGGGTTACTTTAGGATACAAGAGCAAGCTAGAAATATACATAAGTTTTTGACCAAACAGTATTGCAAATAATATGGTTTCTCTGTGATTATTTTGAAGCTGAACAGCCAGGAATGGACTAACAGCCTCCTGCCAACATGAGTCAACTAACTGGCATATCTACTACTTGTTTCGTAGGGCTTTCTTCCAAATTCAAGCACTTTATCTTAGAGAGAAATACCTACAATTTAGAAAGTAAAGAACTCACAAGCCTCCAAAAGTCCCTGAAACTTACAAGTTTTATACAATTCCACTTTCCTAAAGACCACACAAAAACTCCTTGGTAGAGAGGAAATTGTCTTCTCAAATTTGCTGCAAACCAGTCAGAGAACTCCAGAATGCAGCTCCCAAGAGTAATCATCCAATTTAGGGTGGGGACTTTGGTGATACAGTAGCCTTTGGGCCTCCTGTGCCCATGCCACATCCTTTCACCTCCACTCCTATCAGTAATCCAGGATGTTCATTGGGTGGTAAGGTAGACTCCATGATCTGTCATTGGTTCCGTGTTTCTGTTGAACAGATGCGTGTTTTGTTTACATTTCCCCAGGAAAGTCTTACAACACCACCCCAATAATACTCTCTCCTCATCTAAATGAACAAATAGCACAATTTCCTTCTTCATAAAGCAAAAATATTCTATTGCATACATTTGTGAGTTTTATCCACTCATCAGGTGGTGAGCTTGGGGTTGATTCACAATGGCTCTTGTGAACAATGCTACGTTATACTGAGAAACATAGACATCCTTTGATATTTTGTTTGCCGATCCTTTGGACAGACACCCAGATATAGGACTGTTGGACCATAAATTAATTTATTCTTTTGGCCTTAGAGAAGATTCTATAATGGCTCGATAAATTTATATTTTCAATGTGCTAGGTCTCACCATCCTTTATATCCTGACCAGTGTGTCTCAGTTCTACAGAAGCCAGGCTGATGGTTGTGCAGCTATCTCACTGTGGTTTCAGTTTATATTTCCCTGATAATCAAGGGTATCGAGTCTTGCCCATTTCTGTGCTTTTCTTTGCCATATGGCCTTTAGGCCTTTTGTCTGTTTATAGTATAGTTCCTTGCTGTAAACTGACACGTAGGATCATAAATGCATGACAACATTTTATAGGACTTTATAGGTTGTATTTTCACTCCATTAATTGTTTCATTTTCTGTGCAGAAAATTTTTGGCTTATTGTCATCACATTTGTCTATTTATGTTCTTATTCCCTGAGCACTCAAGGTAGAAAATGCACTCGGGAGACAATGCTGCATAGGCACTCTTCTGTTTTCCAGCCGTATACATAAGACTTTAATCCACATTGAGGGTTTTTAATGTGCTGTCTGTTAGTTTTATGCTTTGTATGTGAATATCTATTTTTCCCAAATGCCCTTCATTAGAAAATTTTAATTTCTTATGTGTAATTGGAGTTTTGTCACAGATCAATTTATTACTAAATGAGCAGGTCTATTTTGTAGCTTCCTATCTCTTTTATTAAATGATGTTTGTTTATTGAATAATTGATTGATTAATTAACATCACTCTGAATTTAACCTAGGCATTTGTCACATGCTTGGTTAAGTACACTCTCAGTAAATTATACCCTGAGTGAGCCAGGTCAGATGTTCTTCTTGGGTTCTTGCTAGGACTCCAACAAGGAGGACCAGGGATGAAAAAGAAAAGAGTCAAAAACTGGGATTAGGAGTGTTGAAGGAACTGGTGACCCAAGTTAGCAAGCTTATTATTGTCAACAGATCTTTATATAATCCTCACATGGGGAAGCAGAAAACCATTCAGTAAAGTTCTTGAGACAGCAGGATGACAGCTCAGAGTGCATCTACTTCCCCCTTCTCAACGTACATACTGGTCCAGTAAGCAGAGAATTCACATTTCAGTGTCTGTAATATTTGACAAGAGCTTTATAGGAAAAATGTTAAGCTTGAGTTCTCAGTGTTTGAACTCCTGAAGTCCAGTCCACTGCTGGCTTTATCAAGGAGTACTCTGGTAGGTAAAATTACCCAATGTACTTTTCCATACTCAAGATTCTGGATGGGTTTGTCAATACTTAGCCCCCAACACCAGAGACTCTTTTTCAGACAGAAATTCACTAAGTTCTCCAGTGTGGCCTTGGACTTGATATCTTCTTGATTTAGCCTAAAAAGTATGAAATTCTAGATTTGCATAAATATCTCATATATATATGTGCACATATGTATATATGTGTGTGTTGTGTGTATGTATACATACACACATATATGAGATACATATGTGTTGTATATGTGTGTGATATATGTGGGTGTGTGCTATGTTTGCTTCTTTGTGTGTCATGTATATGTATGTGTATATGCATTTGTGTTTGTAGGTATATGTGAATATGTGGTGTGTGGTATGTATGTGTATATATTGTGTGGCATGAATGTATATATGTCTTGTGTGGCATGAATGTGTGTGTGTATGTGGTGTGTGGCATATGTGTGTGTTGTTTCCAGTCAATCACATGATCTTTTTCTTCTGCTTTCCAAGTGTGGTATTAGAGTCATGAATCACTTTGCCTGGATTTGTGTTAATATTTTCATATCAATATCATGTTTTCTTAATTACTATAGTTTTATTATGTAGTTTGAGGATCAGTTACTAATCTTTTAACAAGCTTTACATCACAGTGAAAAAACCACTGGCACGAAAAATTTTAAAGGGGGAAAAGTTTATTTTGACTTATGATTTCAGAAGATTTAGGCAACGATCTTCTGCCACGATTGACTTGTGTCAAGGAGAAATAGTCATGAATGATAGCAGAATATAGTCACTCACTTTACCTTTAGTATGCACAGGACAGACAAACCAAGAAAGAAGAAGAAAATAAAAGACATATGTGTTAGTTAATGATGGATTTTTGAATGATAAACCTTCCTCTGCTTCCAACCACACCTTTTGTTTTTAAATGTTCCATGATGTAAGGATCTGCCACACATTTCCTTGTCGTAAACACTCCAAAGCTTCACTTCTATGGTGGATTCCAACATTCTGAAACTATGACCCAAACTAAATTATAACTCGTGCAAACTGTTTTTATTAGATATTTGTCTCACTGTCACACAGGTATCTAGTACAGAAGGCTAAGCAGTGGTAGTTTCTTTGCTCATTTTAGTTTGAGACACCTGAAGATGTTCTATATGGTTCTTGCTGTCCAAATTGTATCTCCACAGATGAATAAGGATTTCTTTTTCTCTACTGTTTGGACAGCATTTGTTATTATTTGCTTGTGGAGAGTAGCTGGGTAAGATGATATCTCCTTGCAATTTTGAATTCCATTTATTCAGTGATTAAGCACATTATGCTATTTCCATGTACTGATTGACCATTTGTTATTTTCTTTCCAGAATTTTATGCTGAGATACATTGGTCTGTTTTTAAATTGCACTATCCAGGTTTGTGTATGAGTTTTAAGACTACTTTTGTGTTCAAGAAGTTAATCTCCTCTTAGATGTAAAGCTTGAAAATATTTCCCTAATCCATTGAGCTGTTTTTTCTTATGTTGACTCTTTCCTTTGCTATGATCAATTGTTCAGCTTGACATCATCCCATTAATCTATTTCTCTTTTTTCTTAGCTTGCACTTTAAGAATCTTAAAAATCCATTGCCTATGGCGATATATTAAAAGTGTTTCAGTTACATCTTCTCAAGTAGCTTTATATTTTTAGGTCTTACAGTTAGGTATTTGATACATTTTGAGGCTTTCTTTGTGAATTGTTCAAGATAGAGGCCAGCCTTAGATGTTCTCCAAAGGGACCTTTAATTTTTCCAGTACTATTCATTAAATAGGTTATAAGTTCTCCAGTCTATATTTCATAGATTGCTATAGATGCATGCATTATGTCTTTGTCTTATTTATAATCTATTTACACTTCCTGAGTCAAGTTTTAGGCTAAGGTTATGATGTTTTGGTTGCTGGATTCTGACAGACTCTCTTGAAGTCAGAAATTTTGATGCTTCTAATTGTATTATTTTCTTTCTTTTATTTATTTTTCTTTTTCATTTTAGTTTTTTTTGAAAAAGAAAACAAGCTGTATTTTTTTTATTCCACATACCAATCCAGTTCCCACTCCCTCCCCTCCTTCCATTCCATGCAGTTGCTCCCCCAACCCACACACCATTTACTCCTCTGAGAGGGTAAGGCACTTTGCTTTTGGGAAGGTTGAGGGCCCTCCTTACTATATCTAGGCTGAGCAATGTATCCATCCAAAGAGAATGGTTCCCCAACAGCCAGTACAAGAAGTAGGGGTAAATCCTGGTGCCACTACCTGTGGCCTGACAGTCTGCCCTAGCCATACAACAGTCACCCACATTTAGAGGGTCTAGCTTGGTCCTGTTCTGGTTCCTTCTCTGTCCAGCTGGAGTTGATGAATTCCTATTAGCTCAGGTAAACTGTTACAGTGGATGTGTTCATCATGGTCTTTACCTCTTTGCTTATATTCTCACTCCTCCCACTCTTCAACTGAACTTTGAAAGTTCAGTCCAGTACTCTGCTGCAGTCTCTGCCTCTGTTTCCATCAGTTGCTGGATGAAGGTGTCTATGGTGACATTTAAGATATTCATCAATCTGTGCAAAAATACTAAATAAAAGACTGTCAAATAGAATCCAGGACACATCAGAACCATCATTCATCATGATCAAGTCGGCTCTATCCCAGAGATGCAGGAATGGTTTAACATATGAAAATCTGTCAACGTAATCCACCATATAAGCAAACTGAAAAATAAAAATCAGATGATCATCACATTAGATGCCAAAAAAGCTTTTGACAAAATACAATATCCCTTCATGATAAAGGTCTCGGAGAGAGCAGGGATATAAGGAACATATCTAAACATAATAAAGGCAATATACAGCAAGTCAATAGCCAACATCAAACTAAATGGAGAGAAACTCCCAACTATTCCACTGAAATCAGGAACAAGACAAGGTTGTCTACTCTCTCCATATCTATTCAATATAGTTTTTGAAGTTTTAGCTAGAGCAATAAGATCAAGGGGATACAAATTGGAAAAGTAGAAGTCAAACTCTCACTGTTTGCTGATGATATGATAGTTTACATAAGCGACCCCAAAAATTCTACCAAGTAACTTCTAAAACTCATAAACACTTTTAGTAATGTGGCAAGATACAACATTAACTGAAAAAAATCAGTAGCCTTCTTATACACAGATGATAAATGAGTTGAGAAAGAAATCAAAGAAATAGCCACTGGTAGCATAAAATATGACACAATAACTCTAACCAAACAAGTAGTAGACCTGTATGATAAGAACTTGAAATGTTTAAAGAAAGAAATTGAAGAAGAAACCATAAAGTGAAAAGATCTCACATGCTCTTAAGTAGGTAGAATTAACATAGGAAAAATGGCAATCTTACCAAAAGCAATCTACAGATTCAATGCAATGCCTATCAAAATCCCAGAAAAAATCTTCAGAGACCTCAAAAGAACAGTACTCAACTTTATATGGAAAAGCAAAAAACCCAGGATAGCCAAAACAATCCTGTACAATAAAAGAACTTCTGGATGCATCATAATCCCTGACTTCAAACTCTACTACAGAGCTACAATACTAAAACAGCCTGGTATTGGCATAAAAGCAGACAGGAGGACCAATGGAAGAAAATCAAAGACCCAGATATTAATCCGCACACCTTCAAATACCTGATTTTTGACAAAGAAGCAAAAAATATAAAATGGAATAAAGAAAGCATATTTAACAAATGGTGGTGGTGTAACTGGATAGCAACATGTAGAAGAATAAAAATAGATCCATATTTATTACCATGCACAAACCTTAAGTCCAAATGGATCAAAGACCTCAACATAATGTCAGCCACACTGAACCTCATAGAAAAGAAAGTGGGATGTACACTTGAACTCATTGGTACAGGAGACTACTCCCTAAACATAACCCCAGTAGCACAGACACTGAGAGATATAATTAATAAATGGGACCTTCTGAATTTGAAAAGCTTCTGTAAAGCAAAGGGCACTTTCAACAAGACAAAATGACAGCCTACTTAATGGGAAAAGATCTTTACTAGACCCACATCAGACAGAGGTCTGATCTCCAAAACATACAAACAACTCAAGAAATTGGTCATCAAAAGAACAAATAGTCCAATAAAAAAATGGAGTCCAGACCTAAAAAGAAAAAAAAAAGATATTCATCAATCTGACTACAGGGCAAAGTCAGTTTAGGCAACCTCTCCTCTATTGCTTAGGGTCTTAGATGGATCATTCTCGTGGATTCCTGGGAATTTCTCCAGTGCCAGGATTTCTGTTATCCTCATAATGACTCCGTCAATCAAAATATCTGTTTCCTTCCTCTCATCTCTGACTTTCGTCCATCTTAACTATCCTGTTCTCTCAAGTTCTTTTCACCCCTTGCTTTCTCCCTTCCTCTTCTTCTTCCATGCTCCCTTCTTCCTCCATGTCCATGCTTCCATTTTTTCCCCCTTAGGTGATCTTGTCTATTTCCCCTTTCCATGTGGATCTATGTATGTTTTTCTTAGGGTTCACCTTATTACTTAGCTTCTCTAGGATCATGAACTATAGGTTCAATGTCCTTTTATATATATATATATATATATATATATATATATATTAAGTTCACCTTGTTACTTAGCTTCCCTAAGATCATGGATTCTAGGCTTTTAAACTTCCATTATTTTATTATGATTACTTTTTGATTTTCAGGTCTTTTGTGGTGCAATTGATGGTGATCGTATTAGATTGCTAAATCAGTCTAAGTAGTATGGACAGATTAACAGAGTTACTTGGAACATGGAAGTGTTCATGGGTGTCTGTTTTCACTCTTTGTAATCTTCAATTTATTTTGTGATTTTTAAAAATAATTTATATTGTATAGCTTATCCACTTACTTATATTTTATTTAGCTCATCTTGCTATTAAAACCAGAATTTACTAACTTGAGAAAAAGAAAACCATGGGCAAAATGCATTCTTACATAGAGAAAATAGTTGATTATTTTAAATATGTAAAATATGAAGGCAAATACATTCTATCAATACAAACATCACTCAAAACTGGAAATTAGAGCATATTAAAACATTAAAGAAACCATTGTATAACATTCATTCTGAAAAATCAATATTTTTGGTAGTTTAAAAATAATACAGCAAATTAAACATATAAGATAATATCCCAATATTAATATGAGTTATTTTAATTGAAAACAGAGCATATTACATGTTGACAGAATATTTTAATATTAAATGAAAAGAGTGATTTGTTATCCCCATTACAGTCTCGCCATTCTTGCATCAGTGGCTACATCTTGCCTATAGAATTGGTACTATAGTATGCAGGGTCCAGTGTTGGATAAATCAATTGATATTTTTTCTTCTCCAGCAGCCTTCCAACACATTGCAAGTATCCAGCAAGAAGGATGATTTCTGATAAATTCAAAATTTATATTTCTGTATCTTGCAATGAAAGCATAATGTATCTTCAGCAATAGGGGTTTGTCATCTAGTTATGATGGGTCACCAAAAGCAATGGAAATAGCTTGTGTTGCTTTGGGTGCTTCTGGGGACTCCTTATTTATCAATTCATAGGGGCACAAAGAGATTTTCATTTAATAACATATATATTCTGGGAGAAGTATTTTCATCCATGTGGAATACTTCAGTTCAAACTTTTTTTGTGTCTAATACCATAAACATGGTCAAATTCAGTTGCTATGGATGTCATGACTCAAGGGGAAAATCAAGTGATTATTTTCCTATGGACTATTTTGTCTAACTGTATTCTAGATATTTTGTTTAGACACACAGATTTGTGCTCTTTTCAGCCTTTGTCATTGAAACTTTGTATTGTAGTGGGTACTGGTTAATTCAGAGTTCATAACTGTTCAAAGCGCTGAGAATATGTGATAGTGAGTGTTCAGCTGCCGAAGGGACATATAAATCAGTATTTCCTTCCTAAGGCACAGGGAACAAATCAGAACAGAGAGAAATAAAATCAGTGTTGGATGATGGGCAATTCTATGAAATGCTGTTCCCTGAATATGACAGGGATGCTGCACTCGTGAATTCACAGAATTTGTGGTAACCTGTACAAAACCTACTTATGTAAAATCAAAGCACTTGAAAATACAAAAGTACAAGGAGGAGGGACTACTATGGTTCTAACTCTGGCTGGGAATCTCTTGAAAATTGATGGAGGATGAGGTGGTAGGAAACCCTTTGCTTTGGGGGTTAACTACCAGCAGATTGCACATATTACAGAAGATAGCCCCATGCTCATAAAAGACAATATATAATTGGTTTCAGTATGTTGCAAGAAAGAAGAGAAGATAAATTTAGGAGGCGGTGTCCTGTTTGGAAGGCCAGGGGTATCTGGAAAGAAGGAAAATAATCAACATGCATCGTGTACATGTATAAAAATTTCAAAGAATACATTTTAAGTAGAAAATGTGGATGCCATTTTAAAAGTAAAAAAGGTGGAAAATTCTCTGACATTTTTATTTAACAATGTATTATACTCTTTGTAATGAATGAAGACAAAATTGATAAATATATAGAAAATAAGAAAGAAAATAACAAAGCTGGTTTTATTTGTATATAATCACTTCATCAAAAGGATGTTTATGTGTTTAACCATGATTTACTTGATGAAGGCTCTTAAAAAACATATCATTCTTATCAAGATATTTCTTTTTACATGGCTTTGAGAAAATAAATTCTGTGTACAGATAACCTCTGTGCCAAGAACTGCATTCATTCAACAGTCTAGCCATGATCTTGGCCAGCAGTCTTGGGAAAGTCTTTCAAACCCCAAATTCACATTATCTTGATTAAAGAAAGTAAATGATCATCTCAAAAATAATGTTCTACCTTGTAACATTCTCAGCTTCTGACCCAGGGGAATATTGAGATAGATGATATTTTATTTGTTTTAAGCTAATAAAATGTGATCATGATTTATGCAGAAGTAGTAACCAATTACTGAGGACAGTCCTTCCATAGGCTCTGTTAAGAAGACAAAATGTGAAGGAGAACAGCAACCTGCTATTTGATGTTTGTTGGACTTAGGGTTTAGAGGCAGTTGTATGAGTTATTGTTATTGCTTGGTTCATTCTTATCCAAGCAGTAAGCTTCTCCATTTCTGGAGACACCAGTGTCTCTTCCAGTGAGATCTGGCATGGTAGGAAGTGGGTTATGGAAAGAACATGCAGCATTTAGAGAAGGAAAGTAGCTACCAAATGGATGCATCATTTATTTATATTCTTTTTTTGCATAGATCTTCTGAGTTTTAATATTAATGCTTATTTCACAAATCATAAATCCTTAAATGAAAATATACAATATGCCTTATTCTGGTAATCTGGCTATCATATTTATTTAATATATAGATATCTTCTAGAGGACATAATCAAGAATTTACTTCAGTTATAAGACTGTGGATAATTTCTATATTTTTCTTGATTGTAATTTTGAGGAGAAGATTTTAGATTGAACTGGAACATGGATCATGGAGATGAAGAATGTGCCATAATCCATCCTTAGAATATCTATTAGTATTAATTCTTTGTATCTTTATGAGGCTTGGTTAATGAGCTGTATTTACTGCTATGCAGTAAGTGGCTTAGAATTCTTAGTTGACTGAAAATTATCTAAGAGTATGAGAACAATTTGGCCATTGATTTAGAGTTGAACAGAAAGAAAGAAAGAAAGAAAGAAAGAAAGAAAGAAGAAAGAAAGGAAGGAAGAAAGAAAAGAAAGAAGGAAGAAAAGAAGGAAGGAAGAAAAGAAGGAAGGAAGAAAAGAAGGAAAGAAAAAACAAAGAAAGAATAACAAAAAAGTAGTCACTGGATAATTAATGTTCTGTTTCTTTCCTTGATATTTTAAATGCAAGAACATTACTGGCATCACCCTATACTCATTTATACAACTGTCAATAGCTGTCTCTTTGCTCTCAGGAGAGATGTCTGAACATGTGAAGAAAATGTGATAAAATAAAATTTTTTTTCACCCAGGTCTTCTCTTATGTTTCCTAAAGGCTTGGGTTACTGCATTTTAAGTTGTGAATAACTACAAAGGAGTTGACCTATTGATTCTGTCTTTTTATCTCACTGAGGAATAAATAAATAAATATTTACATAGAGTAAAAAGGATATATGCAATATGCAGGGTAAAAGAATAGTAGGAGAGACACTGAGCATGCTTGAACTCCAAGAGGCATGGTTTGGTCAGAGTCTTAGCTACAAACCAACAAGGGTCCACTCAGAACCATGAGGCAACATAAAAATGAGATCTGGTTGGAATCCCACAGGTCTACACACTGTGTAAGCATTTCAGAGATCCCAGATTCTGGGAACATTTACTTAATGAGTTACAATGGCTTTGGAATGACAGTGAGCAAGGGGATAAACAGAATTATGGAAAATTATGGAGGGTGAACCACGTGCCAGTCAATGAATTGGGTATCGTGTCAGCATAAATTAATAAGCATATCCAAATTACATATAACTGCAATAATTTTCTTATGTGCATAAAATACAAATGTCTTCAAATTTGCTTTTTGCAATTACCATATATATGGTAATTAAATACCTTTATACACATATAAAGATATATTCAAATGTGCTCTTTCTGATGCGAACAGATCTATATTTTACATATCTTATTGTCTTATTGTCAAACTTCTCTTTAAAAGTCAGTTGTAGCTTAAAATGTCATTCTCCTACTCTTTTCTACCTCCAAAATGCAGGATAATTGATTTTCAAATGAAATACCATTTGGTCTGATTCCTGAAATTAATCTTGTACGGCACATTGAGTGATAGAATCTCAGGGGCAGTTCCTCCCTCTGTCACTCTGGTTTTGTCCCTGGTTGTACTGTGGTCTATGATTTGTGGGGTTTAGTACTTTTTACTTTATTATTTTGGTCCTTGGAATTCTCCTTTCATCACTGTCAATACCAGGTTTTGATGTCTAATAAACATTCTACCACTCTGTTTAAACCTTCTTCATTCTGATGGCATCACCAGAAATCTGCATCCTGAGGCTTCACCTTTCCTTTCATCCAAGTATGCATTGCTGCAAATAGCTGGAGTTGTTTAAGCAACTATTCTTCACCTTAGACATGTACAACCTTTGGTATTCGTTTTTGTTCCCTTAGACATATTTCAACGTGCGATGTTACACTGCAAATAAGTCCTACCCTCCACAAGGAAAGATAATATTCAAATACCCATGAACAAATGCAGGAGGGAAAAATGGCAACTTTCAGAGAAGTCTATCTTGGAACAGAGGTTGTGTTGGTGTTATTGTGAAATGTCATGGAGGAGGCCAAGCAGTTTCTGTTGATAGCATCCGTGTGCAAAGTCGGCATCTGCATATTTTTCCA
The DNA here is from genome assembly GCF_000317375.1 of Microtus ochrogaster. Classification (NCBI taxonomy): domain Eukaryota; kingdom Metazoa; phylum Chordata; class Mammalia; order Rodentia; family Cricetidae; genus Microtus; species Microtus ochrogaster. Next base: position 5,889,117 of record NW_004949103.1, read on the forward strand.
GTTAAAGGAATAATTCTGGAACACTAATTTACTCAAATGACATCAACATCATTTGGCTCTGAAAACACAGGGCTCAGGTCCATTTGCTATTTATGGGTTGTAATACACAGCACTCAGGGGCAGTGCTCACTGGAGTTTAAAGGAAGAACTGAAACAAATTTCAAGTGTGGGAACATGATAACAAAGACTCGTTGTCCTGAATAGCAATTTGGACTTAATTATAAATATTATCCATATAAATGTTCGATCAACATTTAGAGACACCAGCTTGTCTCCTTTTTATGATACTTGCATATCTCATCTGTATTCTATTACTGATTAAACCATCTTGAAAGGACTTGCTCACAGATCTTTTTCTCCCATAGATAGTTGTTGAGGACAGCCACATTCCTTGTTTGTTTCTGTATTTCGGTGATTTATTTCAACAACTCTCAAATACTGTGTGAAATATATACATATATATGTATATATATACTTGTAATGGGATTGCATTTCTAAAGCTAAAAAGTAGTTTATTTTCCTCAAATATCAATTATCTCTTTAATTTTTTTATCCTTTTGAAAATTTCACACATTACTGCAATGCATTTTTATCATATTCAGCCCCTACTGCCCATCCTCCATTCCAGATCCTCCTGAACCAATCTGCTATTTCCACATCCTTCTCCAACTTCATTGCCCAATTTTAAAACAACCCATGGAGTCTAGGTGTTGCTGTTCATATATGCATGGGTATGGCGCCACCCACTGGAGCATAATTGACCTAACAAGGGCCACATCTTTAAAGAAAACTGGCTCATCTTCTCCTGGCAGCCATCAGTAGCTCCCTAGCTATATGTGAGGTGATACGTGGGGTGTCATGATCCTCCGACCTAAGTTACATTGTTGATTGGCTTGTTTTAGCCCAGGCAAACGCAACTGCTATGAGTTCCTAAGTGCAACAACCCTGTCATGAACAGAAGATTTTATTTTGCAGAGCCTTTCCTGGCCTCTAGCTCCTATCTTCCCAATGTTCATATCTTTCCCAATGTCCTCTGAGCAGGCTTTGATTGATAGTTTGAATAGGATGCACCCATTGGTCTCCAGCATTTGAAAATTTGGTCCCCAACTAGTGGTATTGCTTGAGTAGGTTTAGCTGATGTGGTCTTGCTGGAAGAACTAAGTCACTTTGAAGTTTCAAAAGTTTCAAGTCAAATTCAGTGTATGCTCTGTTTCTTGTCACTTAAGATATGAGCTCTTAACTGGTCCCTCAACAAGCTGCCGGTCTACTGCCATGCTTGCCTGCCCTGATGGTGATAGACTCTCCTCCCTTTGGGACCTAAGCCTAACTAAAGTTCTTTTTTTTAGTTGCCTTAATCAAGGTGTTTTATCATAGTCAAGTAGCAAACAAGTTGTAATATAGACGTCCCTAATAGGACAGACCATTTTAACCAACAGTGAATTTATTAAATACTGTCTACTGCACAAAACACTTCTCTCATTAGGAATAAGATATTCACTAATCTATTAATCCCTCTCATTTGTACCTTTTTTCTCTTTCTCCTCCATCTCCTCACCCTTGTTTTGATTTCTTAATTATACCATTCCATTGTCCTAATAATCTTTAAATTCTATAAAACCTAGTATTTCCAGTTCCACACTCAATCTATTACTGAAGTCTTGATTTTTCAGTTTATCTAATACTTATCCTTAGCTTTATTTTACCATTCCCTTTACATTTCTATGCTTGGTAAGTGATAGCTAGAACACACCATATCACAGTTAATATATCCCCTAGTAGATATTGATGCTAAAGGGGCTATAACAAGTCTGTTCTATATTCATTTTATAGGCTCTAATAAATTTCAATTCATTGTTCATGAATACAGAATTCCCTCAAATCTTTTGCACCACCATTTATTTCCATTTTTAATTATTCAGTTGAGCAAGTCAATAACTTACAAATCCATGTATTTATTCAATTGGATATTTCATACTTTGTATATTTTAAGAAAAAGTGACTCATTGACTCTATGAATTTTCAGTTACTTATCAGTACTTTTTGTCTAGTGCTGTGTACAGGCTCTGTGTAACCTTCATAAGTTCCCAGTATCTATTACTTCCTTTCCACAATTACTGAATAGAAATATAATGCTTGCTACATTTCTGGTAAGATTACATTTTTATATAATATATATATTTACACAAGCATACATATATACACACACATAAACATGCATTGCTGGCATATTGCTTATTTCTTTAAACTTGCCAACTAATTATTTATTCTACCTTCCCTAAAAGTCTAGGTTTATCACTGGAAAAATATTAACATGCAGAAGTTTATAATTTTTCTCTATTTCCAAAGGGTGTTATTTCTTTATATTCAAAACATAATTCAAAATATAAAATAAAACTGAAGTCAGTCTGGTGATATATTAAAAACCAGTTCTGAGTAGCAAGTAAATAAATCAATGAGTCAACTGGTGGGCTTATCAACCTCCATTATATATAGCAATTCCTGAGCTCATTGCAAGGCTTTATTCTGAAAAACTTATTCTCCTTTAGACAGTTGTAGTGGAGAAAAAGCCAATCCAGGTTCACTTGAGCAAGGTTATTTGAATTCTGCTTCGCTCCACTTTAGAATACACTATCAAGAGTTACTTTTAATATTTTATTTCCAGGATAAGCAAAGTAGCTCACAGCATTGAGTTTCTTTACTTGACCCACAAAAACGTTCTTAGGCACTACTGCAGTCACTTGTGTATTTTGGAGGGCTCATTTATTTCCTATCTTTAGAAAAGCCAGTTATAATTGGCGAAAGGTAGGGTTGGGAGTGTGTCTGAAAGCCTGGCCTGATCTCATCCCAGCTTTCAGCTCAGTCACGTGTTCATCAAGAGGAAGTCATGTGACTTCTCAGAACTCAGTTCCCCATTTGAAACTGGTCTTATACACACACACATTAGGTATGAAATGAAGATTTAGTGACATACTCTGTGGAATTGTATGCATTATTTCTCTGGCCCTAAGCTTTCTCATGCTTAAAGGTATGGTTTATCTATTTAATTTGGGGCACTGTGGTTTTTATTGGACTACTTCAGTGTGAAAACTCTACAGCCTACTCATGCACATTCTTCTGAAACATTATCATTTCCCCAACGTTGAGTTTTAACTGTGTATTTCTGTGGGGACCTGGAGCTCCTCTTGAGGCTTTAATCCATGGACTTCCTGCTAATTCCTGTGTATCTTTATGATAGGTTTGAGCTTCCTCCTTTCTGTGCCCACCCTCATGTACCAAGTAACTGGCACAGCCACTTTCATATTGTCCTTCCTCAGAGGAAGGCTGTTATTTACCCTGAGGTTGTAGCACAGAAACTTCCACCGTTGAGCTCTTAACATTGTCATACTAAAACATAGATAACAACACTTGCTTTGCTGATTTTCAGTGGAAAAAATAAACCATATAAATTATTTGAAATATTCAGTAAGTACTTACAAAGTGGTGATTATATACCAGGTGCCAGTTTATAAACTAGGGATTTGAAACAGTGAGCAAGTTGTACAGATGTCCCACTCTGGTGGACTTATTTCCATGTGATGGAGGCAGGCAGTACATAGCCTCTAGAGTACTATGAAAAATAAATAAAATGTGTACTCGGTCAGTAGGTTGTGATAAGAAGGAGAAAATAGAGGCAGAGGCTGTATAAAACATTCAGGCAGGAGAGGCATTAAATATTAGATAAGGTACACTAGGAAGACTTACAAGGAAAGTAATATTTAAAGATCCCCAAAGGACCAAAAGATGAAATGCGATGGCTTTAAGGAGGATGAATATTCCAGGGGTGGATGATGACCATCTTTTCTGCCTTTAAATGAAATTCACAAAAGCTTACATCTACTTTTTCACAGAAAATGATTCAAATTTAATATAGTACTCTCCAAACCTTTTTGAAATCTTTTTAAGAATAGCTATTATTTTTGTACTACTATAGTCTAGGGAACTAGGAACAAGGTTATAATAAGTATAACAGTGGGCATGTTTAGAATTTGCTTTTCCTGTGTTCTTAGCATAGGTTTTGGATTTCTAAACTAGGCAAGGTTATGGTGCACAGACCACTAAATGCATTCTTGCAACAAGCCTTTAGATGTATATGTAACTGCCAGAAGCAATCAGAATAAAATTTCCAAGAAATGGATATTTTCTAGTGTGATATAAAAGCTACTAATAGAAAGAACAAGAACTTCCCTATTTCTTACCCCATAAAGCATTTCTCTCTGATTAACTGAAGGGGTGACATTATAGCTTGATAATGAAACGTCTCCATGTAGGAACATGTATTGAGGTCTTGGTTAGACATAACTCAGCTTTTGGAAAGTGATGGGATCTTAAAGGCCCTGACTTAATCAATGAAACAGTACTTTGAAACATGCATTATCAGGTCCTGGAAGATGAGGGATGGGAATGTTGACTCATGGTATACCTGTGAGGAAAATATTATGTTCCCTGTACTTTTTTCTTTCTGTTTTTTTTTCCTGCTGTCCCCAGGGAAGCACTTTGTTCTGCATCCTCATTACTATGTTGTCCTCTTCAAGGTGCCAGAAGTAACAGGGACAAGTATGTGATGTTGACACAAAAAAACAAAACAAAAGAAAATCCGACACCTTAAGTCTCTTTTCCACTTTTAACTTGTTTTGCTCATATATTTTCCAAAGCAAGGACAATTTGACACCCGGTCATACTAAAATGTCCTCATGAGATGGTATTGCACCCAGTATTACTCATTTTGGCAAGTCACATACCAGACACAGCTCAACTTGATCCATGACACATGGCATTAATATTTGTAACACTACCCAATAGAAAGTACTTGAGACCCAATGTACAAGAGGTTATCAAATGTGCTTATAACTTCTTGCTAACTTTCGTAATGAACACTGAGACAAGAACTTTCACATGAACATCATCAGTATTGCCCCAAAATCTAAGATATCTGACAAGTTTTGTATGAAATCAACAATGTTTTTTATCACACTAGAATATATACTAACTGCAGTGTTTCCTAAGTTGAAAGGTATAGGAAGTGGAGGATTTCACTCTTTTACTCTGTGCATGTGCCATGGTTTCTTTATGTATGTTATTTATTGCAGAGAGAGACATTTGGAATTTTTCCAAATGTGAAAAGTGCCACAATACATACAGTCCTCACACCTCTCTAAAATGCACATCTCATGTCTTTTAAATATCTGTATGTAGAAAATGAGTGGGTGATCACATGTCAACTCTGTTTTCAGCCTTTGGAGAAAGTTCCTTAGTAGTGTGTTGCCCTTGCGTTGATGGCGTTCACTACCAGAGTCTGCAAGCTTCCAGCTTTCTCCTTGACTTGACAACAGCTGCTACTTTTCAGCAATTATTCTGACCCTTATGGAGGGAATCTCATCATGTCTGTAACTTGTTTTTCCTTACCTGGTGGCATTACACCTTTCCTTCAGAAACTTGCTAGTCATTGCTATGTTTTACTTGGAGAAACGCATAGTGAAATACCTTTGCTTGCTTTTAACCAGGTTGCCAACTTTTTTTAAACTTTGTTTTTGTTTGAATATTGGGTTGGAAGAGATTCTTGGTTAGAGACTTCACTTTGATTTGAAGTATGCTTTGCAAATATTTGTGTCTGTGTTACAGATTGCTTTTCCATCCTGTTGGTTATTTCCCTTTCTGTACAGAAGGAGTTCTAACAAGTTTAGTTTCAGTCCAGATTAATTTTGTTGTCTGTGCTTCTAATTATTGCCAAATCCAAAGCCATGAACTTTCCCTCTGAATTTTCCTCTGGATTGTCCAAGTTTTATGTGGTAATTACAATGATTTTAGGATTTTTATTCTGTATAGAGCATGCTAAAATCCAGTTTCATTTAAGGTTTTCCTATACTATTGTTTTTTAAATAAAATATTTTTTCATTGTATATGTTTGGAATCTGTATTAGTTTATTTTCTAGGTGCTGTGATAAAATATCACAGTAAAATCAACTTGAGAAAGAATTGATTTATTTTAAAGTACAGCTCCAGAAAAAGAGTCCATAATGATAGAGAAGGCGTGGTATGGAAGCAAAGGCAAGAAGTAGAGAGAGATCTGCCCATCTCTAGTGATGCATTTTCTCAACGACAATCCACATCCTAAAGGTTCTATTGGAGGTGTGTATGTGTGTGTGTGTGTGTGTATGCACGATTCATATTTTTACATCCAATATTTAATAACTAATACAAAACTGTCAAATTCAGATGATTATTCCAGTATTTTTCCACATTTGTTTAATTGTTTATACATTATATGTATGTGCTTTCAACCAGAAGATTATATATAAAATGAAACAAAATAAAAGATTTATGAAATTGCAGCCTTTTTTATTTTTAAATTTTCATGTTTAATACCAACTTTAAAAACTTCTCCTTAAAATGCATTTGTTTTTTTGTTTAATTTTTTTATTGAGAAAAAGAAAAAAAAGTTTCCACCTCCTCCCAGCCTCCTATTTCCCTCCCCCTCCTCCCACCCTTCCCCCCCTCCTCCCACCCTTCTCCCTCTTCCCTCACTCCTCTTTCCCTCCCTCTCCAGTCGAAAGAGCAGTCAGGGTTTCCTGCCCTGTGGAAAGTCCAAGGTCCTCCCCCCTCCGTCCATGTCTAGGAAAGTAAACATCCAAACTGGCTAGGCTCCCACAAAGCCAGAACATGAAGTAGGATCAAAACCCCGTGCCATTGTCCTTGGCTTCTCATCAGCCCTCATTGTTGGGATAAAGGAAGGTTCGATAGGGGAGCATGGAAGCACAAATCTTAGTTAAGGGAGCCACCTTAGGGTTGGCAAGAGACTTGAACCATGGCGATGTCCCCAGTTAGTTCCTTGGGCAGCTGAGGATAGGGAACCTGAAATGACCCTATCCTATAGCAATACTGATGAATATCTTGCATATCACCATAGAACCTTCATCTGGTGATGGATGGAGATAGAGACAGAGACCCACACTGGAGCACTGGACTGAGCTTCCAAGGTCTCAATGAGGAGCAGAAGGAGGGAGAACATGAGCAAGGAAGTCAGGACCACGAGGGGTGCACCCACCCACTGAGACAGTGGGGCTGATCTATTGGGAGCTCACCAAGGCCAGCTGGACTGGGCCTGAAAAAGCATGGGATAAAACTGGACTCTGAACATGGCGAAATTGCAGCCTTTATCCCTTAAATATAGACTCATAATCCAGCATCTCCCCCAAGCTTTGGACTAAGAATGGATCTCCTGGATAGATAATATTCTGCCTTTCCATGACTCCTGGCTTTATCTTTCCTTGCTATTGTATGCTTATAGATTATAAATGCTACAAGTTTTTGTTCACAGTTTTTGTTTCAGAATATCCTATCAAAAAGAATGCTGCTTAAAAAAATCAAGTCTGAAAGTAGAAATTAACAGAACGATAATAAAGCAGGGCTTATTGTTCATTTTAGTCTTGTTAATTTTTATTCTGAAAAACTGATTGCTATTATGCTAAGAAATTGCCCTGGCTTTTAGGAAATGCAAGTGTTAAAGTATTTTAAAATATCATTGTAAAGACTTGAAGATTCTACTTGGAATTCCTGGTTTGAACAAATTAAAGAATCAGATTTTTGAAGTTCCTTATTTCTTCCTCACAGATGGGTCAGGTGAGTTACCTTTAAATAAGAAGAGAAGTAGCAATTAGGATGTCATGATAACCTCTCACTCTCCGTGACTACACAAAGCTGCCTTCCACTGTTAAGAGCTTGTGTTTGTGCTGTTGAGTGCTGAGAGTTGGGAAGTTTTATTCTCACTACTAGAGACTTACTAATGTAAAACTCCTGTCTGGCCCCTAAGTGTAAGCAGCTTAAGTGAAAGGGACCATGTCTGAATGGATTCTTCTCTGAATTGAGACTGCTACGCCAAGTGGAAGAAACAGAAATGACACCTGCCAAAGAAATGTTCCCCCTGGAGTGACATGGTGCTCTCCACAGTGGGCTTAGACCCTGAGCTTGACTCGCGTTAATCATCCTAAGCACAAAGCAGGACGTGAAAATAACACACTCACAGCCCCGAAAGGACTCATAGATGTTATGAAGAATGTCCTTGAGGTTTCCTCTCCTAGATCAGCCTGTTTTTCTCAGATCAAGAATCGACACCAGATGATTCCAAACTCTTTTGGTATTTATTCTGTTCTCATTCTATGAGAAGGTTTTTACCTGTGCTGAATATCTACTTAGTGAGTAGCCGAGCTGTCATCAATATGTACATTTATGCTCTGTTATATTTATAAATACACATAATACAATCATTTGATATATGAATAGTATTGCAATTAATAACACTCATAGAAACTGTTAAAATAGAATTCCCCTTTCATCCCAACTGTGAAGCAAGTCATTTGTTTGTAAACTATTCAACTGATTTAGGGTAAAACACATATGATTTTTTTTCAAATTTTTTATCTGAAAAATCATACAAGCCTTCAAGGTACAGTTTCATCAGGGTTCAGGCCCCAAGGAGGAGGTATGGAATCGGCAGGGGAGGAAGGAATGAACATTCATCCTAGGGTTCAGCAGCTCTATTTTAACCAGAGGGACACGGTTCACACAGCATATTGACAACCCAAGTCATTTGCAAGCTTCAGCATACAGGATCTTTTTTCTCTCTACCCCATTAAATGTCCAGGGTGAAACGGGAAAGTGTAAAGCAGACATTCCTATTTGAAACAACATCTTCATACAGAGTCTGTCAAATGAGAAAGTTCCACATTTCTCAGGGTCTGCAAAGCATAGACCTTTTATTTTTACAGCCCGTGTCTAGGATGATCACTCATGTGGTTAAAATATGTTAGACCACCTGAAAACATTTTTACCTTAACACTTTACATGCACAACCATTTGAAGCTTTCTAAAATGCAAGCTTTTTACAAAATATCTCATACTGAGCATTTAACTGGCCAATTATAGCATTTTTCTGTTTCTCAGTTTTATAGTAGGGACCTGGTCTTTTCATAAGAAGCAAAGAAATGGGTATTTCATTCCTTTTCCATCAGCTCACACTATTCTTATTTCCTCTATATAGGCTCTAATATATATATGAGTGTGTGTATATATATACATACATACATATATATATATAGTATAGATCAATGGATATATTTATGACATTCTGTACCTTGAAATTTCAGCTGAGCAAGAAATTTCTGAGAACCTACCCTATTGGTACCACAGTCTTTGGGCACAAGAAAGATTTTTCCTTCTTTGAATTGTTTCTTGTCAAAACCCTGTCTTCAAAGTTTCCCTCAGAAATACAAATGTATTTTCCCAGGGGCTGCATAAGCAGAAAACTTCCCATTATGCAAACAATTGCTCCTAAAAGTGAAATCCAAAAGCCAGAGTGCTGGTGTCCGAATCTCTTGGTGGCATGTCCCTGGAACTTTGTCAAGCAATATCCTCCGCTTCAGGACTTGAGTAGCCCTTATGCCACGGCCAGCACCACAAGTCAATACCCACATTGTCTACCTTGTATCCTATGCCATTAATACATCTTCTAGGATGATTTACCTGAATTCTACAAGAGCATGGCTAAGACCTGTTTCATTACCAGAGTATAACAGATACTCTTTGAATTGCAATATTAGAAAGCCACTGCTTGAGAAAACACACACGAGTTTATGAGCTCCAGTCACCCAGCTGCGTGTGGTACACCTCACCTCTAGCTGAGGTAACTAATGGCAGATTCTAGTGAAATCCTGGCTGTGCTCCCATCTGCTCTTGCCTCTTCCCTGTTCTTTGTGTTGGCTTCTTGCCCATCTTGCACAGTGATATTTCTTTGCAAGCACTGTCATTGTAGGTTAGAAACTTGCTGCAGAACAGCTCCAGGTAAGACAGGCACTAACTGGCTTGAGATGCATGTAAGTCCCAATGTTGATTACTCAGGCTCCATGGACATTCTGCATATAACCATAGGTAAGGGTCACCTATCCACATCAGAAATTTCCAAGATCCATCTGTGATAAAAATAGCATGAGCCCACAAAATTAACCACACTCAACACAGATTTCTTCTCAGTAGGTCAAGTGAGCCTTCTTGTTTAACTTGGCGGCAAGTGAAAGACAATGTTTACTAATAAGAGTTCTGATTCAATACTTAGGTTTTGGAGAAGCGACCTCACTATCTAGCTCTGGATGACATAGAATTGAGCTTTCTTCCTTGGCTTTACAAATATACATTTCTATAAGTAAAGCATACTGTGATTCACAATTGTAGGAACCAGACAAAGTATTTTATAAAAAAATGAATTTATATTGGAACAATTTACAAAATGTTAGAAGACGTGGAACTCTTTATAGTCATCTCTGGTCTTTCTCAACTCTCCTCTTCCAAACATGCTTAAATGTGACTAGTCTTGAAGTCACATGGTTTGGAGTTATCCTTAACTGAGTAGGCTTCAGTCTGTCATTGTTTTCATTTTTGAAAATTCTCTGCATGAGGTGATCAGGTGTGCAATCCTCTGCCAAGGTTATGGTCAGTGGAGTGTTAGGATGGTAGAGAAAAAGACATATTGGATGAAATTTTCATTCCATGTATTTGAAACAGTAGTTGGCATTCATATGACCCACATGTGTGAATGAATTCAAAGGTTATGCTCACACTGATCCTGACTAGAAGTGACACACTGAAAAGCTTCCTGTTGCAGACAACATATTACAGTCCCTGTTGGTGTAAAGCCTGGCTCTCCTCCTTTTGGAGAAGCCTTATGGACAATTAATTTCCAAGACTTCAGTTCACTATTTTTTTCTCTGCATAAAATAGACATTTAAATTATGAGTGTATGGGCTAAAGGCCCAGATTTCAGATTAATAACACAAAGCTTTCATGTGGATTAATACTATAATTATTAAACTTTTATCTATGGTTGAATATTTTACCAGCCAAAAAAATAGCTTAGGAAATTAAAGGGCAGCTTGAATGTAGAAACACAGCTCTAACTATATGGCAAAAAAGCAGAATTTTGTCAAAATATTCATGAGTGGTTATTAATAACAAGGGCTTGTAATATTTTCATCTGAATTATCCTAGCCATGAAATTAAAATGTAAGGATTAATTTCCATTAGCATCAGGGTACCATGAGTAAAAGAGCAAGCTTGCAATAATTGGAGCAGGTTACTAATTTTTTAATCTTTGTTCAACTCATTACACTTACTATTTCTTGTTGGTGAAATCTGGGCCTCCTTAGTTATTCTGTTGTTTCGACACAGATGAAAGAAAAATCAGTGCACTATACATTGGCTTCTTTTTTATTGTGTAGACAAACTGTTTTAGGTATTTTGACTTTTTTTTAAAATCTTGATTTTCTTCCATTTCTCTCTTACAACTTTTAAACAAAGGTAGCTTCAGCATTACAACTTAATATCTGCTTGCAAAGTTTAATATTTGTATTACTTTGGGTCATGCCAAGGATAGAACTCAGGCTTCATGGCATGCTAGGCAGGTGAGACTCTATTACCAAGACACCCCTCATCCCCAGAGAGGTAACATTTGCTGGGACCTGAGTTGAGAGGAACATGAAGAGGTTGCTGGGTATGCAATCAAAGATCTGGGTCTGCAAAGTTTAATACAAGGGTGGATTGTCTGACAAGTCCTTTGTGGGTAGAATGAATGCACTCACTCACTTGATGCATAGTCATACAGAGATAGTAATCTCCTTATCTGCAGAAGTATTCCAAGACTGGCGAGTGCCTGAACAACCCTACACTGACTCTTGTCCCATACACAAAAAGGTATCATTAAATTTAATTTATCCAATGGGCAAGAGAATGTTATAATTCAAAGCTAAATGGGACAATTATAAAACATGCTAGAACATTACTTTCTGACAATAAATGAACTGTTTATTTCTGCAACTTAATATTTTTAGAAGGTACTTAATCATAGGCAACTAAAAGTACCATATGTAAATAAAGATAAGTGGGGATTGCTGCACCAGGGTTAGATGCTAAAATGAATTAGGAATGGTCCTGGCATCTTACATAAGCGCCACTAAGTGGGGATTGCTAGACAGGGTTAGATGTTAAGATGACTTCATGATATTGAAAGAAGGTATTGTTCCCTGAGGTATTTGAGCTTTAAACATGGCCATTCATGCAGATCTGCTAATGTAAAGAGTTTTTAATGGAGACCAAACATTTGGGCTTTATATCATTACAAAAAAAAAAAACATTTAGCTGACAATAATTATATGCTGGAAATTTTCAAGAAAATTACATCTCATGTATTGGATTTAAACTTAGGAAATATAATTTTCTCATTATACTGATGAGAAAACTGAGGCCTCAAGAAATTGTTGTTTCACTTGAATTTGGCTGAGAATTAATAAAAGCAGAGTCAAGACTTCAGTCCAGGCAT
>NW_004949103.1:5901616-5910816 GCF_000317375.1 Microtus ochrogaster
TAATATTATAAATTTTATATTACATATTATAAATATTATAAGTAATAAATATATTATAAATATAAGATATTGAGGCTGAAGACAGTTAAAAATCTAATTTGAAGGCATGATAATATGTATAAGACTTTAGAGCAGGCCCCAGGTTCTGTGAACCTGTTATTGATTCCTCTGCACATGGATGACACTTGGGTACTCTGATGCACATGCTGTTTTTACTGGAACACTTGCCAAATTGGGAGAATTACTTCCAAGGAAGATAAAAGCTCTGCTTTTCGTGTAGCATCCAGACTAGTTGACTCTGTGAGAGAGCTTTGTCACCCGAAGTTTGACTTGTTCAAAGGTAAAGATTGTTACTGTTCCAAGAGAATTTCAATTTGAGGAACACTAAAAGGTGATGATTGATAAAAGTGACTAATAAGTTCTCATGTGTTTGTACTGGGCATTTTTCATAGGTTCCATAGCATATTATATCATTAAAACCCCCCACCGTGACTCCAAAAAAATCCCCAGGACTTGAACAAGAGAGAAATACATATAGGAATAGGAAGTACCAATGCACTTGAGATTTTATCTCTAACAAATAAAAGCTTGAGATGACGTATGTACAATGTCAGTCAATTCATCCCCATTTCCAGCCTTGTCTCATTTGACCTTGGGGCAGAGAACATTTGATACTGACTTTGAGCTATTTCCAGTTATACAGAACATTCTAAATGATCACAAACCACAAAAGGCCAGCTACTTAGACTCTATTCTCTCCTACACTGCCTCATGCTACATCCATCCCAGATTGTAAGACCACTCATTTTCTGTCATTTTCTTCTTTCCTGCAGGATTCCAAACATTTCCTTGAATTTCTGTCCATATGCATTTGAAGAAGTAACTCGAAACAAAACCAGGTTCAGTACATACAAGGAAATCTATCTTTGCTGATGACGACATGTATTCAAGGGACATACTGTATACACCAGGCAGGTACATTCCCTGCTTTGGGCCCTGACTCACAATTCAGACATCTAAGGAGATTAAAAAGATGTTTTTCCATCCACACAACAGCTACTCTAGGCTCTGCCTCCAGAAAGAGAAAAGTGTACAATGGAAGCCAAAAACACAAGGAATTCAGAACTCTCTGAATAAGAAGGTTTTGATTCTTTTCTGTACAGCTTATCACTCGCCTGCCAATCAGCTCCAAGATTCATTCATGATGTAACAAGTTATATAACAGAAAAGCTGGTAGTGTTTTACTGATGATATCAGTCAAAAAGAGAGATAATTCTCCCCTGTTTCTCCCCTTGATTCATATTGCATTCCCTTAGCCTCATGCTTTCCTTACTTACACTTACTTCAGAGCAGAAGCTTAACAAATAGTTTCCTCTTCCCAGGTGTCTACCTATTCCTCCCCAGGCTAACACTGCTCCTGCAAGCATTCTTAGAATGCAGGAATGTGCAGATCTGAACATGCGACCACTCAGACCACTCATATGGATTCAAACGATGTTTTTGTAAAACAGCCATAGAGCTAAAACTTAAATCACCATTTGTTCTAACAGTCCATATTTTGATCTCAGAATCATTGCTAAACATTATCCCATAATATCGTCTGTTTGAGTTTCAGTGAGGACAAAATTATACACCAATAACAAAATATCAATAATGGAATAGCTTATATTTGAATTTAGATCTTTTGACACAATGATACTTCTAGAAAAAAATACTAAAAAGATTTATTTTCCAAATTGATATTCAAATATATTAAATATCTACGCTATCATATTCTCAAATCAAGTTTTCTTATGCTTTCAAATTGAAACTGGAAAAATCTAAAGATCATACCATCTCAGCAAGAAGGGTCATAAACTTGTTGGTAGAGATATTATTCTTTTGGCTTATGAAGATTGGATCTTCTTTCTAAGAAATGATCTATTTCTTTCTTTATGACTTTCTTTCTTTTTTTCCCTAGATGAGGTTTCTCGGTAGCTTTTGAGCCTATCCTAGAACTAGCTCTTGTAGACCAGCCTGACTTAGAACTCACAGAGTTCTGCCTGTCTCTGCCTCCCAAGTGCTGAGATTAAAGGCATGCACCACCACTGCCCAGCCCTCTATGACTTTAGAATTGCTGTTGATCAAGATTGTTTGTGTGATATTTCTCATGAACTTAACTACCCAATGGAATTATGGAAGACAAAAGGGTCATATTATTGGTACTGACTCCACAGAACTGGATAAAACAATTAACCACCACCCTTTAGAAAGATATCTGGAAAAATGACTCAGCAGTTAAGAACACAGAAGTTCTGCCCCCAGCACCTCCATTGTGTGACTTGCTGATGCCTGTAACTTGAAGTCAGACGATCTGATACCATCTTTTGCCCTCTGTGGGAACCCGCATTCACATTCACATACACAAAATGACATACACACTTGCATAATAACAAAATATTCAGAAGCAATTATTTCTGACATAACCATTTATAGAAATTTAGTATTCTTATCTTGTAGTTATATTGTCTGGGACCACTCTGTAGATCTGTAAGTTTGCCAAGTTTTGATATTTAAGACAGAGTTAAAGTCAGTTAAGAAAATGTCTCCACATCATTGCATCACTACAATTCACTATGAATACTGTCTGCTAGGGCAAAACAAGGCGTGAATATTTTTCACACATGGCATTTGGAATCTCAGCTTGCCAGTCCACCCTGAGACCAGGTCTTTGGGTAGTAACATGTTCTAAGGATTGAATGTGGTACTTTGTATTCAAACCATGATGGGAATTCAGATGTGCCAACATGGTCAACTATATCTATGTAAAACCTGAGAAAGCTTAAAAAGGAATTCTAGACACAAGACTTTTTGGTAGCAGTATTTTTTTCAGGTGGGCTCTGTTTGTTAGAAACAAGCAGAGGCATGATTCCTTTAAGAGAGTTCTGCCTCTCTTAAAAAAATGAGAGGTTTTGAAAAGGTGGTTTCCTGGGCTATGCAATCAGTACAAACTCTGATTATATTATATCTTATATAAGTTATAAAAATTAATTAATAAGAAGCCTGAGCTACTGGGCCAACCAGTTTATAATTAATGTAGACCTCTGTGTGATTTCTCTGGGACTTGTCGACTGCAGGAACTAGAAACAGCAGAAACCTCAGTCAATCTGGGAGAAAGAAGACAGAGTTAGAGAGAAGCCATGTGGCCCTGCCAGAGACAGACACCAATGGAACTTTACCCAGTAAGCCACAGCCATGTGGTAATACACAGATTAATAGAAATGGATTAATTTAAGAAGTAAGAGTAAGCCAGAAATACACTATTGCCAAACAACATTGCAAATGATATAGTTTCTGTGTGATTATTTCATGGTCTGGGTAGTGCTGGGAATGAACAAGCGGCCTCCTACTACATTTGGGTAGTAACATGTTCTAAGGATTCAGCGTGGAGCTTTGTGTTCAAACCGTGGTTGGAATGCAGTCTCAGTGCAGGCGTCAGACCCCTCATCACATGAAATGTAAGTGACAGAACTGAAAAAGAAGGGCTTGCTTTGTTTATTAGTTCCAAAATTTTACTGTGAGTGTTATTTCCCAGAAATCATCTTCAGCTGCAAAGGCTGATTGACTGACTAGCTGATCAACTATCAACGATGTGGTGAGGTTGAAATGTTGCAGATCCAGTGT
This sequence comes from Microtus ochrogaster, assembly GCF_000317375.1. Taxonomy (NCBI): domain Eukaryota; kingdom Metazoa; phylum Chordata; class Mammalia; order Rodentia; family Cricetidae; genus Microtus; species Microtus ochrogaster. The sequence goes on from NW_004949103.1 coordinate 5,905,280, forward strand.
CAAATTTTCTTGGGCAACTTTAGCCATATTATGAGCCATTTAGTCTTAGCTCACCTTTGTATGTGAACTAACATTCTTGCATTTTATAAATAGCTTGTGAATGCTAAGTAAAAAATTCTGTTATGCTCTAGCAAAGACGTTAAGATCATGAAGGTCTATAGCATAGATTTCCCCATTAACTATAATCAGCTTACTTAATGTTTCTACCAATGTATTTGACAAGTATTATGATTTTCCTTATTCTATTACACAAAACACTTCATAAAATTGTTACTTTGTTAGACATGAAATTTGGACCAATCCAAATCTTATATTCACGGACCATGGCCACTATTATTTGACACCTCCATAAATTGTCCTTTGAGGGGAAACTGTGCTTTCTTGAAGCTCCTTTGTCTGCAATCCTTGACTTCACCAATTCTATGTCAATGCTAGGACAGAACACTAAGGTAGTAAGAGTGTATGAAAATAGAGAACAAACAAAGAAAGGGAGAAATGACTTAACAGGAAGTACAAGAATACAGGATCTTAAATAGCTATTACTAGGTCTTTGCCATTATGGGTAGATCAACTAATTCATTCAATTAACTAAATAATATCTTAACTTACTATCTTTAGAATGGGTTTTCCATAAAAACCAATTTGAGAACTCAAAAGATGGCTCAGTAGTTAAGATATTCTTGTGTAGGGTACAGGCTTCACTCCCAAGAACCCCAACAGTAATTCCCAAGCATCTCTGATTACAGGAGATTCTATGAACTTCTCTGGCCTCCATTAGCACCAGACACACGACACACACACAGACACACAGACACACAGACACACAGACACACACACACACACACACACACACGTTTTGGCAAACTGTCCATACACATAAAATAAAATAATGTATCAAAACAAACAAACAAAAAACCCAATTCGGCTTGGATGCTCCCTGCTATCTCTACCTCTGGGCTCTGGGAGCAAGAAGAACATCACAAGATGAGATCTCCTCCCTTGGACCAGAACTTTAAAACAAACTGATCCTATTTTCTGTGTAATTTATTCAGTCTGTGGTATCAAACATTGTCTAAGGATGTAACTGGATGAGAATTCTACCAAAACACCTGTAATGTATACTATTTTCTTAGAAAACAGTATTTTTTTTTTCAGTATGGAGACACTCAATTTCTTCCTTATTCATTTATCCCTGGAATTTTTATGAACTTTTGTTTTTTGGTTTATCAAGACAGGGTTTCTCTGTGTAACTTTGGAGCCTGTCCTGGAACTCTCTCTGTACGCCAGGCTGGCCTCAAACTCACAGAGATCTACCTGCCTCTGCTTCCAGAGTGCTGGCATCAAAAATATTTGCAACCATTGCCCACCCACCCATTTTCTATTTTTTATTGTTTGGTTTTTCAATGAATACTTGGTTTTTAAAAATATGTAAGGATTGCAGAGAGATTCCCTTCTTCAGCATACCTCAAAGGATAACAAATAAAAAAAAATCACAACAGGCAGTATTGTTGATGATAGATGTAGAAAAAACAGCATTGGCTCTAGTTTTGAGTCTCCCTTCCTTGGCTGCACTATTGATAACCTGGGAGCATTTGGTTCAGCCTCTTCCGAAAATAGCTTTCTTGTGTTCCTTCCAATATTCATATTTCTACCCCGTTAAACTGAATGATCCTGAGCCAGAGATGACAAAATGTCTATCTTGGTGCCATCTTCATATAGTCACAATCCTGTCCCTATTGATTTTTTTTTTATATACTCTCTGAAGCCAGTGTCCACTGGGATGGTTCCTAATATGAATTTCAGAACCACAACACAGACCAATACTGGGTTGCAGTAACCTGGATGCTAGGAGCCTATACAGTGGTGGAATTCCAGAAACTAATGCACTTTTTGTCAGGCATGTTTCTCTGAAACTTCCATTGCTCTATAACCATCTGTACTGCCAACTTTTAGTTGTATCATAAGCATACCATAAGCCACACATTCAAGAAACTAACTGCAACTGAAAACTCAGCTGTGCTGTATGATGCAGGCTACAAATCTCCAAGATTACAAAAAATAACATCAGCATGGTCTATGGTTAGGAAGACAGGTAACCATTCAAACCATGCCTATAACAGTCATTCCATGAATAATTTAGTCTTGTTCATTTTTCAAAGTCCATAACTCACACATCAGATTTGTTTGAAAGAGCTAAGGAAACAGCATCCTTCTCTGCCCTGACCTGGACCATGAACTAGCTGAAAATAAAGTCAACTTTTCAGCAAAGAAGGTTGCAAATATTCCTGATGGTAATAAGAGAGTGTGGCCTGGAGGATAAAGCTTACATTGTATGAGTGCCGAACTCTTGGATTTAAAATCACTCCTTACTGATCTTTCTGGAGTTCACACTACAAGCAAGCTGTTGTGTTTGGCATGTTGATACAGCTCCAAATGGTTGTATGTTGAAAGCTTAGCCTAGGCATGTTGTTTTGGGGAGGTGGTATAACTTTTTAGGAGTGATCTTCAGTGAAAAGTTCCTAGAAAACTGGGGGTGTATTTGAGAAAAATTTACCTGTGCCATTTGACAGTTGTTCAGGTTTTCTTTGAATTCTCATGGGAATTTATGTGCTGTTTTTTATTTCTCTACCTGATTCTGCATCAATTTTCTTCTACATATCAGTCTGCCTAAACATCCACTACTGTCACTGGATGGCAAGCCAAAGGGGACAACCAGCCTTACATTTAGAATCTCTGAAATTCTAAGCTTAATTGAACTTTTCTTTATACGTTAGTTGCCTTGGGAATTTTACTTTTAACCCAACAGTTAATATTCAAATGCTTCAAATGCTTTAAAGGCATTCAGGTACAAAGGGCAGTGTTTTGCAAATGTAACAGTGACTACATGAGCTTTGAAGGCCACAGATGACACAAGTCTCTACCTTTCTTAAATGGAAGATGATGCTGAAGAGAGAGACTTGCGAGATCTTTATTGTAGAAGGTCTCAGAAGCTTTAGTCAGGGTTTTCACTTAGAAAAATTGGTAAATGGTGTTATCAGGATTACATGATGTGTAGAGACAAAGACCACAGAAAAATAATTCATCATTGCTGAAGTACAAAGTATGAGGCGGAAAGTAGATGGCCACAAGCTACAGAGATAATGAGATGCCAATTCATAAGATCCATTTTAGAACTTTGCTCTGTTGAGATGCCTTAGCAGGGAAAGAAACTTGACAGATGAGCTGAGTTCAAACCTCAGCATCCACATGTTGGAAGAAGAGGACTAAGTCGCACAAGATGTTCTCCAGCCTCCATAAAATGTTTGACATGTGCAATTCCCCACAAAAATAAAAGTAATGACAATCCTTTAGAAGTTTAGAGAAGAAAATCTGATTATGCGTTCTTGGCAATTTTTTTCTAAGGTGTCTATTATGTCTTCCACTGTAGGTTATAATTACTTATGAAATATTAAAGTCAAAATAATAATAAAACAGATTAACATATATAATGACAAAGTAACACAATGACAAAATTATATTATTATATACTACAACCTTTAATGAGATCTATACATGCATTCCTTCCTAATCTTTCAGAAAAGTCTATAAGGGAACAGGGTTTATTTAAGTCCAACAGAAGTCAACCACATCATCTGAAGTCACACAGGTCATACATACTAATATCACAGTTCAAAAAAAGTATTTCCTGCTCTATAGCTCACTTTGTCAATCAAATACTTTCCTTCCATTGATGAGTCCTAGGCCTCCTTAAATTATCTGGAAGATAAATATGCTGAGAGCACCCCACTGTGTCAACGGTGAAGATGTAGTTGCAAAATAGTGACTCAAGCCTATTTGAAGAAGCCTGTGTGAATAGATAAAATCAAAGTTCTGAGCAAACATAACTCTGCTCAGATACCAGAACCCAGGTATACCTTAGCAACTGGATTTAATTCTGGAGGGAACTGAGGAATTGAGAGTAAACATGCCAATCAGTATCTTAGTGATAAAGATGAGAGTGATGATTTAGTTTAGGGTTTAAGGAACAATCTGCTTAAGGCTTAGAATGAAGTACAACAGTAATAAGAGATGAGTTTTAGATCAACCAGTTGTATCGATAATATATTCCTACAAAAGAATTGATAACAACAATAATAATAGGAAAACAAACTACATCAGGCTATCAGACTGTCAGTAAAGCACAGACTGCAGAAAAGTTACAAGGGTTTGTTTTCAGTTTTATAACCTGGAACCTTGGTGACTTGGCCTATTTGCTAATTTTTGCCTCAGTTCCAGGATAGTAAGGTTATTTTGAGAGATTAAACGATATAATAGTTTTAAAATACATTGTATGGAGATGCCATAAACTATTGTTGTGGTCATTATTCTTTCAATTATTTTAGTAAAAGTAAGCTAAGGCAGAAAGATGCCTTTGACAGTTCATAGATTATGTAACCAAAACGTAGTGGAGATAGGATCTGAATCAAAGCAGTATGCATCTATAACCCAGGGAGCTATCACTATTTAAATCTTTGTAGTTTATGATTTGCTTTAGATATCTTCCTCCCGGTAAACAAAATTTGCTTTGTAAAATGAAAAAGTCAAGAGTACCTAGCAAATACTGTTCATCACAACTGAGATCTATTAACCCATCCAGTCATCCATCCCACGGAGTTAAGTACATGACTTCTTTTATTTAATGACTACATTCCTACATAGGATAGAGTGCTCCACTCATGTGGCTGCTGATTGCTTCTGATGATAAGTTGTGTTAATTCTGCTTTGAATTTGAAAGCATGGAGAAGCAGCATAGACAATTCCAGATGTTCTCCTCTACAAGCGACTTGTCTCCATCTGTTGTGATCAATCCTCTATAACACCCTTTCAGACTCCCTGCCAATTAATTAATGCCCTGTTGCAAAGGTGGCTTTATTCCTGCATTTGGCACGTGGCTTTCTCCACTGCGGGTGAGAATGGCAATAAGTCACAAATCACAGAATAATTAAGATGCCGTGGGGGAGTAGAGAAGGTGAAACAATTCTGCTAATATGTAGTCCACACCAAAGAACTCTTTCTCTTGTTAACCAACCAATCCCTGCCTAGTAAGATGAAATCTACACCAGTTAGCATTCTGGTTTTGCTCTGCTCTCCAGCAACAGATACTGGGAATGTCTACATGTCCATGTTTTAGGATCCTGCCTTTCTGTCTATTCTGTGCTTTATAATCTCAGAGTAAAATTTCTAGGCTACTGTCACAGACCCTTGCCTTGTTTGTTGTTTATAATAGCAGCTGTCACATAGTGCTAGGGTCTTAGAAGCTGAAATAATGTGTATTTACATCCTCTTGGCTTTGGAGACTGTAATCCCATATAGATGGTTAGTTTAAGTCCTCCTTGACTTGTGTATGGTCATCTTCCTTCATGATCTTTACTTGGTAAATATGTGAATAATAATACATATTATTTGCATATGTAGATACATGAATAATGATTGCATATAATAATGAGAAACTTACAATGAAATTGATCTCACTTAAAAGACTTCATTTTAAATTAATT
>NW_004949103.1:5910946-5914020 GCF_000317375.1 Microtus ochrogaster
GCCTCCCAAGTATTGAGGTTAAAGGCATGTGCCACCATTGCCGAGCCCACTTAATTACTTCTTGAAAGTTTTTTCCTCAAATCTTTCTGGAATACTGAGTTTGACTTCACACATATGCGTTTTTGAGGTGCACAGTTCAGCCCATGAGAACCATTATTTTTGGAAAGTTATTTGCTACTGATATTTCAAGCAAGCAATGATTGCTTCCAATACAGCTTGATTGCACTGGGCTGGGAATCTGTGTTCATCGGCTTTCTTGTCGACTGAGCTTCAGGCTACATCTTTCCTCACATATAGTTAGTACCTACAGATATTGCTGTGGCTAATGTGTTGAACAGGTAGGTGAGGGAAGAATGTTGAATTTCTTTGTTTAAAATGAATAAAAATTGACCAAATTTCTTAACTACTATTAGTATGTTAAGAGATATTTATATCTTTAATTATTATTGTAAACATAAAATTATTAAATAATATTAAGGTATGTTCAGCTTTCAATATGACAATTGGCCTCAATATTTGCCTAAGCATTGCTATATATTTTTATCTTTCTCAATACATTAAAAGAGTGCCTACATTATGTGATTAGATACAGCTATGACAGGGTTGCTGAGTATGATTTTGCATGGGTGGGATGATTTCACATGGATTTTAAAAGACAAGAAATGATTTCATGCAGGGGGGCATGAGTTAGATAAAGGGAAATATAATATATTTATTTATTCAAGGAAAAAAGAGACAGAAGGAGAAAGAAAGAGAGAGACAGGAAAAGAGAGGGGGAGAGACACACACAGAGAGAGAGAGAGAGAGAGAGAGAGAGAGATTAGCTTCTGCGCTTTGATTTTATTTTAGTCAAATATGGTTTTAAGTAAGTGGGCCATGAAGTTGTATGCATTCTTAAACCTCTCTGTTGGATATCCTGCTAGCTTCCTGACTGCAGAGAGCACTAGGAGGCCTTCTAGGAAAATAGAAAGGACCAAGGAATAAGCAGCAGGGATGTAGATCCAGAAGCTGGGATGAAGCAGGGTGTGGACACGGAGAGATAAATAAGACCCCTGATGGGTTAGCTTTCCATCTGAGCTGCAAATTTCCCATGTTTTCAACTCCCATGGTGAAGTTTGCTTTAGATGGATAATAACCTGCTGGGAAATCAATATGCCCAATAACTTTGAAAAAATTTCTCATGACTCAGCCAAATGTTGAAATTTCTCATTAGTTTTGATGATATAATAAGACCTTACTCATTAGCTAGGTTGTTAAATATCCACTCAGAAGTGTTGAACATACAAGAAAAATCACATTCTCACATCTTTTAAACTCTAGAGTTGTCAGTTCCCTGGAGCTGATGATGTCTAAGAAACTCTTATCTGCTGAGTACATACTCTGAATGCTTTCTAGGGTCAAGCAGTGTTTTTGTTTCTCATTTTAATATTTTTCACATTGATCATGCACACATCAGAAGCAATTATTCACTTATTAAAATGTGTTACATGAGAACTGTGTATGTAACAGTAGAAATGTTTTTCAATATACAAAAACAGCAACAGCAAAAAAACAAAAACAATTGAAGCAGTATACTGCATGGGTAGAAAAGACCACGTGTAACCAAAGATTTTTTTATACCTACCATAAGAGAAGCTGATTTAATTTTTAAAAGTGAGCTAGAAAACTATAGTTGACACCATCAGACTTGGAGAACTGTTTTATAATATCAGGCACAAATCCCCTCCTATTGGATAAGCATTATGTTCATTTAAACAACTGTTGATTATTACCTAGATGCAAGTGTCATTATTGCTTCTCTGAAGAACTCTTAGGATGCTGATCCTTTTAGTTCAAAGCCTTTACATCTCCCTTAGATTAATGAAGAGCACATACTTCTGCATTTCTAAACCGAGAAAATTCTGCTTTTTTTTTTTCGAGACAGGGTTTCTCTGTGGCTTTGGAGCCTGTCCTGGAACTAGCACTGTAGACCAGGCTGGTCTCGAACTCACAGAGATCCGCCTGCCTCTGCCTCCCGAGTGCTGGGATTAAAGGCATGCGCCACCATCGCCCGGCCCCCGATATAATTACTAATACCATTCTAAAACTGTGTTTATGATAGGTATAGCTCTCACTCGTCATCAAAGAATCTCGTAGTCTCTCTATGAAATGGAGATATTATAGAAATCCACAATTCATTAGAGGTTAAAATGTAGAGAACAATAGACCATGAAGTGGACAACACAAATTGAGACATCTACAATACAACCTTTACACCCAAGGCTCAGAGAATATCATGGAAAATGAAGCAGAAGTAAAGAATGTACCAAAGGACTGGAACATTTCCCTTGAGATACTGTCTTCTATATATGACAGGGAGATGCAATCATTATATCTCAACAGCTTGATTACCTAAAAGAAACCTGGTATGATTACAATATCAGTTGACATATCAATGTAGACAGGGTAGGGAGATGACACCCAAAAGCATCCCCAAACCTATTAAGAGCTAAAAACAATTAATTGTTACTGAGAGAAAAAAATCAGTGCTCTTCAGTCAATAACCTGTGATAAGTTATTTATTCACAAGTATTTTTCCTTAAACATGCAATCATATGAACAATACTAAAATGAATTCAACTGGTCATGTTTATTTGTACATGTGTACCACATATATGTGTCACAATAATAATTGGAGAAGAAGACATCATGAGGGAGTTTAGGTCATTGGATAAGTTGATGGGAAGATACAGAAATGGAAATGATGTGAATACAATATGCATATATAAAACTCTTAAAAATTTTTAAATGAAAAGTGAAAATGAAAGCCAGTTATTCTTTCTTAGCTGATTCTAGCAAACTTACTTTCTGGAATGGTGGGGCTTTTTTGTTTTTCTGATTTGTGTTTGAAATTTTAGGATGATTTCACAAGCACTAAATACTATTAAGTAACAACCAATCTTCTCATCCCCTTACTTTCCATTAATGCTCCACTCTGATTTAGTATCTGCATAATTTCAGGTAGACTAATACAATAATTTTCCAGACTCCCAATCCAGTTATAGACCAGATCTGATGTAGGCTTCTCTCTCTCT
>NW_004949103.1:5914120-5918377 GCF_000317375.1 Microtus ochrogaster
CTCTCTCTCTCTTTCTGGTTGTGGTGGTTTGAATAATAATGGACTCCATAGGCTCAGATATTTGGATGCTTGGCTTCCATTTGATAAACTGTTTAGAATAATTGGAAGGTATGACCTTGTTTGAGTAGATAAGTCCTTGTTGGAGGAGGTCTGTCTTTGGGAGCGGCATTTGAGGTTCCAAAAGTCCTTGCTAGCTCTCCCCTCCCTATCTCTTTTTCTCTACCTCTTTTTCTCATTTGCTTCTCCAACATCATGCTGCCTCTGTGTCCTCATGTCCCTTGTCATAATGAAAATAGACTAATCTTCTGAAAGTAACTATATGCAAGTCCTTTTAATAAAATGCCTTTCTTTAAAATTTGCCATAGTTATGGTATCTCTTCACAACAATAGAATAATAACTCAGACAACTTCTTAACATGTTTCTAATAGTCCCTAGGGGACAGGCCACCATAGTGGAGAGCAGTTTTGCTATTTAGCATCAGAGAAACATATGATATGAGACTTCCTGGAGTCTTTCTTCCTCTCTGAGTATACAGAGGCTCTACCTTTGATTTCAACTATGGTTCAACTATGGTTTCCTTGGATTGGGTACTGCTTGTTTTTGGAGCACTTTCTATGCTAGGAAACACATGGAGGAAGTGTATCTTGTGCTTTGCTCAGTTATTGGGAGAAGCATCTTCTAATCTTTCTTTTGTATTTAGACATTTTTGAGACAGAGCTAAGAGGCATTGTTGTGGTCCAGTTCCACAAGACAAGCAGGACAGCCTCTGAGAGGCTCCTTTGAGACCTCTGCTTCCCCATGGTCACTGCCACCTGAGAAATATCTCTGAAAGAACATACTTCTGTTTTGAGTAGGTTTTTAGAGAAATTGATTTTTTTCCATGTACAGTATAAAATAACCAAGGCTAAACTGGCATTACAGACATTAGATGCAGCTATCTTGAATTTCAAACTTTCTTCTCCTCTATTGCTTCACAGGATATGTTAGATGATCAGACACTAGACCTACTATTCTGGGTCTTTAATACTCCCAAAATTTGCTACTGGGATGCCTAGCAATCACTAACCTCAGAAATGTCTACAAATTTCATAGATATTACCAAATATGATCAAGCTTAATGTGTCTGCTTTATCTTTCATATAACTAGATGCAGGAGCACCAGTCAATGCTATTTCACTTGAAGAAAATTGGAGGTGAAGAGGGGGAAATGTGTTTAAGATATAGTACCTAGTACTTTTAGGATTCTTGTTGCTTTCCCCAAAGACCCAAGTGCTTTTCCCAGCACCATATCTTGTAGATCATAACTTCCTGTAATTCACTTATAGGATGTTTGATTTCCTTTACTGGCTTCAATAGGCACTTGTGCGCGAGCGCGCGCGCGCGCGCGCACGCACGCACACACACACACACACACACACACACACACACACACACTAAAACCTTAAAAACATATGTTCATCTTACTTCTTTTTGCTTTTGTCTTTTGTGAATGTTCTGTAGGGAGGGTAGAGGACAACCTGTAAGAGTCGTTTCTTTCCTTACTGTCAGGCACCCCTCGCGGTCCTGACTTCCTTGCTCATGTTCTCTCTCCTTCTGCTCCTCATTTGGACTTTGGCAGCTCAGTCCAGTGCTCTGGTCACTGGATTCAGGCTAGCAGGAGTTCAGATGTCTTTTTGTTGTAGATAATGTTAAAACTGTTTTATGCTGTTCTTTATTGAACAGCTGGTTCTAGAGTTGGGTTATGGCTCTACATTCGCTAGACTCAAACATGCTTATTTAAAAGTTGCTTCTGTGTTGCTTTGTCAGTCTGACTCCCTGACACAGTGACAGAGAGAGGAATACAAAACAGAACAGCCAAAAAATTTAGACTTGGCTTATATGGACATTTTCTACATTAAAATTTATATTTATTTTGTTAGATACGGTTAACAATCTGTTAAACCCAAAAACTAGTTAAAAATTTAAAACTGGTAACACTAAAAATTGATAATTGAAAATCAATGCATGAGTAATTTTAAAGAAACTGTGTGGCAAAATTCCAATTTGGATTGCCACCATTTTTTAGTCAGTCACATGGCCGGTTGCCATTTTGTTGGAGTTAGAAAAAATGGATGTCACAGCATTTTATCTCCATCTAAATTAGAGGTAACCACATGAAATGGCCCTAATGAGGAGACAACAAGAAATCTGCAAGATAGCTTGGGTTAGTATACATTTTTAAATGATAATTTATATGCTGTCCTAAGCACAAGGTTTATAAAAAAAAAACAGGATTTAAAATATTAATGCTACACCTGAATGCTCTTGAACACAAAAATGTACCTTGCTCAGGCAGCTAAACTTCATAATTTAAGAGTCAGTCAGGTGATAATGGTTTTAAAGATGTAAAGGGATCATAGAGAACAGCTGAGGTTTGCAAATATATGGCAGGGCTAAGGTTCCAAAGGGAGTTCAGCTGCAATGGTGGAACTTACCAGTTTTAGAAACACCAGTGCCAGGTGATCATCACCAGAAGCACCAGCCACAGTAAAGTGGAGCAGGCTGAAATCAAAAAGGCAGGCTATGTATACACTGTTGAGGGTGGAGTCAAAAAGGTGAGTCAAACCTCTGAAAAAATAAAAATAAAAAACAAAAAGATTATAAATAAATACCAGATAATGAACTTTAGATTATTTGCATTATTGGAGCGTGGTTTTGCCTTATATGATTGTGATTATGCCATGTTTTCTCCCTTTTAAAATAAAAAATTACTTTATTTTTGATATTTCAGAAAGATATTGGAGAGACTTAAAATTTTAAAAACAGTTTTTTTAAATATTTAAATTGAGACACTTTTACGCTTATAAAAATGTTTTATATTGTTAGTATTGGACTTAAAATAAGAGACTAAAAATTAGAGTCATAGCCATAAGCACCAAATACTAATCAAAAAGTGGGATGTTCATTTCTTGTGACACAGCAAGACAATAACCTAAGCAGTCTGGCAAAGGGCTGGGAGCAGCTTCTCAGCCCATTGAATCTCAACCCTTTGGAGTTAACATAGAAACCCTTTTTACAGGAGTAGCCTAGCACTACCTGTATATAGGATGCTTTATTAAAATTCATAATAATGGCAAAACTGCAGATGTGAAATAGCAATGGGAAAATTTTTTGTGATGGGAAGTCACCACAACATGGGGAACTATATTAGAAAGTTAAAACATTGGAAAAGTTGGGAACCAATGGCTTACAGAATATCTCTCCTTATTCAAGGTCTATTCAGGCCTAAAAATGTATGTCTAGCCTCCTTGTGTTTTCTAACTTTGTTAAGTTTGAGCAATCTGGATAAACTAAATCATATAAATGTTTTTATATTGGTACTAAAAGAGCTTCAACTCAAGATCATTATTTTAAGGGCTAAAAATGTAATGTGAAGTCCTAGTCTTATGAAAGATGCTTACCTATTGTAAAATATTAAGGAATACAAGTTAATAGTCATCCTTATAAATGATCTAGTTAGTTAGTTATAGTCATGCTAAGTACCACTGATGTTATTAACTACAGAGATAAAACTTACTTACTCCCCTGTATAATCTTTCAAAAGTTAAACTTAAAACAAGTAACTAGAAATAAAGTTGTTTATTCAGATATACCTGGGCATCCCTCAAATACTTCGGAGATCTACAGAATACGATATTTAAAATGTTGATTTAAAAGCTTATTATATTATACAGAGATTCCCAGATCCTGGCAGTGACCTAAAATCTCAAAAGAACATTACAGGGCACCACAATGCCTCCACCTGGATTTGAAAATGCTTCTCACTTGGCAGGATGCCCCAATGCAATGCCTGCCATCAGGACCCAGCCCAGACTCTGGACAAATAAGACACTGGGGAATAGAACACACACCTTTTGCCTAAACAAAATAAGGTTGGTCTTACGCACATTCCTCCACAAAAATTGCTGTCACCTTATAGTTCTGGTGAAGAAGACTTGGGTGTGGCTGAGTATGGACCGGTTGGTCCCTGTCATTTTTAGTAAACTCGGGAACTGCTTGGTCTACAGTCAGGTATAATTTATCCTTCTCAGATATCTGATAGTGTTGATGGCTGTGCTAGTTTTATCTTTGTCAGCTTAGCAGTAGGCAACTAGGTTCTTTCCCCAGACTGCAGTCAGCTTGTTAGCTCATTTCATATGTAAATATAAAGAGTTGCTTTTTCTAGAGCTACTAGGTCTCCTATTGAAAAAAAGGTAGATAGATTTGCCTTGCTAACA
>NW_004949103.1:5924002-5925122 GCF_000317375.1 Microtus ochrogaster
AGGAACTCCCTGGCATAGGGGACAAAATGGTTACTTATAATGCCCATTTATATACCATTAAAACAGGCCCAAAGTTGTCAGTTAATAAATTTATTAACTAAAACAGTTCTATAATAAAATGAAGCACTTTTGTTTCTTATGCAGAACCAAAGAGGTCATTCAGGATTACGATTTGGTTGTCCTCAAAGATCAGAGCTACAGGACCTGGCAGCAGAGAATGGCCACTGCCCTAGAAAAATCTGTTAACTAATGGTTCTTAGGTCCCAATAACATCCCCTTAAACTTCTGGGCAAGCAGGACCTATGATTGGGTCCTGTCATTGGTACTTCTGAAGTGGAGAATGTAGGACCCAGCCATGAAAAGCACAATAGAGGCCTTGCATTTCCAATTACCTGGTTCCAGGAAAGACCACAAACTGAGGTCACCCAGGAACGGACTATTCAAGGGGAAAGTACTGAATGTTCCAAAGGAAATACCTAACATTCCTATCACTATAGATAGAATCACCTGATGTACCTTAGCACAGCACATACTCACTCCCTTTCACCAAACCCAACTGAGCTCGAGATACTCTGGGTGCCAATGCAATCTTCATATGAAGAGTGTTTTGCTTTTACGTATGGAATTCTGTCTCTGTGGTGATCTTTTGGTGGTACCAGCAATCTGGGCATAACAATTCCAAAGTATGGACCCTAAGTATTGAACTCAGGTTGTAAGACTACATAAAAAGCATGTTTACCACTGAGCCACCCCGTTGTATTATTTGTGCAAAAATATTTAATATGAGAGTATATTAACTCATTGTAATGACCTTCCTGAAGCTTTACCAAGACCACCCCAGGGAGGGCTCTTGATGCTTATCATGAAGTAGTGCTGATCTCTACCAGTGATTACAACTGGATACTTTAGAAAAGGTCAGATTGAGTGGAAATTGAGGGGTGCAGTTCATGTTCTCTCTTCAGAAGCACAGCATTTATCTTTTATACCAGTGAGTCCCAGCCACTGCAGAATGATTCTTATGTAGACATAAATTATATGCTCATCTTCCAAGTTCATGTTACAGTCCACAAAAATATAGACACTAAAAACTCTCTAGTTTAGCTATGATCCCTGATTATTT
>NW_004949103.1:5925222-5937269 GCF_000317375.1 Microtus ochrogaster
TATATACTCTCTCTGTGTGTGTATATATATATGTTCTATCTACAGCATAATTCTTTGATGTATTCTGTATTTGGACTTAAAAGTTTGAAACATGTCACTCAATGTCTGCAGTTAGATGATGCAAAAACACAGGTACTTTGTGTCACCATATTTACAGAATATAACAGAATGCTCAGAAGACATTGCAAAATTAATGACATTGCTTGAACAATGCACCACCATATTAGTTCAGTGTTTCAGTTCTAGAAATGTATTCCTTACTTTTCTATCTAGTGAAAATATTATTTGCCACTTTCTCCTACCACGTTGGGAGCAGTATTCCATTATTTTTTTGTACAAAGCCTTATTGGACTGAGAGGAAACCGTCAACAAACATACAAAGCGAGGTTCAAGAGAACACAACACCATCTAGAACTGCTTGGATATCCACTGAGACACACATATGTAATTGCTTTCTTTTTTGGAACATCATTATTCTTTTAAAGTAAATTCGACTTTACAATATGATAAAATTTATACGCTCTTTTATTTTCAAAGCTTTTTATTTCATTATGCAATCTATACAGTTATTGTAAATACCACCTTGAAGAGTCTCCCCAATAAATGCATATGATATTATTTCTCAAATTATAATAGTAACATACCAAATGATAGCTAACCCAATATACTCAGTATTTTCCATATCGGGCCTTGACAAAATATGATCCCCATATTATCTATGTCTTTTGCGTGCATATTTTGCACTTCTGCTTGCTAGCAGTATCTCGGCTCTAGCTTTCATTTGGTTGTTTTGAGATATCCACAGTGTGCTCCTGTGAACATTTATTGAATAAAAAATAAATCAGACCATGTAGTTATACTCAAGGGCTGAAGTTTTATTACAGTCTTGCATGAGAGATTTTAATAAAGCCCCTTAATGGGAAAATTCAAGACTGACTCTTGGTAGGTATTTTTTAAGGGAGAGAAGGAATGAGTAACCTTGTTAGATTATCTATTAAACGTGGATAATCTTGTTAGATACAGAAAGAAAAGAAAATCTCTTAAAGGTCACTAGATTCCTGACTGACAGCCAACTGGCAGCTTATTGAGTGAGGTCCCAGAATACAGCTTAATCCTATTAGAGTTCAGCAGAAAAATCACTTAGCATTTTGTTAAGAATACTAATTTCTCACTAGTACAGGGGTTCTGGGAACTACATCATCCCCCAAATTTTCCCTCTTTTTACAGTACTGATTTTTTGGCTTTTTTTCTTCTATGCTGTCACTGCCCATAAGATTGGTTTTATTTTTCCTGGTCAATTTTGCAGACTTTCTAATTCTCTCTGTCTCTGTCTCTGTCTCTGTCTCTGTCTCTGTCTCTGTCTCTGTCTGTCTCTGTCTCTGTCTCTGTCTCTGTCTCTGTCTCTCTCTCTCTCTCTCTCTGTGGGTGTGTCTCTCTGTGTCTCTCTCTGTCTCTGTCTCTCTTTCTATCTCTCTCTGTCTCTGTCTGTGTCTCTCTCTAATAGTGTCATGTGTGGTTGAAAGAGTTTTAAGATAATCAAGTACGGACAGGGAAAAGATCAAAAGCTTAGGCAGTGTCTTAAAGAATGTGGGTTTTATATTTAACCTCTGAAGGCTCACCTATGGAAAAGCCAGGCTAATCCATGGAATTACTGAAGAAAAATGAAATATGATTGCTGTATTAATCATCATTGCAAAAGTCTCTCGAACAACTTCAAGGATATAAGATTTAGGTGAGCACAAAATGATAATAGTTAACTATTAATAACTGCCCGGATACTATTGTGCCACCAAATGCTCCTCATGATATCCCATTTTTTTCCAGAATTCTTTCAAGGTTGTTTGCTTCTTTTAATCCTTCTTTTCTTTACCACTCAAATGCTCAACTCTTTATATTCCATCACCCAGCTTCTTGCAGTTGTCCTCTTTTTAAACCATCAAACAGAATTCTTTCAGCTTTGAATTTCATAGAATAGTCCTCTGACAGATCATTTGTCTAAGCAGAATGTAAGGTAATCGGAGCATCTATGCCAAACAGGTACTCACAAAAGCTAATACCAAGTGGTTAATCATGTAATATCAAGCAGATCTTCTATTCCGCAAACCATCCCGAACTCTGATTCTTGACTGCAGTGTATCCGAATGTCTCTCATCTCATCTGGGGTTGCCGCTTCTCATGCTCTCAAACTTCTGACATCTTGCGGTTAGAGAAGTGGCTCAGTGGATAAGAACACCTGTAGATTTTGCAGAGGACCCAAATCCAGTATCCAGCACCAACATAGTGGCTCATTACCCTATGTAACTCCAGTCCTAGAGATCCAAAACCCTCTTCTGGTCTTCATGTATGCTACACATGCATATAGTATTCACATGGGCAAACATTCATAGTTACAAATGGTAGCTGACCAACACAAAATAAATTCCATTTTGTTGTTATGGTTTACTTTGTTTTCTTTTTTTTTTTTTGAAGGGTGTTTTTATTTCATTTTGTTTACTTTTGCCTTTTTTACTTTTGTCTTATTTGTCTCTTGTTTGTTTGTTTTCATTTTCTTTCTTTTTTTAATTTCAATATCTCTGCTTCTGAGACCTTATTCCTCTTTCCTAGGCCATTTGTAGACTGCCTCAATTCTTTCTGTGTCTTCATGCAAGACAACCAAATTTTCTTAGTCTTAACACCTGGACACCAGAGTGAGTAGACGGCTTTCTGTATTAAATGTCCCATCATACAGTAATTCAGAGCTACGTTTTAACACAGGAACTGGGTCATTGAAACTTAGACTGTGCCTTCCTATTGACATCATGCAAATATTTCAACAATCTTAGCCATAATTCCAGAAAATGTAAAATATGTTGTTACTCCCTTTGGGGCTCACGTACAGCTGGGCTCAGGCAGGAACTTCTCTCACTAGTAGGCACAAAGGTCTAGAGTCAAAAATCCGTGGTAAAAACTCTTCTCTACAAGAAGCTGATATGGTCCTTGGGTGGTAAATGCAGGCTATGGTGTAAAAGCACTGCTTAAGCCAAGGAGTATTTCCACATAATGACAGGTTCTGGTTCTGGGCCATTTTTCCCAAAGTAGCCCCTAAAGCACATCTCCCATCTGACAACAAAAACAAAACGCAGTGTACAGTGAAACAATATACTCCTTAGAATACAGCTTTTCTCTGTGGCCTGTTAAAGAGTGGTTGAAGGCTATTTTTTTTTTCTTCCATAGCTGTTATGGCCCCTATGTGAGAAAATGCAATTGAGAATGGCTTCTCCTTCATGTTCACACAGTGCTGGCACTAAGCAGATTCAAGTGGGAGTGAGCAAGCTCGCTTTGAATTTGTGTATATGTGGTGGTGGTGGTAGTGGCACTGGGGTGACACACAGAAGCAAAAGGCTCCTGGGCACTGTAACCTCTCAGCAGTCACACACTCAGTTCAAAGTCAACACAATCAGTGTTGCGGCATCTTCTGTTTGCAGCTGGGCTCTCTGGGAGCCAGAAATGAAACAGTGTTTGAAAAGCGTACACAGATTGGCTCTGCCAGTGTTCTTTGTCTTGGGTCATTGCTATGGAAGTCTGAGTGGTGAATGGGTTACAAAAGCACTTTGTTTCAGGTTGAGATATTGTCTTATAATTTATCGGGAGCAGGGAAATTGTTTCCTGGTCTTAAGGTGATTGTGAAACCCTAAAATTCTTGGCCTTTCTGTTTTAGGATGGGCACACTTGGTGGTGATGCTCTGTTATCCTGGTTTTAATTATGTACTACTTACCATTTATTAAATAAACAAAATCATTGGAAAAGGTCAGAATCTTCCCCCAAATTTTGTCAGAGGAAGGAATGAACAGTAGTAGAAAAGCTAATGAATGCATATTAAAGGCACGTAGCTTCCTTAAGATCTTTAAAGCAAATGCCCTATGCTTTACCATTTAAACCTCAAAAAAAAAATTGCTGATGTAAAAGACACATGCTCAACTCACAAACAAGGTAAATAAATTATTAAATCCACCATCTCAGAAACATATACATGCATATATGAACATGTTTGTATATTAATATGTTACATATACATTGTTCAGGTTTTCATGCATGTCTATATGTACACGAATAAGGTATATGCATCATACCTTCCAGCCACTACCACTTGTCAAGAATTATTACATTTCATGATTGGTACAAAGTGAGCGTGTTGCTCCTAATTACATGTTATTTTGCATAGCCAAAGGGAGGCAATTAAGAAAAGAGATTTCATAAGCATTTGTTTAAAGTCTGCTGCAAATGCCTTATTTAGGCCCGACTTTAGACACAGGTCAAGAGCCACGGAAAGTGAGAAAGCCTCATTATAGAAGAGGCACACAGAGTCGTCTATTTCACCGTGTTTCCACCAGCTACTCTTTTCACTTTTTAATCCAAGTGCCTGTGGCAGTTTTGAGATATTCAGTCAACTCTCAAAGGGCCGAGTTTTGCCAAGAGTTGTCACTGGTTAGTATAGAGAAGAGTTGCTACCAAAGGAAGGTCCCCAAAAGAACAGTTTCAGGTGTTTCCAGTAAGGGCTGCCCCGCTGAGAGAAACACTTAGAGCCCTGCAGCGACAGTTCAGAGAGGGATCCCAGTCACGGGACTGTAAATGCTTTTGCCGGTTGTCTAAAAATACCACATTCTTCATTTATGTGTACCTGTGTGTGAATAAATGTGTGAGCACACAGGGTTTTCCCTGAGGCTTGCTGTTTATCTTTTCTTCCAAAGCTGGAGGTTGAACCTAGATCTCACACATGCTAGGCAAATGTTCTACCATGAGCTATACCCAGCCCTAATTTTAAGTGATTAAAATGTATTTAATCATCAGATGACCACATTCAAGGATATGAAGGGATATAAATATTCCAAATTATAGAAAAGAACATCATGATTTAAAGTAGTAATGTGGCAACATCAAATATATGTATATTTATATATAGCTACACACATCTATACATTTCAAACCTGAAACTTTTGTGCAGATGCACAATAACTACATATGTGTGCCTTGGAGGCAGAGAATGACAACCCAGTGATGGAAATATTTTCATAATATCAATTACATTTACAATACAGCACAGGGAAAATGATAAACAGAAAACGTGGCTCTAGGGAAAAATAAACTTCTGTTTAAAATAGAAAGGTTAGTGGTCAATTAAAATGGCAGAAGTTCAGGATGTTAATTGAGATTCTGTCTTCTAAGAGCTTTCAGTGTCAGAGCAATACCTTAATTATAAACTAAATACAACTTTCATCTGCTTGCTCTTTGCTGCCAAGGACAGGAAGTGTGTAATTTTGCCCCATTAAAGCATGCCGTAAAAGGAATCAGAGGAATTTCATGTATCTCAAAGACAGTCACTACATACAGACAAGACAAATTTTGGTCTTCTTTTATGCATTTGAATTGCTATTTTTCCAGGGATTGTGCCCTTCTTTATTTCCATTTATTCTGTTTGTTACATTGTCAGAGATAGATATGCAGCACTAATGAAGGCAGAGAATTCATCCAGCAAAGGTCTGGAGCTATGTATAATTGGAGAACTATAAGCTAGGAAATTCTTCACATCTACCATCTTGATGATTTTCTATGTTGAATTGCAACTAATATTTTGATTTTGTCTAATTTGGGTGTCAACATTAACCTTTTAAAATTAACTTAATGGGAATAAAATATACAAAGACTCAACTTGATTAAGTTTCAATGCTCTTAATACATGAGCAATCACTCTAAGTGTGTATAATACCACATATATGTTTATGTATTATCACACATTTTTAAAAAATCTTATACATTGTAAATGTCACATATATTATTTGCAAGTGTGGTTTTTTTTTGTAATAAGTAGTGGCAATTTAATCCCCAAATGATGCTGTTATAAAATGTAGAAGTGTTCAGCTGGGAACTCGTGAATCTGCATGGTAGAATGGGCGGAGCCTCATCAACAACCATTTCTTGGCTAGGCTTTGTATTCATGTGCTATAAGGTGAAGAGGTAGAGTGGGAACTAATAGGGAAGCATCACATTTGCTTTGTATTGTATGTCTATTGAATTCTCAATCATTGGTGTTGGTGAAATGAACTTTGCTTGTATTCTTTACAGCATAGAATTACAGATGCTAAAGATGTGGGATTTTGTTTGTGTATGTGCTTGTTTTGTATTTTTTCCTGTAAATGTGTATTATATATTCACCATCAAAGTCACCATAAAGAAAGCAAAATTTTACAGCAAATAGGAGTGAAGTGGATGACCTAATGCTAAACGTGGGCGCAGTTCTCATTCACAGAGCCTTGGGGCATTCTTTGCAGAGTGGCAGAACTCTGAAATTAGTTTCCTGCTTTGGCTACTGTCAAAATTCAAAAAGTCCTGCACAGTCAGACCTGCTTCAAAAACAGAGTTTCTCAGTTCTACAGTTCATATTCTTCCCCCTGCATGCACCTATCAGTTGCACAAGCTATCTTTCAAGAAAGGAAGTAAAATAGACAACAGGGCAGGGTTTTTATGGCAATGGAGCCCCCTCACGTTGAAGAAAACTTCGAACATATGGAAGAATTTTCCCTCCCCTGCATGGAGCCTAACCCTAGATCTATGTCAGATCTTCTCAATTTTCTTTGGGTAAGTCATGAATGTTGCCGTAAGAGTAGCTTCAACCTCTTTACAATTAGCTTTAGAAGTTGCTTCAGATGATTTGAAAGGATATTCTGATAGTGCATGTCTATTATTTACAATTCCAGGTTTCTTTATCTATTGTTTGCTGCCACAAGGGGTTGGATTCTGTTTCAGTGCATTTATATGTTCTGAAGAACTGATCCTTTCCACTTTGCAGCTCCACCTTTTGACAGGTCACTTTTAAAAGCTTTTAAGTAGAGGCCAGATGGCAGAAGAGTTCTGACCCTCTTTTGTATGGGAGTAAAGTCAGCATGAACAAGTAAGCTGTTATACTAATGCGCAGAGAACAGGTCTATGTCATGATACTAGCTGGCAGCTGAAGTAAAGCCCCTTTCTTTCTTGAGCTGATTGTTATACATAATTGTCATTTCATCGGAAGGAATCTGTCACTAAAATTCTCACAGAAAATTCTACACCATTCCATAACTTAACTATTCTATAAAGTCTGGGACCCCCATTGTGTGAATGCCCAAATTTCTGACTCCAGAACATTCTCGAATATAATTGTTTTCTTGTCATCCTATGAGCTCTTTGAGGCAAAGATCAAGTGTCTTTTTGTCTGCATCTTTGGGATGTAGAAAATGCAATGCTTAGTAGAGGTCTCTGAGAATGTGTGGTGAGTCAAGATGTCCTGAAGTATCTGACTCATCATTTAAGAAGTATGTGCATGCCAGGGCCGAGCCACTTACTTTCCAAAAGTCCTGGATATCCATGAGTTTCAGAAAAATTTCAGAAGCATGAAAATAGTAGAACCTGCATCTTCAATTCGAGATGGCCCTTTGATCCCAATTCCATGCCCAATTACAATATGCCACCATGTATCCTGTTAAAAGAATTCTAGGAAGAAGAAATTGGAACTTAAATAAGCGTGATTACAAAAAAAATAGACTTGGATGTCATCTCTTTGATCTTTTGAAGGTGCTAGGAGAGAGGAAATATCTGCAGGTCCACTCTGTCAGGCAAGAACTGCTGTGCTTGCAGCTGCTGTCAAATAAGAGTCAACAGAGGCAGCACTGATCACACAGAACTAAATTCTAAGGAGAAGAAGAAAGGCAGAGAGGCTGCCAATACAACTCTTATGCTGCTGTGTTGCAACAGTATTCAGTAAACCACTGCATTGTTGCAGTCTTTGTACAAGTTTGTAGATTGCCCTCTGTGCATTGGCGGTGTTCAACTTGAGGGGAGAAAACTAATTATGCAAATGGGGCATGTAAAATAAAATTGACCAACAAGATGCACGTGAAAACAATGAGACAGATTTGTTAGGACTATGGCTTTAGGGAATGATGACTTTAGTGTAAATTGAGTTAAATTATACTGACAATGAAAATACTCTTAAATGATAACTGGAAAGGTTCAAATGACACTCTTCTTTGCTAGCTGATTAGATCCCTTCACCCAAGTGAGGTAGATCCCAAGTCTCAATTTTCCCATTCTGACATTATAAATATGTGTTGCACTGCCTAGATTTTATTTTATTTTTTAATGTGGGTTCTGGAGATTGAAAAGGCAAACACTTTCCTTGCTGAGTTATTTTTTCATTCCCTCTGTTGCCACTTATTGTTTTTGATAACTTCATCTCAAAGGAAGGTTTTAGGACTTGGAGTTATACTTGTGTATGTTTTGATGGGGTATTGAAAATTAGCCATTCTGTGTTTCAGTGTAAACACTCTGCAATTCTTTGAACAGTTTTCATGGGCAAGCATTGTAAAAGAGGGAAGGCACTGGTCATCATTGAGAACCTGGCTCTGGGTTTATTAACCTCAGGCTGGGGCCTGGTCAAGCCTCCTGTGGTAGAGAGCTGAGGGCATAAAAGAACAGAGCAGTGGTATTATCTGGTTAAAAGTTTTATATTTCTCCCTATTAAGAAAGAAGGTTGGAAGCTTAATTCGTT
Source organism: Microtus ochrogaster (assembly GCF_000317375.1). NCBI lineage: Eukaryota > Metazoa > Chordata > Mammalia > Rodentia > Cricetidae > Microtus > Microtus ochrogaster. The sequence continues at coordinate 5,933,784 of NW_004949103.1, forward strand.
ATGTTACACGAGAAAGTTTCCAGATTTGCTTAGACTGTTTTCGAAAAGAAGACATGAAAGAGGAGGACATAAAACATTATTTTATCATGTTTTCACAGACTTGTACAAATTTTCATTTACAGGACGTTTCTGACATTGCTTGCTAGGAATAAGTCTGATTTTAGCAGTCATTATTTTTCTAGTAGTTTATAAACATAGACCTTCTCTCACTCTTGTCTTTCAAAAACAACCCCGTGTAACTGGATTATGCTTGTCCTGTTAGTTTTCCATAAACTGCAGAAAGTCGTTTGAGACTGGCCTGCAAATGTTCTTGAGATTTTTCATTTTAGTCCCATTACCATTTCCGTTCCTTGAACACAGTTTCTTATCTATTGGGCCACACAAGACTTTTCCCTTCAATCAAGAACTAGTGTAATCTTCATAGGGTTCAACCTGCACCAAACACTCTCGTGGCCCCCATTATCTACAAACTCAATATACTTACAAACATCATGAGGGGCTTAGTATGTTCCTGACACTGCACAATACCCCTGACTGAGCATTGCTGAGAAACACTCTGATTCTAGACCATGTTAATCTCAGTGAACATCGAGTCCCTTTTCCATCTCTCCAGGCATCTTGACTCTGCTCAGTGTACATTGAACCCTGTCTCACTTCCGTGATTTTACATATTAAAGCCCATTTTCTCATTATTCTGCAGACCTGACCCAGTAAGATCAGCATTTGATATTAGATTTATTCTAGTACCAAGTCTGATTGCCTCTAGACTTTTTTAGTGCTTACCTCTCACAAGTCCCTGCAACAGATTGTACTAATTTCTACAAAAGCTCAACCTTGTTACATGGCAATTAGATTTTCTGCAGCAACCAAGTTCCTTCATGGTGGCACCATATTTGATCCTGAATATGATTTCAATACTCTGTAACACTACTAAAGCCCATTTAATCTTTAACCTGCTTAGTTGTACAACAAATCTTTGCCAAATAAGATAAGAAAGAAAACATCTCATATCCACTAATGGGAAGCCTGGATCAGATTTATTCAGGGGTATTGTGCATTGCCTGGAACATGGTACCCCTCATGTTTAAATATCCTTTGTCTTGGAGGTATTGACTAGCATCACACATAATGTTTGTTTTTTTTAATCAATATTTATTTTCTTTATGTGTCTGTATGCATGTCTGCATGAGTTTATATGCACCATGTGCATGCAGGTGTCAATGGAGGACAGAAAAGAGTTTCAGGTCAGCCAGAACTGTAGCTACAAGTAGTTGTGAGATACCTAATCTAAGTGCTGGGAAATGAATCAAGAGCATTAAGTGCTTTTAGCCACTGAACCTACTCTCCAGGTATTGCATTGCTTTAACACATAGCCTTATGTCTGATTTAACAGCACATACATGTCTCAGAACTTGGGAGAACTTAAATTTCAATCAATGGACCTATCTTTGAGACTCTATCCAGACATATAAAAGATGGCCAGGTGATGGAGGAGGGTCATCTGTCTATGTGTTACTTTCATTGGTTAATAAAGAAACTGCCTTGGCCCTTTAGGAAAGAACATTAGGTAGGAGGAGTAAACAGAACTGAATGCTGGAGGAAGAAAGCAGTGAGGCAGATGTGATAGCTTTCCTCTCCAAGATGGACACAGGTTAAGATCCTTCCCGGTAAGCCACCATTTCATGATGCTACACACATTAATAGAAATGGGTTAATCAAGATGTGAGAGTTAGTCAGTAAGAGGCTAGAGATAATGGGTCAGGCAGTGTTAAAAAGAATACAATTTGTGTGTTGTTATTTCAGGGCATAAGCTAGCCAGGCAGCAGGGATCCAGGCGGAAATGCAGCCCACTGTTCCTATCTACAGCCAGAAATGTTATTGATATGCGCAGCATATGTGCAATGCTAGATTCAGTCCCAAGTGTTATGTTCAGTGGAAGGTTATGTATGGACCTCTGGACTCAATCCATAACATCATGCTGTTATAGCCTAGGGGCTTATATCCTAGAACCTCACAAAGAACAGGTATTTCCTAAATATTTGTGAGTGAAAGAAAAAGGTAGTAAGTTCTGGCCCAGTAATTAAATGATATGTGGCATTCTGATAGGATGAATCTGATGAGTTATAGCATTTCCTGTTTATCTGAAATACTCACAAAAGGAAAATGGCTAGAGCAGTTTTGCTTAGTTATCCTCAAGAAGAAAGGTTAACGGTTCATTAAACAAACTACAACATATAAAAAGATATTTTCCATTTAGTAGAAACAATGACTCAGTGAATGGGAATTGTCTATTTATTCCTATGTGTTGATATTGTAATAAAATATTTCCCCCTTTTGAAAGAGCTAATTCAAATTACAAAATCCAGTTTTGGTACTGCTCAAAAGCCAATGATCTTATATATAGTGCATTTGCCCCTTAGCAGTTTATCTCTCACTTCCAAGGAACCAGATAGGGACTTTAGATACATGTTTTCTCCAGGAGGCCAAGGGTGGATCTTGCATAGTGGAAGAGAACTTATCACATCATTGTTCCATTTCAAACTATTCATTACTCTTTGGCAGGGGCAAAATTGTACCTTTATCATCTCTTTACAGGTTTCCTGTGATTCTGGAGGGAGAAACATTTTTTTTTCTGTGTTTATTGTCATAATCTGGTTTTACCATTAACCCTCACCTTCTTTTCCTCTAGAAATACAGTAACGAGGTAGCTATTTTATTTCTACTTTGAAGGAATTGTTTGTTTTTTCTGTCTTGAGTTTATAACCTGGGGTCACTGGGAAAATATTTATTAACTCTCCACTTACAGTCACATGCTGTTAAATGTGACTGAATCAAGGTAAATGTTAATTTGATATTTCTTATAATTCAGGACCAGCTGATGTCATAGAGAAACCACTACGCTCAAGCATAATACTTTAATAAAGTTCTGCTGTGAACATGGCGGTAGGTTAAATGGAATTGGCACTCATAAGCTAATAGGGAGTGGCACTATTAAGAACTGTGGCCTTGTTGAAGTAGGTATGGCGGTGTAGGGGGAAGTGTGTCACTGTGAGGGTGGTCTTTGAGGTCTCTTATGCTCAGTCTATAACCAGTGGCATGGCTCACTTCCTGTGTTCTGCAGATTAAAGAAAACACAGGTAACAACTGTCTAGATAATCGGGAAATATCTTAGTCCCTTAGAATTCGGTCTTCAATGCTTAAGAAACACATCATTGTGTGAGAAGAGCCAGTATTGACTTATGATCTGGTAGAGATAGGGGGCTGCCCCTAGATTATTATTTTGCAACTGGAACTTAAAAGTAAAACTATATAGAGGATGATGTAATCTTATAGCAACTATAAGAAAATAAATGAAAATTGGAACAGAAATCAATGAAAGGGAAACCAGAATCAATAGAGAAAATTAATAGAATGAAAAGTTGTTTCATTGAAAATATCAATAAAACTTATTAATTGAGGATTCTACCTACTAATTTCTTTTTTTTT
>NW_004949103.1:5945154-5947488 GCF_000317375.1 Microtus ochrogaster
CCAAATTTCTTGAAATATTCAAGATATTAAAATATAGAGAACCACTTGGATTAGATTATTTTATTAAATAAATTAAATAGATAAATAATAATTTCCTAAAAAAAGATCAGACTTAGATAATTTTTCATAGCAAATTGTGATAAATATTTATGAAAAAAACATAATCTCTACCAGATAACTGGACTTGACCAAAACTAGGTCAAGGCAACACGAATTTGCATGATCATAAACTGGTGTCTTTCTTATAAATATAGTGACAAACTCTTATAAACAATGGCAACTATAACTACTGTCCACTTAGGTGTAAAATAATTATATGGCATTGTCAAATGAGCCTTAACCCAATTAACCAAGTTGGAAATAAATGAATTGGATAAAAGTAAAGAGGTCATATTTGTTAACTTAGGGAGAGCAGGTGACAAAACCCCAACACTCACTCATGTTAAAAACTCTCAATAAATAAGGAAGGAGAACAACGGTCTCTAGTAGACAAATACCATCTATTAAACATCTACTGATAACATGTTCAATGATGATAAACTGGATTCTTCATTCCAAGATCTAGAGAAAGCCATGACTCTTCCCATTATTCCTTCTCTTCAACACTGGGCTGGATGTTGTAAAGAGTGCATTAATATGAAAACAGAAAACATAAGTTAAAGAAAGATGCAAACCCAAAGCTTCACTCACAATTGACATGATTGGGCATGAAGAAAATTTCCAGCATAGTTGAGGAGCCTCCATAGCTGAAGGCTGCTGGGGTAGGAAAAGTCAGTTTTCTTCAAAGAAGTGTGGGCCATTAAGATGCCCATGCTCCAGTGAATGAATATACACCCATGCAGATAAGGATAATGCTGACTGCACTCAGTGAGCTATGAAAACGACATGAATTTTGGAAGGACATTAGGCAACAGGGGTAAGGAAGAGGCTAGAGAAGGAATGGGTGCATATACATTCTATACATGTATGAAATTACCTAAGGATTAATACAAATAAAATGAACAGTTATTTTTAAAAAAGATAAAACTATTCCTTAAAAATAGTAACTAAAAAAGTTTGCAGAACACTAGATTGATGTAGCAGGTTCCTCTGCTTGCCTACTTACCAGAAGAGATAATTTTGAAGTTAAATTTTTTCTTTATTGCTTTAAAACCTGTACCAAGTGTCAAATGATGAACAATTTGAATAAAATATTGAGCAATATTAAATTAAGATTCAACATATAAAAATGAATAACTATGAAGCCATGCATATACAAATAAAATACGCCTAAATAAATGAAAAGAGAGGCAGATCTCTCATTTAGAAGGATTCCCATATCCTCCCTGTTTTCAGAAAGGGGAAACATAAACTCCTACTTCCTCCTCCTGCCCATGAGCATAGCCCAGAAAGGAGAGAAAGGGAGAGACTGTAGAGTGGAGGAATCTGACAAACACTACCTCAGCCCAGATGAGCTGGGTAAAAATCAATACTTGTAAGTCATGCTGAAGCCTGTGGAACTCTCATAGCTAGGTGAGCCTTATGAGACTAAGTAACACATGGCATCCCAGGACATATAAGTGATTTTTCTGAAAAAGAATAAGGTAGTGTGAATAACATATGCCCTTTGGTTAATGGTGTAAATAGCTTTAATTTGATAGCAACAAATTTCCTCACAATTGTAAGATATTAAACCAGAAAGTTATCTGGAGGACTCTCTATATTATTCTTTCATTTATTTCTGCAAATGTAAAGCTTCCCTAAATGAAATTATATTGTAATGGTCTATCTGGTGGCTCCGAGGTGTAAGCAAGGCTTAAAGATGCAAGTAGAGTTTGGAAGACTTGACAGTAAACAAACCAAGGATTCTTTTTTCTCTTTTCCTTTAGATGTCTGATGACCTTGATAAAGTCCCTTAGCATGTTAAGCAGCTCTCTTCTGTCTCAAACACAATAACTACAGCATCACTCTCTCACTCATGGGATTGCTTTGACAACTAATGCTAAACTACACTGAAAAGTACATTGCCATGGATGGATATGACTCAACACATAACCTTCAAGCAGAAAAGAAATAAATGCATCCATACAGAAAACAAGTGTGAGTTATGTAGAATGGCACTCTAGTCTTAAAAGAGGAACAGGAAGAAACATTCAAGCTTTTGTGTTATAAATAATAATAATAATAAACAATCTGGCAAATTGTTTTGCTATTGTTTAACTCCTGCTCCACACAAGGTTTTGACATTCAGTCAATGACTTTCCTTCTTTAAGCTTCTTCCTTCACCTGCATTAAAGACATAATAATATTCTGTTAGCTTTCTAAGATACAGAGAATTTAGGCTACATGGAAGTT
>NW_004949103.1:5947904-5974024 GCF_000317375.1 Microtus ochrogaster
AAAATAAATAAATCAAAAATTTTAAAACATAAAAAAATAAAGATTTTTTGTTAGTTCCTTAAAAAAATAAAATTCTCTTAACTCCTCATCTCCTGGGCTCATTCCTGCAAGGCTATGCAAGCTGCCTTTGGTAGGATGGCTTTTGAGAATCACCAAGGAACTTTACAATGGTTTTCCAGAAACTGCAGCAGTGACCTGGGGACCCATAAACTCTCTACTCCATTAAATCTAAAGTCTGGCCCTGTTTCTTTGCAAACATATTAAGGAATAAATTGACTTTGCCTCTTTTATTTCATGATATTCTAAGTCTGTATTATGTCCCATTTCTCTGGTGATGAAGGCCAGTAAATACCCCGAAATCAAGCTTCAATATCTTTTGCAAAAGATACCTGTCAGTTACCTCAGGAAAAAAAGACTCGTAGGTGGAAACAACCTTTTATTTTTCTTAATTAAAAAATGTTTTGCGGTTTTAATATGATTGCATCATTTGCCTCTTATCCTTGCTCCCTCCAGAATAATCTTTCAAATTAGTGACCTTTAATTGTTGCTACATATGAACGTGTGCATGTATGTGTATCTGTGTGTGTGTTCTTAAGTGTTTAAATACAGCATGATCAGTCCATATACTGTATGTATATATTTTCATGGCTAACCTTATGATATTGGGTAATCAATTAGTGTGCTCTTTGATTTTGCAGCATGTTGCTGCAAGCATCTGGGTATTGATTTTTCTCTCCCAATTGATGACAATTCAACAGCCCAGTGAGTTGGAACTGTTTCTAATTTTTTAACTTCCTTTTCTCACAAAAAATAATATGTAGTACAAGACATCCTACCTACTGGGCATTATTTTTGTGGCCTCATGGCTGTCTGAGTTTTATCACCAGTCTCCCTTACTATGAGATTTCTTCATATAGGAATTTTTCTTTTGCATACTTATTTGGTTGTTTTTATTTGCTGAGTATCTTTCAGATTACCTGACAAATAAGATCTATCACTATACATCAAAAAGCATAAGGAGATAAAAGGGAAGGAAAACGAGAAAGAAGCAAAGATACAAAGTAAGGATAGCCCATCAGATCAGAAATCCTATTTTCTGACAGATAGTTGGCTTTGAGATACCAAGGATCAAAGCAAAGGAGTCAGCTGTGACCCATAAATGTATGAAGTTGAAGAGCACTCACTTTCTGAATAGAAAGCTACAGTAGAATGCTTTATTCACAGATAAATTATCTGGCTGTTAAAATGACTTGATAGGAAAAACTGCTTGGGCATCATCAAGATGGCTTGGCGTAAGCCTGTGGTATCTTTATGACTTCAGGACCCTGGCAGTGATGGTTTTGATTTAGTAGGACCGTATGTGAAACCAGGAGGCCATTGGCAAGACAGGTATGAAGAGTGAGACAAAGAGTGCATAGGCAGAGTTCTGGTTAAGGTGGTTAGGCTTTGTCTATGGAGCCTTCAGGAGGGGGAGGTTGATGCGGGATTCCCCTCTGTATGCTGTGAATGTGTTTTATTACCATTGGTTAGAAAAGAAGCAGGGTTGGTCTACAGCAGAAATGAAAATAGAAAGGCAGGAAATCCAAGCAGATAGAGGAGGAAAGAAGGCAGAGCTAGGCAGATGACATATAGCTGCCCAAGAAGCAAGAGGCAATAAATCATGAGCCTGGCAGTAAAATATAAAATAATAGAACTGAGTAAATTGAAGATATAAGATGAGCAGCCACTGGCCAAAAATGTTGTAATGAGTATAGTTGTGTGCACATTCGTGTTTGGAGGCTGGGAAATGAAGAAGTTTTCGTTTATAGGAGATATATAGACTTGTTCTACATTTCACCTTCAAACAACTTGAAACTGTTAGGAACTGATGCCTGTTTCATGCTTCAAGAAAGAGTACCTTTATCTCTGTCATAAAGCTGAAGTTAATGTCCATCTCATAAGCTCTGGAAAGTTCTTTAAGCTGAATCCACCACTTTCTAAGGATATCTGACATCAAAGGGTCATTATAAAACACAGTAAGAATGTAAGGCAGGAATCCAAACCACCCCGGTATCTAGATGTTGGTTGTAGTGTTCCTAGTACTCTTTGGGTATTAGTGAAGACTGGCATTGGACTTGTGTAGCTTCTGTCTATGGAAAAGGGAAGCCAAAGGATGCAAATTGAGCTCCACACTAGATTGGTTCTGAGACAGATTGCCTCTTTATGAGACACTCATTGTATTTGCTGTGAAAATCAGAGAAAAGTCAGAAGGACTTGGATCAGATTTTTCATCTGAATGCATTGTTTCCACTAATTAAATACTCATCAGTGGGGTCTGCAGAGACTCCACTTGGCAAGGCCACTGGGACACGTAAATAACTGTCCACTCCAGCCACGGCACTGGAACCCACCTAAAGTCACTTACCACAGTATACACATTCTTTTCTCTATTAGTCCCCAGTACATAAACAAAATATTTATTGTCCTCTTACAAGTGTATATGGGAGCTAAAAAGCACTATGGTTGTTACTGCTTTTTTCTCTTAGTTTAAGAAGCACCAGTATTTGTGTATTATAGGATTCAAGGCCTGGGGTTTTACTTCAGTGGTGAATTGCTTGATTGGCATGAATGGGGCCCTGAATGTCATGCTCAGAATCTTAGGGGAAAAAAAGATTCAGTCTGAATCCTTTGGAAGTTTCAAACTTCTCATTCAAACCAGAGGGAAAAAATCAACAAACAGACCCTTGGACTTAGGGTCATTAATTATTTTCATATATCTCAAATGAAATGTCAAACTGAGTTTTTAAACCATTAGAGAAAATATTTATCATAAGACAGCTTTGAAATGAAATATTTTTGTGTGAAGCTAAATATTGTGGTTATTTTCCTGGTTAATAATAACCTTGTAATTCAAAGAAATCTTTTGGTTCTGTAAGCTTGCAAGGAAAAAATAACGCTAAGAGGAAAAATCCAAACTCCATTTATCCACTGGGCTCAGTTTAAATAACAAATAAGAGCAGCATGCTGTAAGTCTCCTATTGTTCTACATGCTGCTGTGAGCCCCTTCTTACATTATTCAGAACTCATGACACATAATTGACAGAGCAATATAAAACAGGCTAGATACAAGGGGAATCACTAACAATACCAGGAAACGGAGATCTCTCAAGATTATTGAGGCAATCCATAGCTTTGTGTAGCAGACTCCCTTGGAAATAGTTCCAAAGACTTTGAAGTAAACAAATCATAAACTGGTAGGTGGTAGGTGACTTCATAAAGCACTAGAGCTCATAAAAGACAAAGTAAAATTGAGAATATTTTACGCAAATCATGGAAACTGTTTTGAAGCATAATGGTGCCCTCTTATTTTAAACTAGAATGGTTATCTGACAGAGCTTTTGAGTGCTGCACTGGCAATATTAGGTAACAAAATAGAACTTGAAATATGTATTTGGAAAATAACAGAACATCCCTGCTATATCCAGGATTTATACAGATTCGAGATGCAATAGAGAAAATAAAACTAGTTATCTGTGAAAGTGAGCTAAGATTATACTTATAAAAATGGTTCTTAGATGCTTCAACCCCTTTCTCCAGAAAGGTAGTGTATTATATAACAGAGAGTCAGACCAAACTTAGCACGACTGATCAATAAAGAACCCATCCCAGTATCCCAAAGGTGGAAACAGCCTGATGACTTTCAACATATGAGTGTATAAATAGGCTGTGATAGTACTAGAGTGGAGTATTATATAGTCATGGAAAAGAACTGATACATGGCACAATTTTGGTTGAAAATTGGATTTAAGACCCACTTTATGACCTGGAACCCATCCACAACAGTGATCAAGTGGTCAAAAATCTAAGACAAGATGGACCAGGGACTTAGAAGAAAACCAAATACTATTTTTCTACTAAAGGTAAGTAGCAATAAAATGACTCCTAATGACATTCTGCAGTACTTATAGATTAATGCCTTGCTTAGCCAACATCAGAGAAGCTTCCTTCTGCAGCAGAAGGGAACAAATACAGAGACTCACAATTTGACAATGTGCACTGACTAAAAGACCTTGGAACCCTGAGTCCTAAGTGGAATGTCTCCATCAAATCCATCCCTCCGTGGCTCAGAGAACCCTGCAGAAAATGAGGCAGAAAGGTTTTAAGTGACAGAAGGGATGGAGTAGACCAAGGTAAATGCATCAGGACAAATAAACATATGATGTCAAAAAGACTGTGGTAGAATGTACAGGGCTGACACGGGTCTGTGACAAATGGGGTCCAAGGTTTACAAGAAGTATACACAAGCCCCCATACCTAAACTAGAAGCTATTGACAATTGATAATCACTCACAAATGAAAAGTTAATTCTCCCAACAGTCTCACTAGATATGTAAACCACTCTTGATCCCACACCTAGCAGTAGATGGCCAGCACAAAAATAACTCAGCAGCATCTTCGGGTTTTCTTTGTCTCATAAGGTGCTGATTATGGGAGGTTTTTCTTTATAGCTTACAGGTCAATGCATGTGTAGTATATTTTGCAATTTTATGTTTTTGTAGAATTTCTGTATGTACAAATATATATGTCTTTGTATATACATGCATTTGGGGGATATTGCTTTGATTCTTTTTCTTTTGTTTGATTATTTTGTCCTATCACAATTTTTTATTTGTCTTATTTTATTTTATTAATATTATTCTTTAGATGTCTGTTTATTTTTTAACACTAGACAGAAAAGGTAGAGTTTTAGATATCAGGGAAGGTAGAAAGGGTCTCAGAGCAATTGAACAAGGGGAAGCCATAAACAGAATATAGTGCATGAAAAAAAATCTATATTAAATTAAAAACATGTTAACTATTGATAGGATATAGACCTGTAATATCTAATATCACATATCATATAGATTGACTTATCTGAATTACCCTGAGTAGGTAAATCTCTTGTGAAAGAAACTATTAGGAGCTGCAAACAGGATGGGAATGGATAGGAATTTCAGAAAATTGGCAGATGTGATGACTAAGGAACACATGGTTGTGACAAATGCCACACAACAAAGATTAATTTGGGGGCTAGAAAGGTAACTCAGTGGTTATGATCAGTTGCTATAATTCCAGTTTGAAGGGATCCAGTGCCCTCTTCTGTCTTCCATGGGTACTAGTCATACATGTGTTACACATAAATACATGAAGGCATATACACATATAATAAGAATACATGATTTTTTAAAAGTTAATTTCATTGTGAAAATTTTGCCTCAAAAAGAACATTTACAAAAAGTGATGATGTTTTCCTAATGTCAGACTGGGAGAAGGAAAGAAAATACTTAACTGTCTAAAATAAATTGGCTTATTATTCAACTTGAAAAACTGTGAAGATGGCAGAAACCATCATAATACCATATCTTTCTGGGTAATCATCGCAAGTACAATATCATTTAATTATATGTATATATGCATATATGTATTAAACTCCAAAATGTATACATTTTAGGATTTTGGACCCAGATTTCTGCTGACAAAATTTGCATGGTAAGAAAAATATAACAAAACCAGAATGCAAAAACTCAGTTGGTCTTCACCTGAAGAGTTCCCCTTGACTTATCCTTTGAGTGAACCAGCAGTTTCCCAGCAATAAATGAAGCTGCCTCATAAGCAAGGAGGCCCTAAAATTTCTACTTTGAATTAAATTAGTGAACTAACAATTGTATGCACTATAAAAGGAGGAATAATTGGAAAATAAAAGTTACTTTGGAATCTGTGCTTACAGACATCCATCAGAGACCAAGTGTCATTTCTGTTTAATGTGTAGATGCATCATAGCTCAGTATGGACAAGTGGCCCTTTTCACAGACATGGGATGTACCTCAAAGGAATTGTGTCCTCAAAGAAGTATCTACTTGAATATCCAGAGAATTAAGACTGAATCTCTTGGCGTCTTGATAAGGAACAAAGAGGGGAGCAGAAATCTGTACAAGACAAATAAAATCTATGAGAAAAAGGGAAACAGCCGCTCTATTTTCACCCTCATTTTGTTTCTGTTAATTTTGCCATTCTTCGCTAGAAGCCTTTCAAAAATCCATTTTCCAGGCACCTGTAATCAAATTTAAACAGTATCATTATCTCTACCTTTCCCTAAATATTCATTTCCAACCACTTAACAAGCCAATTATTCTAAAGTCAACATATTTAATTTCATGAATGAATCTGTCATCTACTGTTATCCATGAATTCCATTATCATCATGGCAGCTAAACAATCTTCCACTGTACATTTAAAAATAGCAAATTATGCTATTATTCACATACATCACATCATCTATCTCTATATTTTATATGTGTTCTTTTGACTGTAAACTGTTGATGTAGACTTTCTTTGCTGGGATCTTGCATAATATTGACATTCTTGGAAATGGCAAAGTGCTTAGAAAAATGGCATATGCTATTAATTCTACTGTGGCATTACCAAAAAGCAGATTTCTGAAGTAATATTGAAAATCTTTTCCTAGCTTTTGATGTGCCAATCTCAGCTACTGAGAATAAAACTATTTATTAATTTACAATGTCTGTGTTTTGGACCTTGACAGTGATTATTGGGTTGTTTTGACTTTGTCTCTCTCATAAATTTGTAAACAAGCTATGGACCCTGGTTGTAATCATCTCAAAAATCCAGTGGGACATGATCTACTTCTGAAGAAGTTGGTAGGCAGTGGAAGCTATTCTAGGACTATTCGAATGACTAGTAGAAAGTTTCAGAAGACATATTTCTAAGTTCACTCACATGGACCAACCCCAATGCCTCCCCCAAGCAACTGAAGTTTTTGCCTTCCCTCAAAATATGCAAGACTGCAAGGTGATACATCCAATCTGGAAGCTACCACTTTAAAGTGAATATTTCCTTCGAGGAGAATCCATTCAAGCCAGCTTTCTAGCCATGAGAGAGGAGTTGCTTTATCCAACCTACACTCTCAAGTATAGAGAATCATAAATAACTTTGGTCTTTCAGTGTAGATATTGAATATAGACAGTGTAGACACTAAAGTCACTCACTTAGTGTCTACCAGAAAATGAGGTAATTTCATCAGATTATTAGAACTTCAGGTTTCAGTCTTGCAAACACTAGAAGAGCACAAGCTTCAAACGATGGAGTACTTCACAGCAGAAAAGAATAATGACATCTTGAATTTTGCAGGCAAATGAATGGAGTTAGAAGACATCATTTTGAGTGAGATAACCCAGACACAGAAAGACAAGTATTACATGTCCTCACTCATAAGCGGTTTTTAAACATAAAGCAAAGAAAACCATCCCACAAATCACAATCCCAGAGAACCTAGACAACAATGAGGACCCTAGAGAGACATAGATCTAACCTACATGAATAGTAGAAAAAGACAAGATCTCCTGAGTAAATTGGGAGCATGGGGACTTTGGGAGAGGGTTGAAGGGGAGGAGAGAGACAGAGAGGAGAGCAGAGAAAAATGTAGAGCTCAATAAAAGTCAATAAAATAAAAAACAAAAGAAAAATCAATGACCTACAAAAGAACCAAACTCTGATGATTGAGGAGAGATTTCGGTAATCATCTTATTGGCACCCTCTAAATGTCCTTACTATGCATACAGCATTCTCAGAAGGAGGAAGGACAAGGCTTTCTTGACAAGTATCATATGCTGAGTTACATATCCTTAAGATTCAATTCTCTTCACTGTTTTGTTTTTATTTTTTATTATTTAATTTTGGTTTTATATAATGTTATTATTTTGGGGAATTTCATACATGAGTACTTTCTTATATCATTGTAACCCCCACTCTTTCTGTCACCAAAGCCTCCCATGTCTTTCTCTCCCCCCCAAATTCATAACTATTTCTTCAATTATTGTTTTATATATATACATATATATACATATACACACACTTATAGAATTGTTTTATAAACATATACATACTTACATAGCTTTGCAAAATCATTTATTTATTTATTCATTTATGTGTGTGTGTGTGTGTATGTGTGTGTGTGTATTTATGTATGACCACTGGGACAGAATAATCTGTCAGTGGCTTGTCCCTGGAGAAAACTTATTTTCTCTCTTAGCAATAGTATTGCATTTACGGGGTTTGTTATGATTGTGTTGTCTCTTTAAGAGACAAGTCATGCCCACTCCCTTCCTGCCTGCAGCCGCAGACCCCACTCTCCGTCTTCCTGTCCCCTCTCTTGGAGAGGCTGCCTCTCTCTCTGTCTCTCCCTCTTTTTTCTCTTTCTTTCTCTCTCCCCCCTTCTCCCCTTTTTCCTTCCTCTCCATAACCCATCTAATAAATGTCTAACTTTATTTTGTATGGTATGTTTATCTGTCTCTCTTGCCCGCTGGCAGCTGTCACATCGAGGCCATCCGCGTGGTCTCATGCCCAGTCCCCTGGCAGCTTGTACCAAACCCATTGCATGGTGTGCCTATCAGTCTGCCCCTTACCTACCTGCCTACCACATAGTTAGCCGTCGGGGACGACCAGGGGACCGGCCACCTTGTTTTGAGAGGATCTGCAGCAAATCCATAACAGGATGAGGCCTTGTAAAATTTCCCCCATCCACATTGGCACGGCCAACTGCTGTTTTTATTATACCCAGCAGTCTATAACTGGTCAAAATGCAGAGGACAATTGATTGTGGGGCAGTCAATCCTAACTGATACACATACAACACAACCATACACTTAATGCTCAAAGAACATCACAGAAGAGGAATTCAAAGAGTTCAGAGGCACTGACACTCTGAGATATTGTCTTATATTTATGGGAAGCTGGACTCATGAAACCATCATGATTTTCTTTCATTGTGTCATATGGGCTGTTTAAATTCTATTCCTTGCAGATAATGAAGCTTTAAGATTGAATACTAGTTGGTAGAACCATGTGTATTCTATCCAGAATAGAAAACATGGATGCCAGTGGACTCCATGCAATAACTACAATCGGGGGTATAAAGAACACATTATAGAATTAAAGAATTGCATTACAGCTTTTCCCACATCATCTCAGATCTTATGCTGCGGTTCATTGAGCAACTCCTGGTGGCTATTTCCTCTTTCTCATAAGCTGCAACTATCCTCTGATGTTGCTCAATCCATGCTTTCCCCATGCTTACCAAATTTCCTTATCCAAGCGCAATGTACCTGCTTTGATGAATGTGAAATCTTAAAAATCAGCATTATTGTTTATTTTTAAAAACAAAAAATCTGGAGCTTCTGAGCTGTGTTATGCTATGAAGAGGTAGGAGCTGATGTTTAACTATTTTAAATATCTACATTGACTTTACTATTCCAATAGTTTTCCACTACAACTACACATTTTTGAAAAAAAATCTAGTAGTGATTATTAATTATCCTGATAGAAAAATAAATAAAAAGTATGTGTATGATACAGTCTCTGCCTTAGAGAAATGCTATGCAGAATGAAGATGCTTTTATCTGTACCAACAAAAGAAGTGCTGTAGGAAAAATATGCAAATTTGTGGCCAGGAGCAATGGATTGCATAAATTGAGCTCTTTGCTAAGAAATATATAGTAACATGCACATTTATACTTGGAAGAAGCACAATTTTCACATAAATTATGTTTTTATAAAATTAATAGGATGAAATCTTTAATTGGAATGTGTCAATAGAGAAAGAAGGGAGAAGAGACAAATAACACCGAGGATGGGTGAGAAAGCCACATAGAATCATATTATATTATTTTTTATATATAATATAACATGTATATATAACCTACAATTATACACACACAAACATGAAATTATGTTGCTTGGACTTGCAATGTGACAATGCTCCCACAAAAGCCAAAGACTATCTAGTACCAGTACCAGTACTTAGTACCAGGCATAAGAAACTTCTTTTGAGTTGATTGAGCACCCAAGAGTCTAAAAACAATATAGGCTTTTTCTTGCTCTTGGTTGCTTTGTATGGCCAGAGACACTGTATTATGCATTTAGTAAATAAGACTTGGAAGATATGAGATAGATACAATCTGAAAACATCTTCACTGAGGACTAGCTTTCATAGTATCAGAGGGTGCTATGCAAGTTGCCTGAGGAAGGAAGCAATCAATAGGGGTACCCTGCTGGGACACCTATAAACCATAGTAAATGGCCACCACAGCAAGATATCTGTAAAGGTGTAGTAGTGACACTTAAATCTTGGTGTAAACCAGTATCTGTCTAATTTAATTGAACTTCAGGCATGCACAAAAGGAGGAAAACAATACCTGGTGACAAAAATCATCTTTTCTCGCTTTCTCTCTTCTTACTTTTCATTCTTTCTGCCTCTCTTTCCTCTTCCATTAGTTCTTTATTGATCTACATACCTGATCATTATTTTTTAAGTTAAAAATTCTTTACATTTATTTTATGAGTACGAATGTTTTATCACATGTATATGTACACTACACATTTGTTTGGTAACCATGGAGGTCAGAATTGTGTTTCAGATCTCCTGGAACTATAGTTATGAGTCACAAGAGGTTGCTGGACACAGAACCCAAGGCTTCTGAAAGATTTATATATGCTTTTAACCACTGAGAAGTCTCTCCAAGAAACCATTCATTATTTTTAAATTTCTTTCTCTTTTATGCTTTGATTCATATTCCTCATAAAGAAAACTCTGATAAACAATCAAGTAGTAGAATTTAAAAATAAAGGTTGAAAAATGTGTCGATTGACTTTGTTGGTGGTTTAAAAAAGTGACTCCTAACACAGTCTTTCTCCTATCTAGGTTTTGGAGGAAAATGGCATTTAACAATGTAATAAAAAAGAATGGGGATTTTCAATGATGATAACAACTTTTTAGTCAATGAAATATTGGACATGTGCTATTATATAATATATGTATGCTATTGATGATAGCCATATCATACAGATTTGCATAAGTACATGCTATGATATTCACATAAAACCAAAAATATTCGATAGTGCATTTCTAGAAATGTATCCCTCCTGTGATTGCATATTGTTGGCATACAAAAGAGTACTATAATTTCCCAGAAAGGAGTATAACAAAGGTTTATTTGTCTGGGGATAAAGTCACAGGAAGATTAGTGATCCACAGTCCTCTGTGAGCACTGGGAACTGAACCCTGGTCCATTGGGAAAGCAGCCAGTGGTCTTAACCACTAATCTCTTTCTCTATCACCAATGTGGAGCAACTGCATCCACATAAAACCTGAGAGATCTGGGGGAAAAATTCTAGTCACAAAAGAACAGAGTTAAGCATGGCTTCTTGATAGCAGTATTTTCTTGGGTGGACTCTGTTTGCTAGAGGCAACAGAGCCATCATTCTTTAAAGAGAGCGCTTCATAACTCAGCATTAGCAGCAAAAACTGAGCAGCTCCTTTAAGAGCTTCCTGGTTTGTGCTGGTACAGTTATGAAGCACTTACATGGGGCTTGAGAACAGCATGCTACTAGTTGCTCTATGGCAACATAGATCTGCTTCCTCCCTTGAGCTGGGTTGGTGAGCATGGCTTGCAGAGCTGGTGGTGAATGTACCTTTGCCATGTTGGAGTGGGAGGGGCCAAAAGGCAAAGCAACCTTAGTCCTACCCATGCAGCTTAGCATTTTAAGAAGTGCTCCTGGTCAGAAAATCATTACAGATATGCAATAAAGACATATTCAGACAAAAATAAACCTCTGAACAGGTCTCAGTGTGTTAAAATAATATATGTATGTTGTAGGAGGAAGCCGACCAGTCTCCTGAAATAAGCACACAGGAACTGTACTAATTAAAGCACTGCTGGGCCTATTAGCTCTAAGTTCTTTTGGCTAGCCTTTACATCTAGAATTTAATCCATTTGTATTATTTTACATTTTACCATGAGGCTTGTGGCCTACCAGCAAGGTTCCAGCATCTCTTTCTCCAGGGATGGCTCCATGGCTTCTCCTTACTGCACCATCTTTCTCCCAGCAATCAGTTTAGTTTTCTCCATCTAGCTATGTTCTGCCCTGCTATAGGTACAAAACAGTTTTTTTATTCAATAATAGTAATCAAAGCATACAGAGGAGAATCCCACATCATATACAGGCTTTGGAGAGAGAGGAGAGAGAGCATAGACAATTCAAAAACAAGTACAGACAGTCATAGATTAAAGGAGTAAATAATTAAATGCTAAAAAGTAATAGAGTAAAATAATAAGCCACATAAATATGGAAGAATACACAGAGAGTCTGGATTATGTATACTACTGTGTTTTCTTTGAATATTTTTTGATTGTGAATGAACTAAGTACAGAGAAACATTTCATCATGTGGGCTGCTAAGTTAAACCAACATAAAGGTATCTTGACTTCAAAATTTGATTCTAAGGCTATGTTACTTCGAAAAAAAGTTCTGCTTTTTTTTCGACAGAAAATGAATGTTTATGGATTCCTTCCATGCTAATGTGGTTTGATAAAACAGTAGCACCTGAAAGGTTTCTGTGAACCCTAAAAATATTTTGTCCAACAAAGAGCAGGAAGCAGTTTGGAGAAAACGATTCCTACATTTCCAAAATTATTGTTTATAAATGTTTATTTCCATTTAGAGGCCAGATATAATATAGAGAGTTTGCATTAGTATGGTCTAATTATACAAATTTAAGGTTGGTTTTGTTATACTGTGTATATGTATTTCTGCTCTTGTTTAAGGCTTTGTATTTGTTTAGTTCATTTAAAATGTACTGTATAATTAAGAAATACAGACTAATAGATAGTCATTTAAAATAGTCAAATTGTAGTCATGTTAGATAAGTTTTCTAGATGTACAGAGATATATTTCAGATGGATAGGTTTTTATCAAATCTTCCAACATCACAGAATATGACATTTAAATGTTTTAAGAACTTAGGATTTTGCATGACAATGAGACACATCTGCTCATAGCTGCAACAATCTACTTCGAAAGAATGATGGACATCAAAGACGCTTTTTATGGAGTTTGTTAGCCACTTAGGCAAGAAACTGGTCTGCCTGAATTGCTTGATATTATGCTGTTTGAACTGGACATTCAGGACCCACAGAAAAATGACTGCTAAGCTTCCCTAAAGAAGGTGAGACAGTCTGTCAGGATTCCTGCTTCATGAAAGAGTCTAACAGACATTCTGCAGTTCACAGAAGAAATGTCTAATAAATTGCCAATATAGGGAAATAGTATTTCAAATTTCCTGCTTCATGAAAAAGTCTGCTGGATACTATGGTCCTGTAGGCTGAAGAAGGATGCCCCAATATTACAGAAGAATTTTGGTTGACTGTTCATTCATCGATAAGTCTCTGTCAATTCTAGAGTTTTGAAAGTTGCTTACAGTGCACTTCCTGTTTACTTCAGCAATATTATACCCTTCTGGGTTTTACTGAAGAGTTGAAGACTGATAGTTATAATTATAGTTTTCCTTAGTTTGGATAAAAGATAAATTAGATAGGAAAGGTTCTAGATACAAATAAACTAAATACTGTAACCTTAATTCTTGCTTTATTACTTTTTATATGCAATTTAATTATTTTAAAGTTAAAACCTTCCTTTTAATTAGACAGAAAAAGGGATGATGTGAAATGTCCTCCTATATTTGTGTTGTTTTTTATTGGTTAATGAATAAAGCTGCTTTGGCTTATAACAGGGCCGAATATCACCAGGCTGGATGAGATATTTAGAGAGAGTAGGAAAAGCCAAGGAGATGCCATACAGTTGTCGAATGAGACAGATGCTCAAAACTTTACCAGTAGGCCATAGCTTGTAGCAATACAAAAATAATAGAAATAGATTAATTGAAGATATAAGAGCTAGCTAGAAATACACCTGAGTTGTTGGCCAAACAGTGCTGGAATTAGTAGAGTTTGTATGTGATTATTTCATGTCTGGGCAGTCAGGAAATAAATAAGCTGTCTCTGCTTATAGCATATCACATAGGAAACTCATGAATTTGCCTTTGAAGTCATCAATACTTATGTATCACAGAGTGGATCCATGTGCTTCCTTTAAAAGCTGTGCTTTAAACTGTGATGGACATGGACCCTCAAGTTGCCTTGGCTGATAGAATTATTTTACATTTGTCTGGTGTGTAGTCTTCAAAAAAAGTGCATCAGTCAATAATTACAGCAAATTCAGGTGAGAAGTAAACTAGGCTCAATAAGGCAAAGTACTTAGAGTGCATTATAGAGTGATATTAATTTGATTGCATAAATGTTAAATGTACAACAATAATTTCTAGAAGCTTGTAGGATGGGAGAAGGAGGAGGCTGGTCAACAGGCAGTTATGAGTAAGATCTTTTGTTTTCTTTTATTGCATAGTTTAGTAGTTATATATAACAATTACATGCTATATGTTAATGAAATGTAGAACACGGAAAACTCAGAATTTTTCACCATACATTTTACACCATCCTGAGAGACAGAGATATGCTTGACTATATCAAATATGATTCAATGTGAGGATATATTGAATCATGGCATGGCACCACATTAGTCTGGGTCATTTTAGATTATTATGTACCAGTTAAAAATAAATTAAACATTTGCTCAGATTTAAAATGTGTATGTTCTTCACTTAGCATTAAAAATGAGGCAGCTTGGAAAACTATTGAATGTGAATGTAAACAACATAAAAAAAAAAAACCAGACCATAACACATGCTGTTAGGAGGCAGAAGAGGACCACACTTAAAGGCAGAGGGTGACACATGTAAAATGCTGAAAGGCAAAGAGCTTCCCAATTCTCAAAATCATGTCCATCTCTTACACATTGCATGCCTGATCTAAAATGTGAATCAATAACAAAGTGTTTCAACCTTCTTCTGAGAGGAAATTATTCAGTGAAATGAGGTAAAACAAGGCCGTCAGCTATTACCCATTTTTATAGATGCTTTTCTAAAAGTTTTAGGGAAAATATAAAAAAATGTGATAAATATTACATGTTAAAAAGTATCCTTTGGCCTTTAATCCCAGCACTCGGGAGGCAGAGGCAGGCGGATCTCTGTGAGCTCAAGGCCAGCCTGGTCTACAAGAGCTAGTTCCAGGACAGGAACCAAAAAGCTACGGAGAAACACTGTCTCGAAAATCCAAAAAAAAAAAAGTATCCTTTGTCATTTAGAAATAATATATATCTTAGAAGAAGAATGCAATTCTTTGGAGGCAACATTAATGTTTCCTATATTAAACTGTAGCAGCTCCATATATTAGTTTTCATATGCAGCATGGATTAAAATTTGTATAGCTAAAAATAAAATAATAAAAACTTGAGTTGCATAATTTAAATTAAATTTAAATATAAAGAGAAATTGAGAGGAAATAACAAAGTGAAATCATGAGCTACATATACAGATTTGGACTATGGTTTTAAATCAGAACAATTAATGTAAAAACTTTTCAATTTTACAAAAATGAATAATAATTGAAAAATCTGAATTTTAATGTCAATAGGGGTTTAAGACAATTTTAATGAAAATATCCTCAATATGACAAAGTCAACATTATACAAATGCAAAGAAAACTTGCAGGTTATCTTGTTTTTCTATAGTTTAAACTTTGTCAGTTACCAAAAACTCTATGGTAATCGTACACAATCAAAAATTTTCATCAGCATTGAAAGCTTAGAGAGTAAATTATGCTTTTTGAATTTAGAATGTAAATAGAAACAATTCCAAGAACTGGTGAAGAAGGAATTAAAAACATTGTATTGAACCCAAGCAGTTGTTTGAAGATGCTCATAAAAGGTGTCATTATAATGACTCTGGGAGAAAAAAAAAGCATACAGAGCTGTACAAATTAATTTTTAGGCAATGCCTACAAACAGGACTTTACAATCAGAGCTCCCCCATAGGCACAAACGAGACTTACACATTTGACAAGCAAAAGTGAGGATTAATTTCACATAGAAATTAATTTTGAGAAGTATAAGACAAATGATTATTTAGTAAATATTTCAGAAAAATACTATGAAGAGTTCTTATTGTATCAGTGCCAAAGAATTCTTAAAAATGTGGAGATATTGTCAGTAGCTATAATGATCATGAATATCCAATTTAATATAGAAAGATCAAGAATTTATTGTTTTTATTATACAAGGAATCCATGAACTAAAATTTATTATTATAGTATATACTAAAATGATGTATTCAGTCATTGTTATATATGGCATATTAGGAAAAATCAAGTAAGTTGACTTAAAATAGACTAGTGGACAAGAACAAAGAGGTTATTTCAAATAGCACTCGGGGTTGTTTTCTGAGAGTCTGCAGGTGACTCTCTCACTCCGTTAGCATCTCCAGATAAGTCTTCTCTAGAGTAGTGAAAAGAGACTGGAGTCTTATGCTTGAACAGACCTGTCTATCAGATCATTATCTCATAAAAATAGTATTTCAGGCAGAGTAGCAAAAGCAAGAGAGACACCCATAGAACAAAGAGAAGGATGGGAATTTGTGTAGGACTCTGGAATTCTCCAATCCTAACAGGAAGTGATGAAGGAACACTACCAAGAACATTCACAATGCTTGTGTTCTAATAGCAATAAGACCCTGAGTTATTTTAGATGTGGACAGTGATAAAGATTAAAACACCACAGAAACGTGAAGGTAAATACATATCAAATATATCTTACCTCCTAAGAAATTTATGGCACACCCCCCACACACATATACAAACCCACATTATGATGTTATTTTATAGACCTAATTATTTAGCAACATTTATTAAATTCTTACTATATAGGTACAAATAGTTTGCTCTAACAATTTAAATGTATAAAGAATTTCCAAAGAAACTAATTGAATTGATTCCCCAAAAAATTTGTACCATAATTTAATCTTAGATTTATTTATAATATTAAAAAAATGGAAATGCCTGAACTAACCTTTAAAGGATAATTGATAAATAAATCATTTCTTGTGCATTTCGAAGATTGATTACTTACAAGTCATTTAAAATGAAATTGAAACTTCCACTTAATGAAATGAATTGGTGTTGAGCGATCAATTTTCTTAATGCTTTCATCTATACAAGCATGCAAACATAAAATATCATAAACTGAAATGTTCATAATTATAATTTATTAGTGTGAGATCATTACTTAATTGTTTATTCATTCATTTTTTATGTAACTATCATGCAATATAATAATTTATACCAGACAAACACAACTTGTTTCTCATAACATGGCAGAATATTTTTAAAACCTGCAATAATGCTATGAAAACTATTTGTATTATGTATGTATTATGAAGTTTAATATATGATCAATGTAATAAATTACTAATCTTTTAATGAGAAATTGGCTTAGACAAGCAAACATTTCAAGCCTGAGTAAATATCCTTTTTTATATCACTCGATTCTTGTGATAGGGGTCTGTCCATCAATACCTCTGTAAATATACCCAACAGTATTGCCCTTCTGGACGAGGTTTCTACCAGATACAAGGCTGAATAGCCCATGGCCCTTCCTCTTCCACAAGCTGGTATAGAATTCTAGAATTCCTCACATTACAATGTCCTCCAGTTGTATGAAAGGAGCATGAAATATGGACCCATAGGACTTCCATTGCACATTGCTTTTATGCTCAGCATAGCTTGGCTTAAACTTCTATCCTCCCTGTAAAAATCTGAGCTCCCAGAAGGGACAGGGAGGTGTTATTTCACCTGCTACCCTTAGTGTCTGATTCTGATACTGGAGCATATGCGGGATTAATAGAACAAACAGAATGTCATATTCATATCTACTATATGCTACAAATGAAATATTGTTGTAGGAATGGTATTGCTAAATTGATTGCTAAGAATGAATAGATATAAATTTCGGTATTATTGATGCAATTATATGGAATGAAACAACTACCCGAATGGGTAAGATCATTGGTGTGTGACCCAGGGGGAACTCTCATTCCTTGTCTAGAGGAACAAAAATGTGAACAAGCACTTTTAAGTTGGTGCAGGTGGAGCATTTCCTTATAAAGCTCTGCATACTCACACCATGTTATACAGAAATTTTTCTCTGCTCACTGAGACACATTGCAAATATACACAAGCATTACGATTAGCTATATGGAGCATCCTCACAACTGCTGTAAACTAAAGAATATGGAATATAGTTTTACCCAGGTGAATGGAAAAGCCAAATGTGGTGCATCCTTTTAGAGAAGTAACTTTCCAGGCAAAAAATGATGAACTACAAAGTTTCTGAAAGATGTAGGGGGGAGTTAATGTTTATTATAGAGATGCATGTCTAGAAGGTCTGCCAATTGAAAGATTCCAGTTAACTGTATATGAGAGTGTAAAACTGTTGACAAATTAAGAAGATCAAATGTTACTCAAGGTTGATGCTGAAAGAGGAGAAATGAAGAGCTAAGGCAAATGAGTCTGTTGCTTCTCCTGGTGATCCGTCATAAAGTTCTCTTTGTACCCAGGGAAAAATCCCAGCTGAACTTGTCTGTGTGACCTGCCCTCTTCTACTTCTCTCTTCTCACCACATTGTGTCATTCTTTGCACTGATGCATCAGCTGCCTCAGCTTTTTCCTCCCTAGGTTTATATGGACAACATAACTTTATCCTACCTGAAACATCCTTCATCATTTGATGGATTTCTGCACATATTTGCAAGAGCTGATCCTTTATTTTCACCCTACTGAATACTCAGCACTTTTTATCTGATATGCAATGTAGTGATGTTTAATACATATTGCTCTTTTTAACAGCACTGCTTGAGCAGAACTAGGCAATAGAGCTCAGATACGTGTGTTGATAATTCTGGCTTCTGGGATGAGATACCAATGAGGTATTCCTGTGAACTCCTTTGTCTTGATAAACCTTTACATGGGATCTGAAATACTTTCTCTAGCTTTGAAGCCCTGACTTCTATATGATTTGCAGTGACTGAAGTCTCAATGGACAGTCACTAATGCAGACATTAGCAGGGCAATTTAGTGATGATGAAAGTCAGAACATCATACTGGAACCACCTTTCAGAGTAATATTGTCACACATCTGGCCAAATGAATTAATATTCCCAGTAGAAGTAATGCTTTTGACAGGAGCAGTTAGTATTAATGTCACATGACCCTTGGGTTTGTAAAACAGAAAATGTGTTAGTGCTTTGTGCCATCCATCCATGAAACTGCAGACTTTTTATCTTCCTGGATCTTCAGTCATGTATTCACACCCAATGGGCCATCCATGTCATAAAGGAATGGAAATTCTTATGTCTCTCTGGGCCACAAATGCCCATTGATCCAACAAGTTTCTGTGAAAAGCATTAGCATACACTAGACCAATAATTATTTTACATAAACATTGTCTCAACATTAAAAGGACTGATACCAATGATTAAAATGCTTTGTGAAAACTCCTATTTGGAAGAATCAGGATGTGGGGAGGGTTCTCATCATGTTCCCAACAGTAATCTCCCCCAGAGACATGAACCTTCCTGAGATATTGTTTTCCAGGATATATACAGACTTCTCACCCAAAGAATCATAAACTTATTTTTCTTGTTTCTCAAAAACAATTTCAGCTATTATGAAAAGATAAACACTCATGTTTTACTATCCACTGCCTTATATGTAACTGGTTCCTGCTGTGAAATCTAGTTTGTTTGATTGTAATAGATCCTGGATGTTCTGAACAGGTATGTAAAATTTTCACATCTGAGGGATGTCACCCTTCCTTTTGCTCTCTTGTTTGAGACAAATTGTTTGAAGTAGATGTATCCTTTTAAAAAAGCAATGGAATCTTCATAAAAGACAGTCCTGTATGTTGAAAGTCTCCCCAAAGGACTCATATGCTTGAGTAGAAGTGACATTTAGGGACAGTTCTGATACAGGGTGAACGCTACTCTTCTATCTCAACCAGAACCTAATAAGGGAACTTCAATGGTTAACCAAAAAAAGGTTGGAATTGGGGGAAATTAATTAACAATTAATCCAGGCCAGTGGAAATGCCAAAAGAATCACTTATATTGTTCCCATGTATAGAAGGAAAAGAAAATCCTGCTGTGAAGGATTATATACACACACACACACACACACACACACACACACACACACACACACTTTTAATAACCAGCACTTACTATTTGCTTGGTAAACATTAGTTTTTTCCCTATAAAATAAACTTCATTTTCTATTTACTTAGACTCTAGAGCAACAGGAAATTTTGAGTTTCCTACATGCATAACACCTGGGAACAGGGAAGTGAATGAAACCTTGTCTCACCTCATAGAATCTGTTGTCTTTGGGGGATGCACAAATGCAAACACTCTTGAAGATCATGTGGAGTAAGCTCTAAGATGACAGTGCAGGTGGTCATGTTTAAGGACTAAGTATGTATAATTAATTTGAGCCAGACCAATTAAAAGGCAATTTTTGAGAGATAATAACAGAGTTGTGCTTTGCATAATGCTTAAGTCATGAACAACAGATGGGCTGAAAGAAAAAGATGAATCAAGACTTGGTGGTGAAAAAATTCAAGTATTCCATTTAAAATATCCAGAATAGACAAAATTTTCTTGTTTTGGGTGATTTTATAGATCTGGTTATTACAGAAACAAAAAATCACTTTTATGTCCCATACGGTATCACTACTATAGATTACCATTTATGATTAACTAAAATATTCATACTTATTTGGCCATATTTGCAACTGTTTTTGCTCAGTAGAGTGTAATAATTTAAATATTTGATTATTGCTGATCATTATTATGATCAGGGAACTCTATACTAAGATAATTAATACTTGATATAAAAATACAAGGCCTAATGTTAAAAGGGAAATTAAACACCGATATTTTCAGTTTAGTAAGTCTTACCATTTTGTTTATTGATATTTTTATCCAAATCACTAGTTTTTTTTTCTAACAAATTAGCTTTTGAGAGTCATGGGTTCTAAGATCCTGTCATATTGATTCCCATTCTTTGTCCACCTCAGTGAAATTTCTATGGATGTGAAAAAGCCCAGAAGGTAGACATCAAGAGTGAAATGATCTAGTGGAAGTCTAAATAATTCACTGCAAGGGTGTTCAGCTTGTGAATAATGTAGAGTGGCCATGTGTGAAGTCAGAGGGCAAGAGAAGGAGCCACTAACAAAAGCTGCTCTGGATGCACTGACTTAGATGCTGCTTGTGTTGAAGCTTGAATACTAGGTCATAGGGCTTTTGAGATCAGGGAGGCCAGTTCTTACCAGGGTCAAGAAGCATCATAGTCTAAGGGGCTTATTCCCTTTTTGGTCTTCCCTGTTTGGTTTCTCATATCACTGAAAGTCAAATTAGTACCCATAAAGAAAGTACCTGTTCTGAAACCAGGATGCTGCTAAAATTCTAAGGGTTAGAATTATAATGAATAAAAAACGATCCTTTAAAGTCTGAAGAACTGAAAAATGGAGAGTTTTCTAGAGTCCAGAAGTTTGGTAGAGACAATTATTTTATTGTTTTTCTATAAGTCTGTGCTACAATTGACTGTGAAATGATAAATCCCTTGCGATGAATTAATATTTAATCCCCCTTTCTGTCCTTCCTTAACACAACCAAAGAGTAGTAGTTTGGATGTTTTCAGTAGGGGACATGGATATGAAAGATTTAGGAAGCAGGTGATTATATTCACTAAAATAATTTTGGAGCAAGACTCTTAGAACTCATGAATTGTATAAAAATATTATATAGTGCAAAAGAAAGTATAGAAACTGTGGGTATAAAATTAATCATATTTTTCTTTCTAAAACATATGGAGATGGTTAATAAGCAAGAAAAAACAGCATTATTGGTGAATAAGATAGAAGATTTTCAGTATCTAAACTTGTGGTCAGCTTTCCACTCCTTTAGAGGAATCTTCCCTGTGTAGCAAAACTGTACTGCCCTTCTGCATGAGTGACGTGTGCTGAGTTTATATAAAAGAAAGCATGGACTTATGGAGGAGGAAAGGGTGGCTGACACAAAGATCTCAAGGTGGCATTTAAAGCAGCTTCAAGTTAGGACATGCTAGTGGGATGAGTGTGTTTCTAAAACTGAGAAGAGATCAAGAAAAGGCGGCGTGTCTCTTAAGTCTTAGTGTCATTCTTTAGAGAAATAGATGTTTGCTCAAGACACCTTTTTCTGTAGGTTACTGCTCAGATATTGACATGTGAAACAAGCCTGATTCGGTAAGTAATTCACTTTACTCATGTGGTAAACATTTGCTGAGCTCAGGCTATGGCTCTGGAACTTTCCTAAGCACTAAAAACAGACAGAAGAAAGACAGCTGCATATGTAAGCAGAGACTGCTTTCATTTTCTGGCTATCTTGACCCAAATAATCACACAGAAACTATAATAATTACAAGACTGTTTGGCCAACAGCTCAGGCATATCCCTAGCTAGGTCTTACACCTTAAATTAGCCCATTCCTTTAATCTGTATATCACTATGGGGCTGTGGCTTCCTGGTAAGGTTCTGGCGTCCTTCTTCTTCTGGAGCTACATGGCATCTCCCTGACTTTGCCTACTCTTTCTGTATATCTCTCTTTGGATTTCCCACCTGGCAATATTCTGCCCTGCCATAGGTCAAAGCAGCTTTTTTATTAACCAATGGTGACAAAATATATCACAGCATGCAGTAGGGAATCTTACATGACGTATATCTTAAAGAAGTTGGTTGAATTCATATTTATAAAGAAAATAAGAAAATGAATTTAAACCAAATTCACAGATGCAAAACAAACACTCCAAAGCTAGGCAAAGTCTGACGTTTATAGCTGCTAAGGGAGAAAGAAAGAGTCAGTTTTCTTTAGAGTTTTGGTCCCAGATGTAGCACCAAGTATGTCTACCTATATGCAGCATAAAATATAATCAGTATGTTATCTTTTTAAAGATGTATTTAAAAATATTTATTTATTCATTGTGTGTGTCCATGTAAATGTACCTCATAACTGAAATAACTGCTTCCATAGCAGTTATGAATAATGATGCAAGACTATTGACATGCCTGTATCATTTGATGCCTAACTGTAGAGGCCAAAAACTGTAAATTTCACTTCCTGCATGTTACAACCAACCTAAAGATATTTTTCTTATTAGCTAATTTTGTTCTTTGAAGGTTCATTCATGTCTAAAACATTCTGATTGTTTTTGTTTTTTTCTTATCTCCTTCCCATCCCTGTGACATCTCCGTCTCCTACCTTCCCTGGATTTGAGACTTTTGATTTTGTTTTGTGACTCATTCTATTTACCAATAGTCCTCTATCTAAACAGTGGATAGCAACTATCCTGTGGAGTTTCGTGTGATAAACAGTGAGTACACAATAGAAGCCAGTGACTCTCCCCTCCCTAGATGTAATACGAACATATAATAATAGTTTAGTGGCAAAGATAGGGTCATGTAAAGCCCTCCCTCATCTCCACCTGACTAGGCCAATTCTTGTACCGACACAGTGCAAGTATCCACAGCTACTGCGAAGTGCTTGTTGTAATAGTTTTGTCTTTCCCAGGAGATGGCATTTCACAGCTGTTCTATCTCCTGGCTCTTACATTCTTTCCACCTCCACTTTGACTGTGTTCTCTGAGGTTTTGAGGGAATGATATAAATGACTTGTTTATGGTTGAGATCCAGCTGTTATTTTTCTGAGCAACTTGTGTATCTATGAGTCTCTACATTAGCGACCATCTACTGGGAAGTGAGGCTTCTTTAATTCAAGCAGTATGAAGTATTTATTCAAAAGTATAAGCATAAATACTTATAAAGTGGTTTGACACTATGCCAATTTAGATAACCAATAGTGTAGTATACTGTATGCTCACTAAAGCCTGTACTTCCTCAGCCATGGGTTTTCACAAGGTCTATAATCTGTGAATTAGGTTTCTTCTTGTGGAGCATGATTTATTTAACCAGTGTCCTATTACTCTGTAAAAATGGTTCAACTCTTTGTAGTGGACACACCTTACCTAACAGATTTGTCTTACAGTTGGATTCATGACTGGGTGAGATCACTAATGTCCTTACCTCCAGCTGCCTGCATAGCACCTGTTTCATTTATAGTTTCTATTGATGTGTTAAACACCATAACAGGTAACAATTTGGGGATGGAAGGGTTTACTTCATCATACAACTTACAGGTGAGAACTTGGGCAAGACTGTAGCATGAATATTAATAGGTCTTAATAATAAAGCCCAGAGTCAGATACAGGGGAAAATGCTGAGAAATCAGAGAGATGAAAGAGCAAAACCACAGTCTCTTTGCCTACTCAACTTCCCAGTCAAAATGAGAGAGATCTCCTGTCTCTCCCCACCTTATGACTTCCTCTCTCTGCCCAACCATATCACTTCCTGTCAGCATATACAGACCTCAAAAACTCTATCATTAGCTAGTGGTTCGCTCCACCCTTTTATACTTAGGCAAGCTTTATTTGTACAAACCAGATGTCATGACAAAAGGCAAAAATTCAAGTCAGAATCCTGGAGGCAGGACCTTGAGCAGAAACCATTGAAGATTTCTGGGTAGCAACACCTTCAGTAGACTGGATCTTGCCTCATCAATCAGTAATATAGAAAATGTTTGATAGACATGTTGATAGGCCAATCTTAAGGAGGCATTTTCTCATTTGAGAGTTCCTCTTCCCAAATAATTCTAGCTAACATCAAGTTGAACTAAAGCTAACCAGTGTAGCACTTTCTGGGATTTACGAGAGCCAGCAGGAAAGAAGAGAACATCTTGTTTCTAGTTCAATTTCTTTCTAGCATTGATCCAAGGTAAGGAGTATCTTCAGAAAAAGAGCCTAGTTCTGTTGGGGAATTGAAAAGAATGGCAAGAGCCTTTATTATTTTGGTATCCTCGGAAAACTTTCTGATCAGTCTCTCATAGAGAGCTGTCTCACCCCATACCTTGTTACTCAACCCTTGCCTGCTTAAGTCTTTCTATCCCTAGGATTTCCCTGCTGTGCTTTCATATAACCTAAATTCTACTACTTTCTGCCTTTAAGGCATCCTCCTCCCACTTATACTTTGAGGTATTCTAGTTCCTGGCTTCCACAAGAACTCAATTCTGAACCCATAATATTGGACTACATCAGATATTTTTTTTCAAACCCCTTCACTATCATTTTGCCCACCATCAGAATCCATTTCCCTTGCTTATATTTTAGAGCATAAAATTGGGTGAGAAGCATTGGGACAAGTCAGGGTTTGGAGGATTCCATGGGTGTAGTTGTGGTTCTCTAACTTGTTCATACAGAAATTAGGCTAATCTTGTCTCAATGCTGGATCTAGCGTTAAGATCCATTCACTCAGCCATGATAGCCTAGGCTGGATCTAGGAATGTCAATCAATGAAGTCAGTACGCTAGAATTTCTTCTTTTTCAGATGCTCCTAAGGTCTTTGTGATTGCTGTTTTTGATTGTCAAATTGACTGCATTTGTAACTAACTAAAACCCAAATGGCCCAGCATACCTGTGAAGAATTTTTCCTTAATTAAATAATTTGAAGTCAGAAAACCCACTTCTAATCCACATCTTTGAAGTGAAAAAAGATATACCTTTAATCTATGTCTTTTACAATAGGAAGCTCCAACTTTAATCTGGGCATACTTTCTGCTGGAAGTCTATATAAAAATCATGGAAGGAAAACAAACTTGTTCTTTTTGCCTGTTTTCTCTCAGTTTTAATGACAAACCCATTTCTTCACTGCTATTAGAATCTACTTCTTTGGAATTCTAGTGTATACTGATGAAAAGTTGAGATATGAAGTCTTATGGACTGAACAACTACTGCATTCTTGAATCTTCTGTGAGAATACAACAATTGGCCATGTTTGGACTAACTGAACTACAGCATGTAAGCCTTTCTAATAGATGCTAATATATACATATACATATAAAATATGTGCTAAATATACCATATATATTATTTATTTGTGTGCATGTGTATATGAGTGTGTATATGTATATACATGCCTCAATTGAAGAAGTCAAGCCAAATGAACCTGGGTCAATCCCCATTATCAACCTCATACATCTCTTTACCACAGAAACAAGGACTGTTTCAATCAAAAGATCTTCAAATAAGGAACAAAGTTACACACTTAACATAGAAATTCAGAGTCTGAAAGATAAAAACAAAGAAACTGGGGTATACTCTGGGAGACAAAATAATGACAGAAGGAAAAAAGAAAGACACACATGCACACACACAACAGAGA
>NW_004949103.1:5974124-5977129 GCF_000317375.1 Microtus ochrogaster
GGGGAAGGAGGGAAGGAGGGAAGGAGGAAGAGGGAATACATTGAGAGAGAATTTATTTTACTTTACTATCTGGTAAATACTGACAATGATTGGAAAGAAGGCAAGTCACAGAGCAAATGAGCAGTGGTCTTGCCTTCAGTTTTTTTGAACAGGGCTTATGTTAATTTATAAATACAGATGTTACTTTTGTAACTCAAAGTCACCTTGATAAAGATGAGAGAAACAAAGCACAAATAAAAGTAAATCTCCTGTTCTACTAAGTTAACATGTTTTACAATGAGCTACATGAAGACACATTGAGACACGGCTGAATTTTGCCTCAATAAACAATGGCAGTAAGTTCCACAACATAAGAAAGGAGAGTATGACATGAGATAGGGAGGGGTCTCACATAGTTTTCTGGTTTTAGGGTGTGGGGATAAGCAGCACACTTTAGAAAAAGTGGAGCATATAATTTGCAAATGGAAAAGGAAAATAAATCATTTGAAGTGTTGGGTCTGTGGTGAAGAGAAAACCATCACATTTTTAGAAACATTTCCTGAGGCAGCAATTTAACAGTACTGTAGAGATGACTGTGCAGAGGGATTCATCTCTGTTTTGTTAATCAAAGCAATGGAAGGAAGCTAAATGTTCATCAATACTGGGTACATTATACAAAGGGTGGTGATTCATGACCCAAGACACTCTGCCGCCCGTGCAAAATTCAATGCATATTTGTGTTTTGTACTGACTTGGAATGATGCCCAAAACATATTTTTGACTAGAAGAGCAACAAATAATATTCCCTGTAATTTAAAATAAATTCTGTGTTTATAAGAGGAAAGAAAATAGACCCAAAATACAGGCTTTTTCCAGGAAGAGAAATCAATAGATTTTGAAAGAAAAGTACCCCAGGAGGATGAGCCAAATAGCCTGAAATCAATCATTGATAACTTAAGCTTTGCAGGGAGTTCTTTACTTGACAACTGATAAATATGTGTCCACACATGTTCATGTTTTCCTTGTGCTGGTATAGATTTAGTTATGTCACCCCCCCCCAAACATTTCAAATGTTGATGTTGGAATCCTAATTGTAGTGGTATTGGTGGTTGTGTCTTCATATATGATTTTTCTAGATGCAAGTCATAAAGGTAGACTTTGTGATGGAACCTCTATTCTTGTACAAACAGATACTTTAGTGCTAGCTTCTCTGTCATCCTGTGTGCCTGAGAACACTAGAAGATAGCAACCTACTAGAAAGATGAGGAGAAAGAAAGGAAATGGGTGATTAAAGATGAAGCAAACCTGCTTCCTCTTTCATCTAGGACTTCTCACTACCAAAACCATTTGAAATTAAACTCTGATGCTTCAGACCTCTCTTTTGGTATTTTATTATAGTACTACAAAATGACTATGACACTAAACACATTGTTCATGGCAGTATATTATGGTATGAATGTGAAATGTGTCTGAGATTCATGTGTTTCATCA
Source organism: Microtus ochrogaster (assembly GCF_000317375.1). Taxonomy (NCBI): domain Eukaryota; kingdom Metazoa; phylum Chordata; class Mammalia; order Rodentia; family Cricetidae; genus Microtus; species Microtus ochrogaster. The sequence goes on from NW_004949103.1 coordinate 5,975,595, forward strand.
CTTAATTGCTGACTGGTGATGCATTTTGAAGGGTTGAAGAAGCTCTAGAAAACACGGTCTGACTGAAGGAACTGTGTTGCTAAGAAGTCTTTGAGGGTTATAGTCTAATTTAATTTTCATCCATATAATCTCAGAAACCTAATCTTCACCATGCATTTTCCATAATGACTGACTAAAAGCCTTCAAACCATGACCCTAAATAAAACCTTCTTCCCTTAAGTTAGTTCTTTTCAGTAATATGGTGAGAGTAACAAGAAAAGAAACCAATACTGGTGTGGGACAATGTTCTGTATTCTGTCAATTATATTTTAAATAAATGATGATTTGCTAGAAGCCAGGCAGGAAGTATAGGTGGGACAGCAATACAGGAAGTAGAGGTGGGTCAATGAGAACAGGAGAATTATGGGAAGAAGGAAGCCCATTCCTTTGCAGTCCTGACTCAGCCACAGAAGAAGTAAGGTGTGACTGCCTCGCTGAATAAGGTACTGAGCCACGTGGCTAGCATAGACAAGAATTATGGTCTAATATAAGTTATAAGAGTTAATAAGAAGCCTGAGTAATGGGCCAACCAGTTTATAACTGTTTACCTCTGTGTGATTTCTTTGGGACTTAATGATTGTGAGAACAGGGCAGGACAGAAACCCTGAAAACACAATATTTCACAAAAAAATTACCCCCAGTTTCATAATATAATAGATCATTAACCTGCAGTTTTTACAGGTCAGTGACTGTGAAAGTGATGAGCTTGGTGGTCCGAACTCAAGATGTCTTCCTATTTGTGGCACAGTAACATATAGCATTGTCAGAGTCTAAACTCTGATGTTGTTCTAGTCATAGCTGACTATTGACTCTGGGAGTTCCAGTTACTTACCAGATCAATAGCTCCCACAAGGCACAAATCCCTCATTGGGCTGTCTGTCCTTCCTACCTCTAGTCTTGTTCCTTATTTTCTATTTCTAAGCAATACTCTACGTACAACACTACAAAAGCTGGAACAGTTTATTTGAGACAGGTATCAAACGTATACAATGGTAGTTTTTATATGGACACAAATTCAAATAATTATTACAACCAAGCTAATGAGCTTGACCATTACTTCAGATATTTAACATTTTCTTTTACCCCATTCTTTTTAATTTTGATTTCTTTTTCTTATTCTTTCACTTGAGGAAAGAATACATTAAATTTTTTCTTTGCGGGAAATTTTTAGCATAAAATGATACCTGTTGACTACTATCTCACCATTTTCCTGTGTCATTAGCTCCCAGCAACTACTATTCTATTCTACTTGTATAAGGCAAAACTAATGGTTGTGTTCATAAAATAAGATCACGTGTTTTTTCATGTCTTCTTTATCATAGTTCATTGTTGTGCTCATTTCTTGTGCAAACAGAATTATCTCCACAATTATGATAAAAGTGTCCACCTTTGATTTTGTTTATTTTTATGAAACTGTCTCTTCTGATTCTAAAAATTAGTGGATTGTGGAATTTCCCCAATTTATATTTTATTTTTAAGAATTATATTTAGAAGAA
>NW_004949103.1:5978549-6036820 GCF_000317375.1 Microtus ochrogaster
TATGGATCTTGGTTTATTGATGATTAAAATATATAGGTTAATAGATAATCATCTATAATAGTCAAGCTTTACTCATGTTTGTTAGGTTTTCTATATATAGAGAGAGATATTTCAGTTAGATAGGTATTCTTCAAATCCTTCAAAGACCACAGAATATGGCATTTAAAATGTTTAAAAACTTCGGACTTTTCATGACAGTAAGACACATCTGGTTCTGGCAATATCAATTACTTCAAGAAAAAGATGGTCATGAAAGAGTCTCCTTATGGAGTTGGTTAGCCATATGGCCAAGAAACTGCTCTTGCCTGGACTGCTGAACTTGACATGTGGTACCAGCAGAAAAATGACTGCTAAACTTGTCTAAGGTCCTAAAGCCCTTTTTGTTTCTGCTTCATAAAAGAAGTCTACCAGACATTCTACAGGACACAAATGAAAGTTACTGACAAACTACCAATATATGCAAAACTGTCTTTAAAATTTCTTGCTTCATGGAAAAGTCTGCTGAATGCTATGGGCCTGTAAGCTAATGATGGATGCCCCAACAGTACAAAAGAACTTTTGGTGACTGTCCAGGCATTGAGATGTCTCTCTCATTTCTAAAGTTTTGGAAGATGATTACAATGTATTTTATGTTTATTTAGGTAATATTATATCCTTCTGGAGTCTTTAATGGAGTTAAAAAATAATATAGTTTTTCTTAGTTACAATAAAAGAGAAACTAAGTATAAATATTGCAATTATAATTCTTACTTGATACCTGTTTTGTTAAATAGAATTTTACTATTTTAATTACAAATCATTCTTTTTTATTTAAACAGAAAAATGGAAGTAATATGGGCTTCCCCTCTGTATGCTTTTGTAAAGTCACTTTAAATAAATTCAGTAAGACATACAAAATAAGAGAGCTATATCTATGTAGCAATTAACACAGGACCTAAATAAGGTCTAAATCAACTGAGAGAAATGTCGACTCATGCAAGCACGTTATCACCTGAAAATTTAATTTTATTTATTTGTATATTTTACCTGAAGACATATTTGATTTTATTCTAGTAATGTTATCCCTTCATGCATGCATGTGCCATGTGTAATTCCTGTGCCCATGGAAGCCAGAATAGGGTTTAAAGATCTTCTCAAACTTGAGTTATTGATGAGCCATCCCTCTAGAACTCTGCAAAAAAATTTTTGGAAACCCTCTCTTCCAAATTCAAATTTCAACAAGAAAAAAAATTATAATTAAAAAGGAAACTTCAATAGATAAAAGCCAACTAAAGAAATCAAAGAAAAATCTGGAAAAAATATTATTTAACATTTTTATTATCAAAATGTTCAAACTACTTCATCTTCTAATACTACTCAAGTTCACTTGAGTGATTACGGTTTTTTACATATTTAATAGTAGCAATTCATGTTTTTTAAAAAACCTAACTTCCACAGTTTATAAAAGTTTGGCAAATTTTCATGGAAAGGAATAAAACCCTAATAGGAACTCAAGGAAAGAATATAACAAGACAGTTAATTAAACACCAATAAGTCTGTGAATGCAGTTCAGGGGTGGTGCCCTTGCTCATGTGATAGTCCATCTTAACTGTCATCTTTATTTCTTAGAATCATCATGGAAACAAATTGGTAGGCGTGTCAGTGAGAGACTTCCCAGACATATTTCACTGATGTGAGAAGGCACAGCCTATCTGGGGTGATATCATTTTATGGATTTGGTTCTGAGCAGCACAAAAGAGAGGCTGAGTACCAACATTCAGAAACAGCTTTCTGTTTCTGGAATACACAAGCAGTGTGATGATATGCACCCATAAACCTTGTCTTCCCTGCTATGATGGCTCACATTTCTTTTAGCTGTAAATCAAGGTAAATGAGTCATCTTTAATTTTCTTCTTGCCAAATATTAGACTCCAGTGACAAGACATTTTCACTAATATACTAACAGTTTGTGAGAACGCTGAATCAATCCTAAGCCCCCCAAACTAGAATATTAAAATTTTACTTTTGAGATTGCAATTTAATTATGTTTGTCTCTCCCTTTCCTCCCTCCAAACCTTCCCCATTTTCTTTCAAATTTATGGCCTCTTTACCCATCAATTATAATTATATGCACATATGTATTTGCACATAAAAATTTATCGTCAAATATAACATGTTGAGTCCCTATAATGGTATCTATTTGTATGTTTTCAAGGTTGGCTGTTTGGCACTGGTCAATCAACTGGTGTGCTTTTCCCTGGGGAAAACCACCTTTCCTACTCTTTGCTTTATTCAGTCTCATATAGTTCATTGTGTAGTGCTGAGGCTCCTCGGTTTCTCTCGGTCCAGTTTAGCATGCGATTCAGCTCACGTTTAGGAAGTCGTGTTGGCAAGACTTTATGAGTGTAGCTTTTACTGTTACTTATTATTATTCATAATCTCACAGCAAAGTGCCTGATCCTTTGACCCTTAAAGTCTTTCCAACTCTTACTCAGTGTTTCATAGGTGCAGGAGTGTTTCTGTAGACATATTCATTGGGACTGGTGGGCTCTACACTTCTGAATTTTGATGGTTGTTTTTTTCTATAGTGGTCTGTGCCTATTGCAAAGAGACATTTCTCTGATGAGAGGTGAAGAATACATTTATCTATTATTATTATATTTATGTATGCTATTCTCTTTCTCTCTGTCTCGCTATGTGTGTGTGTGTGTGTGTGTGTGTGTGTGTGTGTGTGTGTATCTGTGTGTGTGTGCTGTGTGCACCCATGTAGAGGTTTAGAGTTGGCTATTGCTGGATTCCTCTATTGCTTCTCATTCAATATTTTGAGACAGGTGGATCATGATCCTAGGTATATCTATAAGAATTGCTGGTCAGGGAGCTCCTGGAATCCTCCTGCCTCTGCCCTCCAGTACTGGCTTTGTAGGAGCATATAAAAATACTTGTCTTCTTATGCAGGTGTGCAGTCCTTCCGCTAGCAGAGTAAGTTCTTTATTCACTGAATCTCTTTGATATTGTTGTCTATCAGTTAAAATTGAAAAAAATAAAATGCTAGTTAGGTTCATTTATAAACAATATAATTAGAAAATAAAGCTGCATTGAGATGTTGATTTCTTCATTTATCATTGGAGATCCAGAGGTTAAGTGACTCAGTCTATTGATCAATGTGTGGGAAGTAATCATTCTTGCCAGTATTGGTAAGGGTGGAAATTGATACAAATTCTGGGAGAGAAAATTGGAAATTATATGAAATTAACCCATGAAAAACCCTTTTTTGGGCAATAGTTTAAGTTTAGATGTTACCTCTTCATATATGCTCTGATTAACCATCAGATACACAAGGTTATTTAATGGAACTTCACATTAATTAGCTAAAGAAAGTGGGAATCCCCCGGCAGGCTGCAAAGTGGATCATATCTAATAAACCATGGTTGATGTTATGTACAACAAAATCCTAGGAGAATATGGTGCTCCTACAATTCTGAATAAAAACCATCTCCAGCTTTCACATAGCCCCGTTTAAGCTACAAGGGAACAAGCACTTCATGATAATTGTGTAGATATACGCATTCATAATTTTGATTTCCCAACTTGTGGGCTTATATTAACTTGAAAATAACCTGAAATGAGAACTCCAGTTATCTTCATATAAGCAGAGTTATAATTGCTAACAAGCCTTAAAGGATATGACGAGTCGCAACTTTGATGATAATTCCAATGTCCAAGTGGTTGCCAAACTCCAAAAGTAGGTTTCTGAGAAGAACTAGCTACAGAATGGCTTGTCTGAGGCTGGAAGCCACTGAAGCGACAAAGCACTGTGAAAATCCTGAGGAACATGTCACCTCCTCCTTCTTCTGTCTTTAAGCTACTGAAAAACTTCTCAACCGAATGAGAAGCTGGTGATTTAATAACTGTTATTATTCAAGGGATGCCCAGTAAACTAAAATGACTTTTTAATAAGATCGTCCTTGTTGGCAGGAAACTATGTATTTAGGGGATTTTTCAGAACACAAATTTACTGTGCCTGGTAGAACAGAACAGCACTTATGATATGCATTCTCTGTATGGAAAATATACATTTGCACAAATGAATGTTTACAAGGCCAGGTTTGAAAATGAATCTTAGCTACATATTATTCATTACAGAGTCACTCTCTCCCATGGCCCGCAAATCTAGCTATGGGGAAAAATAGCTGCTTTTAAATAGATCTGCATACAATTAGAAATTGGTGAAATGGAGGGGTTTTGCTTCTGCAGAACACATTTTTCTCTTGCAAATGCAGTGCAAAAAAATGAAAGGAAAGTGACTTGAGGGAGTATTTTTGTTACTTTTTATATAACATCATTTCAATGATTAATGTAAAGGACTTGCATACACAAATATAAAGAACTTACACACACACACACACACACACACACATGCACACACAGGTGTAAAACAAGCAATGGCTCCTCAAGAGATGAGACAGCGTGTGGAGGCTGGGTATACAAGGGGAAAGATTTGAGACCTTTGGCAATTATCTTATTAGCTACCACAGTAGCATTTTCGTATCTTTGGGGAAAGAATAAAGTACAGCACAGAAGGGCTTTTGCCTTTCAGTGTTCTTGAGAGCAGGATAGAAACCCTACTGAGGTCATTAACATATATACTAAGACCAGAAGACCTATGCTTTGCTGATGCTGTCTGTGGAAATAGAAGAATGAGAGAGGACCATAAAGGATGCTTCCTACAGCAGACTGTCCTGAAGGAAGGTAACACCTGTCCTTGATCATACCATAATGCATTCAGGCCTTCCCCTTGATGTATGGCCGACTTTACATGAGATACTGGGAAGAAGGAGAAAATTAGTACCTTCAGTGTCTATTACTATCTGAAATATCCCTAAACTATTAAAAAAAAAGAAAAATAGAAAGTTATAAAATCGTTTTAAAAATCACTAGATTTGATGTTTTGGAATTCTTACCATTGTGTTTATTCGCATTGATTACTGTTAACTTTTGAGCAATAACCAGCAGATATAATTTCAAAGGTAAACTCATTGTCTATAGAGTAGCTTATTGATTAGAAAATTAAATCAACATTTACCTAACTGTCATAGAGAATCTACATCTGGCCAGATGTTTCTTTCAGAGGATAAATGAGGGGTTTGAATTCCTAGAAAATCAAAGTATACCCTTACACCTGTGTGCAATGTAATTAAGGGGCTATGTCACGGGAGATTTGTTCGTATTGCCACTTCAAGACTGCCCATAGAGTTAAACCTTGAATCAGATGGCAGAGTTCACATTCAGCTGGCCATACAAGGCTATATGAGGATAGAGGGACACAGGAAGAAATAGGGAGGAGCTTACAGAGATTCATGGAACTTCTTGATCTGGGAAGGTGGAGAGACAGGTTTAGGTGATTATTTCTTCATTGCTCTGTGGATATATCAGTTTCTACCCCAATATCTGATTCCCAAATTTTTATTGATAAAAGAATAATTTAGATAAATGATTCTAGTCTATGTGTCTATGTATCAAGTTACATCTATAATCATAGAAGCTCTATAGCCCTTTCTCAATGTGACTTTCTAGTTTATTTTAATATTCAGATCATATCTGGAATTGTGCTTATGCATAGTTTGTGACAACTCCTCACTTAAGCAGATCCAAAATTGACAAAATTAAAATAATCAGAACAACACACCCACCTACAGTCTAAGAGTGTTAAAAAAAAAGAATGTAAATTCATGAATCAACTCTTATTTTATATGAAAGGGAATCTGGATTCCATGAGGTGTATGAACTGCTAGAAATCACCCAGCAGATCTCTCCCTGGGAGAGAATCACATTCCCCCAACCCCATTTCTCAAGCGCAATTCATTTCCTTTGCAACGCAGATGGGTTTCAGTGAAGGCTCTCCATTAATTTTTGACAGGTAAGGGTGAATTTTTTTCTACAGCAAGACAGACATGTGGGAGATAACAGCCTAACATTTATATCAAATTTGCATAAGCTTCCAAATGCTGTGGGTGGTGTGTGTTATGTATAAAGTATAAACAATAAATGAAGGCTTTTGGAGGAAAGCCATTGCTTTTGGAATACCACCAGTCAATTAAAATTACTTCTATATACCTTTATTCTTTAAAAAATTAGTTAATCTGCCTGGCGGTGGTGGCACATGCCTTTAATCCCAGCACTTGGGAGGCAGAGGCAGGCGGATCTCTGTGAGTTCGAGACCAGCCTGGTCTACAAGAGCTAGTCCCAGGACAGGCTCCAAAACCACAGAGAAACCCTAAAAAAAAATTAGTTAATCTGTATTTTTTTCAATGTACATGTGTGCATTTGCACATGTGTGTGTGCACATGCATCACACAGTATGGTAGATAATCATGGTTTCAACTTGACATACCTGGAAAGAATTGCCATGTCAGATTGGTGTACATCGTGTCTGTAGGATACTTTCATAAATGACGAATAAAGACTAACTTGAGGAAATCAGTGCATCCCTAGATATGTGGTCCAGGGTTGTATGAGAAAGGTAACTTGGAAAGCTAGGGTAAGAAATCCGGAAAGCAGCACTCTTTAATGGTCTCTGTTTTAGTTCCCATCTCCAGGTTCCTGATGTGGCTTCCATCAATAATGGGCTTTACTTGTAAACTGAAATAAATCATTTCCTCACTGAATTGCTTTGGATCATGGTATTAATCACAGCAACAGCAAGCATACTAGGACAAATAGTATGTGGAGATCAGATATGACTTCTTAAGAGATGCTTTTCTTCTTACCCTATGCACATTAAAGAGAAATCTATATTCACCATGGCTTGAGGCAGGTATTATCCATCTTACTTGCCTCACCATTGCTTTTCTATAAATGCTTTTACAGGGAAAATACAATAATCTGTGATAAAAAAGAAAACAGAATGTATGAATTGCATAAGGAGAAAAGTAAATTATAGGCAAATATCTGACGTTTTTATTTCACATATGCTTAAAGTTGGCTTCCCTGAAATTGTCACAAGATACTAAGTGATTAATTAACAGAGCCAAGCTTGAGCCCAAGTCTAGTGACATTTTAATGACTACAAGAGAATTCTTTGGTCTAAGTGTTTAGATTGTCTTCTATGGAATTGGGTGAGTGTGGCAAATGGGTTTACTCCTGTTTAATTGCATGAAACATTGTTTCTATTCCTTCCTTCTTTCCTTCCTTCCTTCCTTCCTTCCTTCCTTCCTTTCTTTCTTTCTTTCTTTCTTTCTTTTTTTTTTTTTTTTTCCAGACAGGGTTTCTCCATAGCTTTTGGTTCCTGTCCTGGAGCTAGCTCTTGTAGACCAGGCTTGCCTCGAACTCACAGAAATTCGCCTGTCTCTGCCTCCCAAGTGCTGGGATTATAGGCGTGCACCACCACTCTTTAAGGCTACTTATTTATTATTATTCAACTTCTGGATATAATTTTGTGATTTTTTAAATTCATTTTATCTCTTTTTATGTTATTTCTGTGCACTATCCACTGCCAGGTGATAAATTAATATCACCCAGAAAGAAACAACATGAAATCAAAAACCATCCTGAGATTCCATCTTACACCTGTCAGAATGGCCATGATCAAAAACATTGATGGCAGCTAACATTGAAGAGGATGTGGGGTAAAGGGAACACTTGTCCATTGTTTTTGGGAGTGCAAACTTGTACAGCCACTTTGAAAATCAGTGTGATTGTTTCTCAGGAAATTGAGAATCAGTCTACCTCAAAACAGCGTTCCCACTCTCAGGCATATTACCCAAAGGATATTCAATCATTACAAAGGACACTTGCTCAACTATATTCATATCGACATAATTCAAAATAGCCAGAACCTGGATTAAGCCTAAATGTAAAGAAAATGTGGCATATTTACACAATGCAGTATTACTCACCTGCCAAAGACAATGACAAGATGAAATTTGCAGGTACATAAATGAACTAGAACAAAAATCATCAAGAATGGGGTAACCCAGACCCAGAAAGAAAAACATGCATGCACTCACTCATAAGTGGATACTAGATATAAAGCAAAGGATAGCCAGGTTGCAACCCTCAGCTCCTGATATGCTAGGTAACAAGGAGGACACTAAGAGGGATGCATCGATCACCCTGGGAAAGAGAAATAGATGCTATCTCCTGGGTAAACTGGTGGCAGGAAGAAGAAGATGGGAGGGGTGAGGATGAGAACATGAGGGAATGAGATGGTCAAGGTGAGGCAGGGTTGGAGTAGGAGAGCCATGAATGAGATATCTTGATAGAGGAAATCATTATGGGGTTAGGGAGAAATCTCGTGCTGGAAAAATTCCCAGGAATCCACAAGGATGACTCTAGCTAAGACTCCTAGCAATAGTGGAGAGGGTACCTGAACTGGCCTTCCCCTGTAATTAGATTGGTGAATACCCTTACTGTCATCCACTAACTTTCCATCCACTAACTGATGGAAGCAGATGCTGCAAGGATTAATATTCAAGCACCAGGCCAGTTGGGCTTTTGAAGGCCAGTTGAAGAGAGGGAAGAAGGATTACTTGAGCAACGGGTGGCACCTGGATCATGACAGGGAAACCCACAGAGGCAGCTGACCCAAGCTAGTTGAAGATCATTGGCTCTAGATGGACAGCTGGGAGCCTGCAGGGGACCAAACTAGGACCTCAGCATGTGGGTGACAGTTGTGTAATTTGGTCTGTAAATGCAAACTTATACATGAGGAAAGCCCATTATTTATTGAATGACAGTGGCACATGGCCACTGGATCCTAGGAAAGAAACACCAGTTTCTTAGAAGAGAGAACATGGTATGTGAGGAGAAAGATGACTATTTGCTACTGACTCTCCTTGGGGCAACAGGAATAGGAGCTGCTAGCTTGCATGGATCTACTGAAGACTAAAAACCTGTGAGTATGAAGATATGGAGGAAAGGGAACTTTGAAGCAGCCAACACTATAATTTTGTAGTGATTTTTGTTGTTGTTGTTGAAGTATATGAATGAGGGAAGTATCATCTTCATTTTTGTTTTTTGGTTGTAAAACACAGAAGTCTCAAAATGACAATTGAGATAAAGTCACATTGTGGGAGGTGGAGCCAGATCCATTCAACATTTTTTCTGATATGTAAACCTGGTTTTGAATTTGAATGTTACATACTCCATGCCATTATATATGTGTATGTAATGTAAAACATATATTTCAGAGTATCTTGGCCTATGATCAAAGAAGAATGAAGGAAGACAGAAAATTTTCCTCAAGGTGGGAAAGGGATAGTGAAGGTGGTTGTTGGGTTAGCAAGGGTCAAACGTACTTCTAAACTCAGTTCTGATGTGGCCGCTATATGGCCTTGGACTGTTAGTTACTAGCTGTGTGCCTTTTTTCCTTTGCCTCTTAAAATAGGCTCAAGATTAGTAATCTAAGTGAAGAAACACTAAGAAGAACACTTGCATATGCCAAACTTTGATAAAATAGTTGATGCTATTCTAAAAATAGTGATAAATCTGATAGGTGTAATGGACCTCAGTTTCAAATGTCATGTCATCAGTCACTGTGATTAGCACACCTTAAAGCAAATCTTGAGCTTTAGAATTAACTAAATCATTCCAAAAAAGATCATCCACACCGAGGAAATCCAAGTAACCTTGTTCAGATATTGGGATAGATTCAAATGCTACAAATGTCCAAAGTTCTGTTATAGACTCCTTCATCACTTGTTGCTGGATGCTAAAGAAGAAACAGAATTCCCAAGCAAGTATAAAATGTTCTAATCTAAGAGGATAGCATTTTGCATGAGATAGTGGTCATCAGAAGGGAAATCACAGTTATTGAATTCCACTACATGACACAAATTTTAACCATGACACCAAGCATACCAAATGCAGATAGTTATTCCTACTTCATAAAGAGGTTACTTTGTGGCTGTTAGAGATGAATTGATTTATGAAGTCAGGAAGTTATCAGGTGGAAGTGTTTGGTAGATTCTATGTCTGATTGGTCTCTTTTATTCAAGCTGACCTTTGGGGATAGTTCTCAGACCAACAACTGAGCAATATGATTCTCAAATGAAAAAATCATTCTTGGTAAATAAGCTGTTGAGTCAGCAACTTTAAAAAAAAATCCTCCCTAGTCTATTTCTTTCTCTCTAGCTCAGGGGTTGGAAAACTTCTCCTTTTCCTATAAAGGCTTTGTTGTGGGGCACGGCACACACAAGCCCATTGCATGCACTATCAAGTGTATCTCTCTAGTGATGAGGTGAGTCAGGGCAATGGAGTTCATCTGGCACACAACACCGGTGATGGGTATTCTTGGTTGTCAACTTGACAACATCTGGACTGAATTGAAATCCAGAAATGGAGGGCACACCTGTAATAGGTTTTGTGCTTGGTTTGAAATGAATGGATTCACTTTTAGTCAGGACATTCCAAGCAGGAAGACACCTGCCTTTGATCCAGATCTTGAGGCAGGTAGACAAATGCCTTTAATTCAGTTTTTGAGGTGAGAAGACAATCCTCTAATCTGAGCCATACCTTCTGCTAGAAGTCTGTATAAGGACAAAGAAGGAAGTTTTTTGCTTGTCTGCCTTTGCTTTGCTAACACATCCATACATCACTGTCATTTAGAGCCTTCTTCTTTGGGAATCCAGCATATACTGAAGACCAGCTGAGATATCTACTCTTGTGGACTGAGCAACTACTGTATACTTCGGCTTTCTATGTACAGCCAGCCATTTCTGGTTTTGCTGGACTGTAAACTTTATCATTCCAATAAATCTTCTTATGTATACATACATACATAAGCACACATGCACACACACGCACATATAAAGGGGTATTCATTTTTTAAACTATTATCCTAAAGAACCCTGACTAACACAACACCTGAAATTGTGGAACTGTAGAGAATTGGTGGTGATGGCAAATGCATTTCTGAAACGGAGAGGGGGAGGAGGAGCATTATCCCTAATATTTGAACACATACTTCTTTCTTTTTTAATTGATTTTTAAATTAATTATTTTATTAAAAACAATCATTTCTCATTTTACCAGTTCCCATCCCTCCCCTCGTCCCACTCCCTCCAACTTTTCCCCACCTCAGCTCTCACCCACTCTTCAGAGAGGGTAAGGCTCCCCATGGGGAGGCAACCAAGTCTGGCTCATCACTTTAAGGCAGAATCAAGACCCTCCACTCTGTATCTAGGCTGAGCAAGGTATCTCTCTATAGAGAATGGGCTCCAAAAAAAGCCAATTCATGCACTAGGGATAAATCCTGGTCCCACTGCCAGTGGTCCCACAGGCTGCCCAATCTACACAACTGTTATCCATGTTCAGGGGGCCTGGTTTGGTTCTGTGCGTGTTCCCCTGCTGTCAGTCAGGAGTCAGTTTCCACTAGCTTTGGTCATCTTTTTCTGTGTGTATCCACATCATGGTCTCCACACTTATGACCCTATTATCACTCCTCTCTCTCTATGGCTCGACTTTCGAGTGAGGCCCAGAAGTGAATACTTCTTTATTGTTATAATGTCTACCAAGTTCTCCTTCCACACAATGAAAAATTTCATTCTCAAAACTATAGAAACCCGGCCTTCTTCCTCTGAATGAAGGCCACTTTGAGTCTCAAATTCCAGAAGGAACTTTTGAAATTCAGGATGAAATTCCACCTTTTCCTGACCTCGAGGTCAGCATCATTCTTGATGAGCCAAGTCTGGAATCCTTCCCAGCATGCTGTAGAGTATTGTGAGGATTTGGGAGATTCTAACACATTTACAGGTTCTTTGAAAATACAAGATATTCTGGGAATTAAAATAATCTATAAAATTTCAACAAGGAATCCTCAAATTTGAAATTAATTCATTAATGTGAGATTAAAACAATAAATAAATAGTGTCTTTGAAATTAACAGCCCATAATAAAATTAAATTCCTGATTTATTAGTTTCTAAGGGACCAATGTCAACTTGGGAGATTCCATTTAAAGGAAGAAAGTTGGCGTTGGCACTTCATCAGCAACTTATTTTTACTCATTTTTCCCCTTTTTTTCTTTTTCTTTTTCTTTTGCAAATTTGCTAACTAGAGCTAAATCAAACCTGTGGGTTAATACAGCTTTGTTCTGATTAATTTTAAGCTAATTCCGAGGGCTTCTGTTTTAAATGAATTGTTTGAATACTAAATTATGCAGCTTTATGATCCACAAGATAAGCAGCTACTCTAAAGATGCCTCTGAGACTTAAAAGAGACAGCATTAGAAGCTCATTATTGCCGGCACATTTAACATGGTTAAAGTAGGGGAAAATAGCCATTAAGTTAATGTAATAGTTAAACTGCATTAATTTGAAAAACTGCCCAGTGAAACGCTTACAACAGATAATGTATTTCCCCCTCATAAGGAGATGTTTCTAAAAACATTGAATACAAAGTATGTCAGGATTGTTTTCTCACCTACTCCCATCACTATGCAGTTAGAAACTGTAGGTTCAGTCTGTGCTAGATGATCTGAGCAATGGTCTTAGTCTCACTTGTGACCCAGGATTCTGAGCTGGATGGTACTTCAGAGAAGGACGTACAGCCACTTATCACCCTGATAGAAGAACCACAGGGGAATAGGCTGGGAAATTTCATCCTGGACCACAGAGGTGGCATGAGAGCTTCATGCACCCTGGCTATTTGCCGAGAATTTGATAATGGAAAGAACTCATCACCAGTTCCCAGATGTCCATCAAAAATGTCAATGTCTCAGTTCTTCACTTGAGATGCTCCTACTTTGGCCAGTGAAATTCTGCTTTGTTTAGTCCCCATGTCATTGGGTGCTCCTGACTCAGACCCTTCCCAGTGTTCTTTTGTTTTTGTTATTCTGTCTGGTTTTGTTTCTTAAGGAACCACTGAGTTTTGCTTTTGCTCTTTGGTTGGCTTTTTTGTTTCAACTACTTGCTCTGTGTGTGTGTGTGTGTGTGTGTGTGTGTGTGTGTGTGTGTGTGTGTGTTTGTGTGTCATGACTTGCATACTGTGTAAAGTAGTTGAGTTTCTTTAGACCTATGTTTTTACGATTTTATAAGATGAGGAACTCTGCTGTAGATGCTTCAAGAGAACATCAATATTAATGCATTGTTAAATTCTGGAATACAGAAGTTTAAAAATTAAATTACACTAAACTCTACATTGTGGATTCTTATGTTCAATTCTGACAGTCTCAATTATTGTTCTCATGCGTCTGTGTACACATGGAGTGAATTTTCTGTTTCTTTTACTCCTTTTGATGAAACTACTTGTAACCAACAAAGGTACAATTTTAATCAACAAAGGTACAACTTTAGGATGCCGAGGCAAGAAATACTTAATTTTTTAAAATTATTAATATATATATATATATATATATATATATATTATGAGGAAGGCCATAAAGCAGGGAAATTTCTGCAAACCACAGGCACAGTGTTTTATGAAATGAAAGTCCTATGTCCATATTTCACTTTGGCTGACTAAGGCATGGCTGGTTGGGGCTAGACACTGCTCTGTTTCTCTTCTGCCCTTCTCTTAGAGATCAGGGACACTGCTAAGTAAATTATGACTCTTCTCAGGGTGTAGGGGTACTTCTCTTAATAAGTCAATGGATGGGATTTCTGCCTTTTTGCTCCTCCCTCTATTCATTGTGCTTTATTACGTGACATCCAATTTTCTGTTCTCTTCTTCCAGACTAAGTCAGCTGAGGAATAGAGGTGGATTCTATATCCTGGAAAGAGGTGACTTTTTTGATGTAGGGAGGATGTTCCCTGGCATGAGCTCCTCTAGGATGTTACTTGTGTGACATACAAAGACAACAGACAAATAATAGTGATTGCTTTGGTCTCTGCTGTTTTCAACATTTGGTCATTATCTGGAAGACTATTATAATGCTAATTCTCCCTATGACTCTGATTTTGTGAATATGGATTTGTACCTCTGAATCCAGACATATTATTTCCTCACATAAATCAGATGTGACTGGATAGCAGACAATTATGTAACAAAAAACTGAAGAAACAAGAATTTAGAAGAAAGTAATTGTTCCTATAATAGTGAAATGAAGAGGTTGATTTTATGGCAAAGGGTGTTATGTGCCTTGCTTTCCTATGGTTATAGACCCTGATTATTTGCCACAGTTTAAATAGACAAGTGTATGTTGAGTGAACCATTTGACTTGTTATTCAGAATGAGTTTTATTTAAGATTGTTTTCACGTGAGTTTGCATTTTTATGACTAACACACATGAGACCAATTTGAAGGAGGACTTATTCATTTGAGGTCACAACTTGAATGACTGTAGTTCACTTATAGAAATTACAGCAAGTAGAGGTGCTTATATCAGGGCAGCCAGGAACCAAACAGTAGGGAAAATGTGAAGAGGAGATGTAACCCCAAGGACATCATCCCAATAATCACTCTCTCCAGCTAGGTCCCAACTCTTACTTTTACTTATCTTTGGAGAAAGATATGGAGATATAACATCCTATTGCAGATACACTATGGGACTAGGTCATTCTGATAGCAACACACTCAAAAATCTATTGAATGCGGGAGTTGTTATCACAGACACACTCAAATGTGGAACTTGCTCCTACTAATCTCCTAACTAACTTTGTCCCAGTCCCATCAAGTTGACAGGGTTAAACAACAGACTTATTGACACATTGCCCAATATTTCATTGTTTGTCAGTCTTCACAGAGGCTTTCAAATATAAAATGGTTTTTAAAATGATGATAATATGTATTTATGACCTATGGCTAATAAGGACACTTAAGCATTCTGTTTGTTGACAGGTTTTAAAGGACTTATGAAAAGTGATCACTATCACATACATCTATTACATGAGCCAGTTGCTTAGCCCTGTCTACCCCAAACACCATGTCTCTAGCATTTTTCTAAAAGTATTTTTTTTTCAACATAGTGTGACTGCTTTTAAAGTAAAATTACATTTGGTGATGCCCAAAGTTATTTTATGGTTAATGTATTTTAAATTATTGACATTCATTTTGATTCTCTTTTTTTCAAGAATTTTTTATATAGTTAAGTAATTTTTAGCTAGGATATCTCACAGAGAACAAACTTCCTTGATTGGATAACTTTTGTGTTGAAATGGTTCATCCTTTTGTTTTCTTTCCACTGTAGTATGCTTTGGACAGATATTTTGTAAGAACAGCAAACAGTGGCATTGTCTCTATATTTCTTTGTTTCACCAAATCTTACTAGAACAAAATCAAAAGACATCCCAATTTATTGGCCCTTGTTGGAGAATATAATTACATCCAATTAAGTATCAGAACTCTATTAAAGCATCCTTCTGCTAAATTGAATTATACAAAGTAAAGTTATTATATCAAAATTAAATCTTCAACTTCCATTGTGTGCTTTATTCAGTTGTTGCTCTGCTGATATAAAAATAAATCCAAGGTTCTTATGTTCAAATAAACCATCCAAAATCTGAGTAAAAGCATGAAAAGCTGAAGTTTTATTCAAGTAGTTTATTAAGCATTGACATATAAAATCACAAATGGTTTTGAAAAAAATATTTAGCCAAAATTTAACTTATTGTAAGCATCTTACTCTAAAGTTGAGCTATTTGAGTTGATTGGTAAAGTAAATCAAGGATCCTGACATATCTGAAATTTCAAATGTAGGATCAGAGAAGATATGCATTTCTTTGCTTAAGCATATATTTATTTTATTCTATATCAGTTTCATCATAACCATATACAGTTGGACATTATTGCCAATATGCACAACCAGTAGATTGTATTTTTTTTAATTTATTTATTTATTAAAGATTTCTGTCTCTTCCCCGCCACCTCCTCCCATTTCCCTCCCCTTCCCCCAATTAAGTCTCCCCCCCCCTTCCTCAGCCCGAAAAGCAATCAGGGTTCCCTGTCCTGTGGGAAGTCCAAGGAACTCCCACATCCAGGTCTAGCAAGTTGAGCATCCAAACTGCCTAGGCTCCCACAAAGCCAGTGCGTGCAGTAGGATCAGAAACCCATTGCCATTGTTCTTGAGTTCTCAGTAGTCCTCATTGTCCGCTATGTTCAGAGAGTCCATTTTTACATTGTATTTTACAGATTTTTAAATGTTGCATTTGGATGTAGTTAAAATATAGAAATGTTCTACAGACAAACATAAATATGTATTTCTGTTTGGTAGGTGTTCAAAGTTTGTTATGATATGATATCCTGAATGATATATTATCACTATAGAAATAAATAACATAATTTTCAATATTTAACTTTTATCAGAATATAGAGTAGCATTGAGAAAATGAGTAGCAATTTATTTTCAGCAAGAACAAAAATTATTACAAGAATCTTACTCATTTCTATGATATGGCTATAGTTAACTGGCTTTTCTATGTGATGCCATCACATGTCACCATCTTTAACATCAAAGCAAAGAGGAAGCTGTGTTTTGACATAGTTGCTAAATCACCTTCTTTTTTTGTATTTTGTCTTTTCCCTGAAGCAGGGTTTCTTTGTGTAGCCCTGGCTGTACTCAAGCTCTCTGTGTAGACAAGGCTGGCCTCAAACTCAAAGAAATCTGCCTGCCTCTGTTCCAGATTGATGGAATTAAGGGTCTGCACTACAACTTCCTGGGTGTATCATCTTTCTGTTCTCATGGAGAAAGTCAATACCATGGTCTTGTGGAAAATATTAGTTCATTAATGGTCTCTTGTCAATCTGTTTTTCAGAAATGAGAATTTCAAATGAAAATTCCATTTAAAAATTAGTATCTGGCTGAGGAACTGTGCCCTTGCTTAATGCAGTTGTTGGACAAGCAACAATTATGACCCCAGAATCTTTATAAATGCCAGGTGATTGTGGCCCTGTCCTCTCTTTATTTCTGATGCATCATAAGGTAGAGATAGAAGATACAAGGAGGAAGCTAACTAGCCAGACTAGTCATGCCACTGGGGTGTGCCTCGGAGCAAGCAGGAGCCAGTGCCTCACTGATCAATGTGAAGTACAATGGAAGGAGATTGCCAAGCTACATCTTAGGTCTCCACATATACACATAAACATTTGCGTTGCACACACATGCAGAAACAAATTCATGAACTCAGATATCACCCACCTAAACACATGAAATTAAATAAGCTTCCTTTTCTATTTAATATTAAAACAAAACCCAAGCAGCCTTTTGTCACAAATCTTAAATTTGTGTCATTTGCTGTTTCATCAACCTTAGTGAAGCAACTCAGAGGATGGAGTGATTTGATTTCAGAGAGTTCCATCCATGGTCCTTGGGGTCTTTGATTTATGGATTTGTGGTGAGTAGAAAAAGCTGTTTTTCTTTGTGGTGGGAGCTTGTACAATGGGAAGCAGAAAGAGAAAAAGGGACAGGGGCCAATCTTCAAACTCATGCCCCAGTAATCCACTTGCTCAGGGTTGACTTGAACCAGTTTCCACCTACCCCAGAAACAGTGCCCACAGTCAAGGGCCGGGCTCAACACAGGGTCTTATGGGGAGACTTTTACTGTTATAATACTATTTTAGGTTTGTATTCAATAATTTAGAGAAAGTGCTGAAAGGTCATTAACAACACATTTTAAGTATTTTGGTTGGACTTCCTGGTCTTTCTTCTTCACATTGTGCATGGGAGTGATGCAGGCAACAAAATTGTGCTGGATGTCTTTGGCATTCAGCTGACTAAAACAAGGATATGGTAATTATAATTCCCCCATCACTGCAGAGAGCTCCTGAAGCCCAGGTCTTGGGCGTTTCTATTACTTTGAATTAAGAATGAGAATAGCCCCCAGTACCTGTCTAGAGTGTCCTTGAAAGGAACACACACTCACAATAAATCAAAATAAGGGAAGGAATTGGCACAGTGTTAACTGAGTAGTAAGTGTGTTCACAACAATTGTATCCCATACACATCTGGATGAGACACCACAAAGCTAAAAATAAAAACTAAAAATGCAAGAAATACATTCAAATTTACTAAATTTTTAAAAACAAATAAATAAAACAAAACATTTTCTTTGGAGAACAGCTAGATTTCACAGCAAAATTGCAAACGCACAAAAAATACACAAATAATTCTTATCCCTAAGCAGTCATAGCCTAGGGGCATACATCCATCTGAAATAGGACATCTGCAGCTTCCCTTCAGAACACTGCATTTGTTTTTTCTGGTGAATCCACACTGACTTAGTAATGCCACTCAGAGTTCATAGCTTACATGAGAGATGACTCAGTGATATTTGTTCTATGGGGACAAAGGCACACACACACACACACACACACACACACACACACATATATATATATTTCACAAAATAAGTATTTTCTGTATCCAAACACAGTGGTCCATGTCTTTAATCCCAACATTCTAGAGGCAGAAGTTTGTGGTCAGCCTATTCTATATATTGAGTGCCAGGATAGTCAGAGATACATGGTAAGACCTTGTCTCAAACAAACAAAAATAAGTAACAAAAATACCTCTTTTGAGTTTTTCCCATTCATCTCTAAAGACTGTGCCAATCCTGTCAATCACTGATTTTTCTTTTTACTCTGTTCACAGATTTAACATTTCTAGCATGTCATATGCTTGGGATATGCAGACATTTTACAGAGGCATCTTTTCTTAGTCTTTTCTTGATAGCTCATTTTTTAGCACTGAATAATATTCCTTTGTCTAGCTACACCACACTTCCTCAATTCCTCTACTGAAGGACATTCTGATTCCTTCTAATTTAGGCAATTATGCATAAAGCTGCTACAAGCATATGCTTGCAGGCGTCTGTATGAACATAGCTTTCAACACCTTTGGATAAAAGAGAAGTCATGGGACTGAGAGATGGAACAAAGAAAATATGTTTAGTTTTGCATGAAACTCACAATGTTGTTTTTTTTCAAGATTTATTTATTTATTATGTATGCAATGGTCTGCCTGTATGTGTCCCTGCAGACAGAAGTTGGCACCAGATCTTATTACAGCTGGTTGTGAGCCACCATATGGTTGCTGGGAATTGAACTCAGGACCTTTGGAAGAGCAGCCAATGCTCTTAACCACTGAGCCATCTCTCCAGCCCCTCGTGATGAGTTTTTTTTTAAATTTATTTATTTATTAAAGATTTCTGTCTCTTCCCTGCCACCTGAAAAACAACATGAAAACACCAGAACACAATGTTGTTTTTAAAGTTACTCTATCATTCTAAATGCCCAGCAGCTATGAATACAGGTCTTATTAATCTCCATACTCATCTTCACCGCCATTCATAATCATGTAAGCATTACTAACAATGTGGCAACAGGTTTAGCTAGACAAGATGTCATGTGTAAAACATATAACAGAAATTTCTCCATTAAAATATTAAAAGCAACCATCTAGAAAGATTCCAGAGTCAGATAATAGCAGATTCAGAGACGAAAATGAGATAAGTTATGAAATGAAGCAACATAATAACTACTGACAAAGCCATATTTCCTATGACTTCTATTATTCTTGGTCATCTGGATGTTGAGAGAACTGCACCAAAAACAAAAGTACAGCAGGTTGTACTTCCTACAGGAACAGCCGCTCAGTTGCTGCACACATAGGAATAGGAACTTAATGTTGATGTCAAACAATACAGATGCTAATGGGAAAGTGTAGTCAGAAAGCTGAAGAAAGATGAGACTGGGTTGGTGCCTGGCTGCTGTAATAACTAGCAAGAAACAAGTTAGAGAGACAGTTGATCAAACTGTTTCTTCTGTCTAAGTGGTCAGTGAAATGAGAACATGTCTTGGAT
Organism: Microtus ochrogaster; assembly: GCF_000317375.1. NCBI lineage: Eukaryota > Metazoa > Chordata > Mammalia > Rodentia > Cricetidae > Microtus > Microtus ochrogaster. The sequence continues at coordinate 5,998,261 of NW_004949103.1, forward strand.
ATCACGGTGGAGAGTAACTAGGAAGAAAATAATATGTTTGTGGTGAACAAACTGCACATGGGATGAGATCCAGTGGACAGATACAGGTACACATACATACATTTGTCCAAAATGAAAATAATTTATACTGATAAATAGAAAATGATAATGATCAGACATAGGAAATTCATAGCGTAGAAGCCTGTGTCACACAAAACACAAAACTTTGCTACATTTTTGGAAATTATTATCTACTGCTGGTAGAAACAATGTTAGAGCATTTTAAAGAGTTCAAGTCCATAGACCTCACGTTCTAACAATTCCATTCCACCAGACAGCTGGGCTCATGAGCAGGAATATATAAACATGTTAAGGGCAGCAACAGTGTAGTTGACTGAAATCTAGAGGAAGTTGAAGTTATACACACTGAGATAATATTCTTCTTTTTTTCTATATTGACACATATGGTGTATGTGTGTGGGGAGTGTATGTGTGTATTCTTTTTGAATTCTAGCTATATTTATACCCACTCCATATAGACTGGTATTTATGCCACTGTCAAAATAAAATAAAAGCATATGTGTATGTTTTTTCCACTAGAAATATGTAGAGCAAGAATCTACACTAGGCAGATTGTGAAGCCAAAGTTTGGTTCACAGACACCTAGGTCAGGCATCTAGCAAAGAGTTTAGAAAGGAGATAAAAGTATTTCTCAAATACTTACCATCCACCAAGACAAAATCTATAACCTGACATCAGCACATTTAAAAAATATCTGGGGTCCATGTATTAGTTGTCTAGCTTTGCAGAAACAAACTGTCTGAGAGTGGGCAGTTTAAATCACAGTTGCCTACACCCTCACAGCTGTGTTTGCTACAAGCCTGAAACTAGGGTGCCACTTGAAAACTTCTCATGTCCTCAAGAAGAGTCAGTGTAGTTTTTTTAACTTCTGGTTGATGTGGCAGAGCATCCTGGGTTGGGGTTTGTGAGTTAATCACCTACTCTCAACAGTCTTCACAAAGCTGTATCCTTTTCCTTTCTATCTCTGTCTCTTCTCTTCTTTAAACATCTGTAGTATTGAGTTAATGACACACACCACTCTAATATGGCCTCATCTATTACATCAATGATTATTCAAGCTCCAAATAAAACAGAATTCACAGGTACTATAGCTTGGTGCTTCAGCATATCTTTTTGGTAGACAATTGCATCATTAACAGCCTGATATCAGTCACATTTAATGCATTGAATAAATATGACCCCTTTCCTTATTATTCTTTCTATATTAGTGTTTTCAAATGCTTCTGTTGAATAACTTCTCTGACAAAGACATATTTTCTATGACTTCTGTTATTCATAGTCATCTGGATGTTGAGAGATCTACACCAAAAACAAAAGCACAGCAGGTTGTATACCTTCAATGACAGAGACATCATTTCCCACATAGTTCAATAGGACTGAATTATCAAAGCAAAGAGTCAGAAGATTTCTTTGGGAGATCTCTTTCTTGCCTTAAAAATAATTGCACTTTCCTTTACCTGGGTGTTTCTCTCCTCTTGATATGTTTGTGTCTTAGTCTTTTCTAATAAAGATGTCATACATGTTGGGGTAAGCTCCCCTAAGTGATACAGGTCTTATCTTGGCCATTTCTTGAAAGACCTTGTAGCCAAAAAAAGTTATGATCTGGTGTGCTAAGGATTTAGCTTTCATGTATGAACTTGGTAACTGAGGATGATGTTTTGTTTCATTCTTTTGAGATAAAGGACTGACAGAGGCTCAGGTCTTCAATACAATGGAACAGCAACAGTTGGACTATCTAAAAAGACCTGAACAATAACAATACCAGTTAACATTCCAAAAAACCTCACCCCATGCCTTAGATGGAAAGTTTCATGTAATTTGTAACTGCTGAGAGACTAGTAACCAGTGTGCTCTAAGTATGAGTCCCTGAGCACTGTGCCTGATATATGATGCAAGATCAAGTGGTCAGGTCTAAAATAATATCTTATACCTGAACAACACTACAGAGGTTCTGAAGAAATGTGAGTGTGTGTGTATGTGTGTATGTAAAAGAACGGGTCATGAATTTGAAAGGGAGTGGTAGGTGGCCATAGGAAGGGCTAAAGGGAGAAGGAGACGGAAAATAATGTAAATACAGTTATTCACAAAAATCTTCATAAATAAATAATAATTTACAAAATAAATAATTGAAATAAACTTGAAGAAAGAATTCTAAACTATATGAGTAAGCATGTAATGTGCTGCCTTACCTTTGAATAAATAGTGATATATCTATGAAGAAGTGTTTTTACATGTGTTTCATTGTATAAAAGATATATTCTGTACCTTTTCAAGCTAAGCTCTTATAAAAATGTTAAAAGAAAATGTCAAAATCAATCTAATATAAATTAAATGACAAAAATAAATGTGAACTAAATTAAAACTTAAGGTCATGTACGGCAGCTGGATTTGCTGCCTCTTGTTTAATGTCTGGGGGTACTACAGATCTTTCAGCCAATCAGATCATGTGTCCTGTTTCTACACCAAAAAAATGATCCCGAGAGAGGTTTGCACCTCTTCAGAGGTTGACAACAAATACATAGACAACTGACTTCTGACATTTCAACTAGAAAATCTTTAATGTAAGTCCCTTAAATAATTGTTCCATTTCTGTTAATTTATGTGTGAGAATTACTATTATTACTTGAATAATACAATCTATGGCTTCAAATACTTTGTAATGTAGGAATAAAAACAGGGGTGGGGGAACTTTTGATCACAGAACCTGGGTCTCATAGATTTATACAATTTTTACAGGAATAAAACAACTAGTCAATAAAATAACAGGCAAGAAAAACTTGCATAAACATGCAGCTTCACTAAGAATAAGAGGGTGGCCAAGATCCATGTTGTGGTAACTTCTTTTAGTATGTTCTTTTATGACATTACTTGTGGCTCCTTCACAGAGAGGAATCTGAAGGGCTTCAATTCAATACCCAAGTCTTTGAAGGATGTTTTCCAATCAATGTATGGTGGCTTGAAATGTTTGCTTTGATTTTACAGTAAAAACAAAAGCCCCAATTATCCTAGTTATAAGAACACTCCGAACATGTGAAAAAGGGATGAACATCACCATTGACTTTGCACTGACATCTTCTGTTTTAAGAGTAGGGAAGTTCAGTTCTTGCAGGAGAAAATAATTTCTCAAAGATCACACACTTTCTAAATGGCAGATCTGAGACTATGCTGTGTCAGAAAATGAGCTTCACAATTCCCCATGATTCTTTGATTCTTCCCAGTCGGTCTCAGGCAGAGCATGAAACAGAAGATAATTTTGACCATTTCCTTTATTGAATTAATAAATGCATTGTATGAAATAAATGATTAAAGAAAAGTCACTCAAGTAGATTTAAAGATGCAACTTTCTCTGTCTTACAAGGTCAAATGTATGAGTTGTGAATGGGGGGAAGGACGAGCAAAGTTAACTTTCAGCTGGAATAGCCCTGAATTCAATTAGAAATGAATAGGAAGAAAAGACAGAAAGCATAGTTAATGTTCCATCTTTCACTTTGTTTAAGAACAGAGCATCTTCTTCATGATGCTGCCCCTTGGGTTTTTAGCTGTCTTTCTTCTTTATTGTTCTCGCATTGATTCTTACATGTTTTCTTCTAAATTTAGAGAATCACTTATAATTTCCACAAAAGCATGCACTCTCATCTGCCTGAAACTTTACGTGCAGCTATCCTTCAAACTCTCCTTTTCTGACTAGAGGGCCATCACAGCACTTACGGGATGAGTGGCTTTCTCTTACAGCACCTTGGTTTGTCTCTTCTGCTTTCATGAATCTCTAATAAGACAACCTCCAAAAACCCAAAGCTTTTCTGAGAACACATTGTGAAATCCAAATGTCGACATCTGTCTCCATTGGATGTAAGATCGAGAATGCAAGGGTGGGCTCTAAACAGTGAGGTAATGAAGAAGCGGAGAAACACCAGAGTTTGTCTCTCTTGGGACCCTGCTCAAGTGCCCTTCTTTCCCCAGACTGCATGAACCATTGTGCATCTTGCTTTTCAGAGCAGTGTATCCCCAAGTGCCTAGCCTACTCTATCAGCAATGAGGTGCTCACAAGAAAACAGGGAATTGAAACAGAAGACCAAATAAATCACAGAAAGTCCCAAAGCAAGAAATTTCCAATGGGAAAAGGCTTAAATTGCAATGTGTAATCATTTTACAGTCCTGGCAATGTCACTTACATATTGTCAACACTCCGTGCCTTGGCTAAATCTTATCTAACAGAAAGTTTAACCCTGTTCTTCAACTGCTTATTTTAAATCTATGTTTCTGAAGATAGTTTTTGGCTAGAAAAAATATGAATGGGCAAAACCTACTACAAACTAATAATCTAAAAACAAAGGTAGTGAGAGAGGTTTGATAGTGTAGGCAAGTTTTGGGACTATTGCTCACTCATACAGCACTTGTTCAACACATATGAGGACCTAGATTTAAAAACCAGTGAGGCAGGTGTGCTAAATGTACTGTAATATTAAATTATTAAGGAAACAGTACTACATAAAGATCTTGTTTGGAGATCAGACCTCTGTCTGGTGAAGATCTTTTCCCATTCTGTAGGCTGCCGTTTTGTCTTGTTACTGTGTCCTTTGCTTTACAGAAGTTTTCAGTTTCAGGAGCTTCCATTTATTAATTGTTTCTCTCAGTGTCTGTTCTGCTGGGATTATATTTAGGAAGTGGTCTCCTGTGCCTATGCGTTCTATGCGTTCAAGTGTACGTCCCACTTTCTCTTCTATAAGGTTCAGTGTGGTGGGCTTTATGTTGAGGGCTTTGATCCATGGACTTGAGTTTTGTGCATGGTAATAGATATGGGCCTATTTTTATTCTTCTACATGTTGATATCCAGTTATGCCAGCACCATTTGTTAAATGTGTTTTCTTTTTTTCCATTTTATATTTTTTGCTTCTTTGTCAAAAACCAGGTGTTCAAAGGAGTGTGGATTAATATCCAGGTCTTCCATTCAGTTTGATTGGTCCACCTGTCTGTTCTTATGCCAATACCAGGCTGTATTCAGTACTGTAGCTCTGTAGTAGAGTTTGAAGTCAGGGATTATGATTCCTCCAGAAGTTCTTTGAAACTCTTAAAGAGGAAATGAGAAATCCTCTCAAAGAAATGGAGGAAAAGACAAACAAAAAAATTGGAGGACATCAGCAAATCCCTTAAAGAAAACCAAGAAAAAGCAATTAAACATATGAAAGAAAATATTCAAGACCTGAAAACTGAAATAGAGACAATAAAGAAAACACAAGTCGAGAGAATTATAGAAACAGAAATCATGAGAAAATGATCAGGAACTACAAACACAAGTATGAGCAACAAAATTCAAGAGATGGAAGAAAGAATCTCAAGTGCTGAAGATACAATAGAGAAAATAGACTCATAAGATAAAGAAAACATTAAATCTAACAAAAGCTTAATTCAAAATATCCAGGAAATATGGGACACCATGAAAAGGTGAAATCTAAAAATAATAGGTGTAGAAGAAGGATGCATTTTAAGCAAATATTTAGATTGAAAAACATCTATTTTGAAGAAAGACATGAGTGTATTTTTGAGGTAACAAAAATTTCTCATATTTAAGCTTATATTTATTCTGAATTTTGAAAGTGGACTTCCTACTATCTAACTTCTGAGTCTATACTATACTATAGACGCTGTAGTCTGCAGTTCCTATATTGAAATGAATGCCCACTGTGAGGTTCGAAAGCAATAAAAATTTAATCTATAGTGTTTAAAAAGAGTCTTTGGAGGTTATAAGCAATAGAATATGGTCATCATCATCCATCCCTCAATGCAGAAAACTAATGGATTCATAGCAAGAGAGAGTCAGAGCAAGAACATACACAGAGACAGATATATAGAGAGACTGGAGATGGAATAAAAGAGAGATAGAGAAGAAAATGGAGAGGGAGAGAAAAGACATAGAGAAAATAGAAAAATAGGTATGGAAATTATTTTGGTGTCACTAGGCCATGTCTCATAGCTCAGGATGCTATGAGAAGTCTGACTACAATCAGACATGGCCCCTTCACTTGGACTTTCAGAATTAACACCCAAGTAAACTTCTTGCCTTTATATCTTAGTTATCCCATGGCATTGTATTTTTGACAACAGAAAATTGACTGAGTGGTTCTCAGATTTCTGTATTGTTTAACAAGGTTTAGTATGAGCAGTAGAGAACAAGGTCTGTTAGGAAAAAAAAACTTTTAATACATAAAACTTTGAGATTTTTTTCCTCTGGCACAAGGAACTCACGTGGAATTACTTTTGTGCCACCACCTCGTGATGATGCACAAATTAATGGAGATGGGATAAATTAAGATGTAAGAGTTAGCAAATAAGAAGCTAGAGCTAATGGGCCAACCAGTGATTTAAATAGTATACTTTCTGTATGATTATTTCAGGGCTGAGCAGCCAGGAGCAAACAAGCAACCTCCTTTCAACATACTTTGTTTTGTCGAGAGTAGAAGTTGAGTTATTGGTTGCCTGTTATATATTACAATATGAAATGTAAAATGGTGAATAATATTTTAAACATTTAATATTTTTATGTTACAAATTCTAATGTTAAATATACTCCTTAAAGATTTTCTGTTTTTAACTCTATATAAAATGAGTAATAAATAAACAAACATGCACACACACACACACACACACACACACACATATATATATATACACACACAAGCATACACAATGTGCCCCCATTCTGATATAAAATCAAACTTCAGAGGTTTTTCTGGTTCTCTAATAAACCACAACTGAGCCTAGCCAGTTTGGATGCTCACCTTCCTAAACATGGATGGAGGGAGGAGGATCTTGGACTGCCCACAGGGCAGGGAACCCTGACTGCTCTTTGGACTGGAGAGGGAGGGGAAGGGGAGTGGGGTGTGGGAAGTGGGGGGAGGGGGAGGGAAAAGGGAGGTGGGGAGGAGGTGGAAATTTTTAATTAAAAAAATTAATAAAAAAACACAACTGAGCTTGGAAAATTTAATCTCCGACTTTTCATTTGTAATCTGATATTATTTCTCCTTGTTTTGGTATCTGAGGTGTTTTATGTGCTCTTGAGGTTCTTTGTTCCTCCTACTTTAGCTTCAGGGGTCCTCTTTATTCTCCTTGTTTATCTATATGTTAGCCTTATCCATATTTTTTTTAGAATTTTATTCAATAAGACTTCTAAGAAAGCAATCCACTATGTATATTGTTCTTTACATTAAATATTGTCTAATATCTCTAGTCCCCATCACAGTGTATAGTCATATGGTATATGATTAACTGATTAGTCTGTTCTCTATACTGTTGAAAATATATACAAATATTCTGAAGTAAATGTATTATTATATATAGAATGTTACACGTGGAAACTTCCATTAGAGATGTGAATGTGAAATTTGGTCTGCAGAGAATAGATATAGACTTTATGTTATCAACAATACTCTTTCATTCTTAAAATTCTTTGGATCTGTGCAATGCCCCATGCAGTCTCTTCATGTGAGTGGTCTAGGAATGCTAAGTATTTGCCTTCTTTCCTCTAAATCGATTTACTCTGGACATTTATGTTGCTATATTCCTCTTCATGAAATCATTCTATTCTAGATGTACATGTCCAAATTTCCAATGTATATTCAATTTTGATTGTCAATCTGCCTCAAAGTTAGCTAAAAACAGTTGAAACTGGTGATGTCTTTATTTGAAAGACATTCCAATCCCCACTGCAACCATACTGAAAATCCTTTCAATGTGTCTTATGAAACTCACAGTTTTGGGTCAATCGTGCCCAAAGTAAACACTCTTGCATGTACCTAGTTAAACCTGGGTTGTAAAACACAAGGTGTAAAACCTTAGGTTTAGGACATAGAAAGATTATTAAAATGTAAAATTAATGGGCATAAATTATGAAAAACAAATTTTAATTAACATTTATATGCTGATACATTGCCCTAAAATCAGACAAAACTGATATTTATTCCAGGAAAACCTACTAAGTCTTTAAAAAGCAAAATTATATAATATGTGACTCAAATTTTCTCACAGTGGATTTTCTACAGCAGACAAGACAGCTGATATCAGAAGCTAGTATCACCCTGACACCTTGCTCATCATTCTGAAATATAACTTCAAAATAAACAGGGTCACTTCCTTCCTCTACCCAGCACCAGCACAATATGTTAGGCTGGGAGCCTAGGCCACAGTCCCTGGCATCTATCTCAGCCCCCAGGCCTGGTCTGGACTTCAAATCCCAGCCGGCCAGTCCTGACCCCTCCCAGGGAGTGGGGTCAGGACCACTCCCCAGGGTACTTACGTGGTGATCGCTCAAAAGAAGAACACGTGGTCCCCCTTTCTTCCTCCCGGGGGTCGCTTTTCTGCGGCTTCCCATTTCCCCCTCGGGGCCACCCAAGAGCGCAGATCTCCCATTAAACCTGGATATTTCTTAATTTGGCTTGTTTTGATTTGCCTTGATTGGGAATTTTTGCATTGTCAGAGAGCTCGCTTAGGAAATATTCTAACACAATAGTCTAGAGAATTTGCACACTGTGAGAGAAGGAAGTCATGAGGTCACACACTTCTAAAGTTTCCAACAAAGAAACTGTTCTTATTTAGAAAAGTGTTTTGGGAATTTAAACCAAGCCTTTCTCTCAAAAATAAACAGCTTTGGGTGTTAAGGCGTATATAGAAGACTGAAGCTCAGTCTGAAGGCAACAAACAAAACCATAGATTCCATAACTGACAGGAGACAATCAGAGAGAGAAGTGAGAAGAGCCCTCCTGGGGTGAGCAAGAGCCTCAAACACAGGCCTCCTAGTAACCACACAAAAGGCCTGGCATTGACTGTTTTACAAAGAAAACCAATTGATGCCTCAGGACATTGTCAAAAAGAAGAGAGCAAGCAGTCAGCAATTACTGAACACTGACAGTGGGGTGTGTTCTAAACAGAGGAAGAAAGGGATATTAGAGGGAAACCAGAGTCAAAGACAGACCTGTTATAATCACCCTCTTTGTAGGGTAGCTGGGGACATGCTTAAAGCTACACTCTCAAGAGTGAGGGTGAAAATTCACAGTGCAAAGGAAAGCTAATAAAACCATAGCACCTCCAAGACATTAGACAGAGCAACAAACACAAGAGCACACACTGAGGGGCAGGGATCCATATAAAATGTTGTAGCTCACTGTTACTTAAATGTCCATTGTCAATATGAATAAATAAAGACATACAGATCATGGAGAGAAACATGAAATTTTGATCCATACACAAGAATACAACAGGAAATAAATCGCCTTTCAAAGGGTTCATATGGCAAACCTAACAAAGACTTCAAAACAATCATTGTGTACTCATTCAAATAATGATAGTATATTAAGACTAAATACACACAAGTAAGGTATGAAGATAATATTTCATCACAGAAACAAAATTTAAAAGACAAATTACAAATAATCAAATGAAATGAAAACTTATATTAAGATCAACGGAACAAAAACGCAGTCAAATATTACAAGAATGCATTTGAATTTACAATAGAACATTAAAAATGATGAAAGAATGTTGATATAAGTATGTAATTTGATGAGCAGAAGGGGGAAAAGTAAATAAAGCAATGGGAAAGTGATCCAAAGTTATTTGCATTTCTTTTTATGAGAGTTTTCCATTCAGGGCAGTATCCCATCTTTAATTAGTTTGGTTATTTTCTTAAGATTTAGTTCTTTAGTTCTTTCTGTTTTTAGACAGCAATCATTTGCTGGCTACACAGCTGGTTACCATTGTCTGCCATCCGGTGAGCTGCCTTTCCACTAAACCAATAGTTCGCTTTGCTGAAAGAAAAAAAAAAAGTTCTTTTTGTCTTATTAGATCTTATTTGTTTATTGTTTGTCATATTTCTTCTGTTTCTGAAACCTTACTCACAAAGTCCTTGCCTGCACATCTAAGTTGAAGCATCCTCCCTCATTTTCTTCTATAATTTCAGGGTATCGAAATCTATGAGACGAGGTACCATCTATTTGGAGTTAAGTTTTGTCATGTTGAGCCACAATGATTTAGTTTCAGTTTTCCTGTGTGTTAAAGAGTTTTTCCAGGATCAGTAGTAAAAGATGCTGTTTGGTTTTGGTAGCATGCTTTGGATGTCTGTCAAAAGTCCAGTGACTTTTGTGTTTGAGTGGAAGTGTCACCCCCAGCCGCTGCCATCCATATATCCAAAGAGTCTGGAATGTTCAAGTGGAAGTTTCACCCAAGTCCCCTCCCGTAGGAATTGCCTCAGTTGAGACTCCATTCTGGAGAAAGTCTGCCAATGTCCCTCCCCAGAGATGCTCAAGATCACTCTCACAGAGTATTTAAACTGTTCCCCAGAGAACATACTTGTGGTTTTTCCAGTCTTCTCCGTCTCCTCTTTGGGGAGCTGGAAAGCCATCTGAGAGCATTTGTATCCATTAAACCTGGACTTTTTTTCTAATTTGGCTTGAATTGGTATGATTCAGATTATTGCATCGGAGAGAGGCTTATTGGGGTGCAGAAACTTTTCTGGTAGTATATGGGCCCTCAGTTCTGTTGCACTGATCTGTCTGTGCGTGCCAATACCAGGCTGTTTTTACTACTATGGCTTTATTGTATACTCTGAGAACAGATAATGTGATGGCTCCAGCAGGAATCCTTTTCAGGATTGCTTTGGCTAGCCTTGATAAATTTTGAAATTACTGCTCCTCTGTCTCTGAAACATTAGACTTTGGGATTGAATTGAAACTTTTGGTAAAATGCTCATTTTCAGAATTTTAATTCTTCCCGATCCATCTTTTTCAATGTATTAAAATTTTCATTTTAGAGTTCTGTAGTTTTCTTGGTTGTGTGTGTGTGTGTGTGTGTGTGTGTGTGATTGATTGAGAGACAGAGAGAGAGAGAGAGAGAGAGAGAGAGAGAGAGAGAGAGAGAGATAGAGATTATTTTGTATGGACTTGTTTCCCTGATTTCTTTTTTGTTCTGTCCCCCCAAAAATGGGATATACATGTACACACACATTTATGCACATGTATCATATACTAAAAATAAATCTTTATTAAATTACAGAATTCATCATAAATATGATCATTTGACATAAAACTATAAATTCTTAAAAGTGTAAGATAAAATTTCATGTGTTTAGTCAGATAAGACATTTTAAAAAAGATATCAGTAAGATAAATGAAAAATGAGAAATGAGTTAATGGGCTTTTTCAAAATCATATATTTTTGTCATTGTAACGATAAAATCAACAAACACAATACAATGAGGAAATATTTACTAATACTCTTAATAGAGATTTTGCCAAATAAGACAAACACATTGACAATAGAAAGACCCTCAAAACCATTTATTATTTGGGGGAAAACAAACTAAATTATGAAGGTGCCAAGATCATATTAAAAAACATGGATTTTCTTTTGTCAACAGCGACAATGTTCTATAATTGATATAATTGATCACAATTATATTGCAGAGATTTGTGAATATACTAATACTATTAAATGATATTATTTAAGTAGGTAAATTGTGTGGTATGTGAACCATACCTCAATGAAAGAAGCATAAATATAATAGTAATACATATGTACAGCCTTCATGTGAGAAAGTGTGTAGTGAGTAGTCCCAGCTACGCTTGAATTCATAATCTTTATGACATTGTTCTCTTATTTTACAGTTATACGAACAATATGTTCAAATAGATATGGACTACTATATTCAAATTATGTGCAATACTTCTACATTAATAGAGTATAAGATAAATAAGTAGGCTGAGCCTGAATCTCAGCTCTATTCATTTCCAGCTATATAATATGTGAGAATATTGTCATATGATCAACTTGTTGTGAAAAATGTACTAAATGGACCTGGTGAAAAACTGCAACAAGCCCCAGCAGAACTTTTCAATAAAGAGCCACATAATCAGTATTATGAGTGATAGATAGGCTTTCTACTGCAACTACTTAAATGCTTTTGTAAGTAAAATCAGCCATCAAAAATATAAACAGACACAAATGTGTTCCAAAAATGTATACTTACAGAACTGGGCAGTAGCCTGGATTTAGTCTAAAAGCATTAGCTTACTATTGATTTAGAACATAACCTAGCATATGGTCAGTGCTTAAAATACATTTAGTCATTTCTTGCTATATGTCACCCAATCCAAACATAATCGAGACCTGGACTTTCCCCAAGCACAAATAAATTATGAAGATTTCTTTTACCGCCTTGTTACTATACTAGGTGTGCTTCATGTTCAAGTTCCACTAGATATCTGGGTGTTGACCAGGATACGAGACCTGGGATTTGATCATAAGTATATGTGTTAAATCAAACAACTGGAGCTCCTGCGAAACATCAACAAAAGTAAATCCACTGTTTTCCTACTGAGGGTCCTTGTCAATAGAGTTTCTGCTCCTTAAATCTTTTCTGGTCTGTGGGGAAATTTTCTTACAGACAAATGCACATACTTAGGAATGAGGTGGGTTTTTCCATACATCTATTTACTAAAAGAAACTGGAAGAAAAAAATCATTCTAATTAATTTTTTTCCAAAAAATATGTTTTAGAAAAAAAAACAATAAACCAAAAGACGAACTAACAAAACCAAACAATTTTATTCAACCTTAACCTTTCTATTTCAAAAATGGGATTGCTCACTGAGGAACTAATCCTTTTCATTTTAAGCTTCAACAACTTGAAAATATAATAACATATCAATGCATATTAAGGCTATAAATTTTAGTCACTCAATATATTTTGCACACATACATATTTGAGTTTGATTTCATATTTTGCATATTCATGTACATCTTTGACATTTGGTTATTCATGGACTATGGTCGAGCCTGTGTCCCCAAATGAAAAACTACCAATAATCAGTGCTATTTAAGTAGCTAGAAATGAAATGTTTCTCGTAAATGGAGGGTGAGGAGGCAGACGACTTTTATTTTCAGTGGGATATGGTGTAGGTCATGATACTTAAGACATTTTATTCTGATCATGTTTTCCTATACTATCTAGATAGTCTGATTATTAACTTACAATTAGATATATTTTGATGTTAAAAACAAGGTTGAAACATTCTGAGGTTTATCTGGGTCATTGATACTGGTCTATCAGTAAACATCAGTAGGTCTCGGGTCATGGATATAAGTAGGGTCTGGGACACCACAGGTGATAATGCATGCTTGTTTCATGAAAGCCACATTTTTCTATTGCTATATAAACATATGAAAATGGCTTTTATTAAAAGAAAATAAAAAACTTGTTAAAACCTTTGACTTAGTTTCTCTAAAGCTTATTATTACAGAGACTTATTCCTTCTAAGTTTATTTATTTATGTATTGCTCTCAATCATGAGCTAAATTTAATGTTTTAAAATATCTGAAAAAAATGCAGAATTTCTAGAAGCACTAACAAAATGTCTAGATCATGTTGCCTATGTCCTTGCATGTTCTTAAGAAATTGGCAGCCAAAGGCAGGTCAGCTGAGGGTAATAGAACAACTTTCAACAAGTTAAAGAAAAAATAAATTTAAGCAAATATGTCACTTAGTGTTAATTGTCAACCCTCTGAGAATATAGAATTATCCTTAGGGAAGGAACTCTGGACATATAGTCGGGGATTATCTCCAGTGCATTAATCAATGAGTCCCTCTTGGTAGAAACACCATGAACTTCAGACACATGGTAAGCCCCATTCAAGCTTTTAAATAAAGGAAGCAACCAACAGTCTAATACTGACTGACGACTGGGAACCACATCACTGTCTGACATGACAAGATACCCTACAAGTGCAGTAGTGGAATGCATATGTTGATCATAGCCAAAAGATCTTTTGTGGAACTTAAGGCCCATTCAACAGAAGGGAAATCATTCCAGGTGCTGGAAACCTAGTCAACAATCCAGGTTGAAAAACGTTCAGTACTCATGAAGTTTCCTGGAGCTAGTGATTTGTGAATATTGGTGCTCAGTAAGTTAACTTAAATTTAAAGCCTGTGCTCTTTTTGCAGGGTTTGTCTGTCATAATAAAGATTTTGGTGGAGCTACACATGGCTAAGTAAACTTTATAGCCAAGTTAGTCTGAGCTATAAATATAGCAACTATTTTATTTTGTGAAATAATAAAATAGCAGACAGAGTTAGACAATTTATAGTGATGGCTGTAATTAATAATAATCTATAATACCCTTGACCAGGTAATGTAACGATTGGAATGATACTGTAATCACAGCAAATGAATGCCTCAATCCATTTCTGTCGCTTCCTTTCCCTTCTGTCCGAATTCTTTTCTGACCTCTTAAAGCTTTATGGTCTTTGTCATGACCTCTCTCTTGGGAAGTCTTTATCCTCATAGCCATGAAAGTATAGTCTATTCTTTCCTCTCAGTATGCATTAGAAATGGAAACAAATGCAAAAATAGATGAGGGATTTGGAAATAAACTCATCCAAAATAACTTAAACAGGAAGAAATAATTTGACAATTTTGGATTACAGCTGATCATCTACTGGAAAATTGAAAAGGAAAACCATGTGACAAAAGGGACAGTCTTCTGAATACTGAATCTAACAAGGGTATGAACATGTGGTGACTGACACTTTTTTGAAATATCATTCTTTACAGTGGTCAACAATCTTTTTAAACCATTTGCTAATTGAACAGAAACCAGCTTCTGTGAAAAATGTCATTACTTAATCCTAACCTTGAGAGCCTCAAAAAACAGCTTTTAGATTTCTCTCACACACTGTCCTTAATATTTAAATGCCAATAAGGCAGAAAAAGTATAAATACCTGTATTTTGTTGTTTGAAATGAGTTAGAAACAGACCAACATTTTTTTTTTAATTTTCAGTAGTTGATATAGAAAGAAGGTCAAGAGTTATGGCCCACTTTCCATATATCCTACATTGATTCACTTCTTAGTATGCATCACCTATACAATATACAGCCACTCTAATAAAAAGTCACCATTTTCTTCATTCTTTGGTCTTTTCAGCTTTTGTATTATAAATATTATAGTGCCTTTGGTCTGTAGTGCCCCATCCCTAGATATTAAAAGCTATTAATTTCCAGAACTCAGTTAAAATGCCATCTTTTAAGCAATACCAAACATGGAGTTTGAAATAATGGAATCAGATGCAATTTGGGTTTGCCATGCAATGTTATGAAATATTAAGTATGTGCATATTTGTCTTCTCTAGGATTCTACTCATGTATTTGTGAGGGGTCTTCAATATGCATATTTAATTTATATTGTCAATATACTATAATCTTATGTATATATGAGAATTATTATAGGACATATAGTTTTTCATTGTGGGTATTATCTTAGGTTTACTTCTGTTGCTGTGATAAAATACCTTGACCAAAAGCAGCTTAGGGAAGAGTTTATTGAGCTTTGGATCACAGGTTATGAGCCATCATTTGATGAGGTCATGGTGTTAGGAGATTGTTGCACATAGTCCTGGCACATCTGTAGTCATGGGTAGAGAGAAACATGCACAAATGTTCCCTGTTATTTTGCTCTCTGACAGCATTTTCCTGTCTTACATAGTTCATAACACAGTGACTAGGAATGTATTTGAGTCTTCCTTTATCAGTTAATAATAAAGACAAGCCACTACAAGCATGCCCACAGGCCAGTGTGATATTGGTAATTCCTCATTGAGACTCTACCTTGTGATTCTATGTTGCATAGACTTGACAGCTAAACCTAACCAGCACAGGGCTAAAGTCCTCTGATCTTCAAAAGGAGGACTCAGGAGAAAGTGGTGTTATTCAGTTTCAATCTGAAGGCCTTGGTATCAAAGAAACTGATGTTATAAAATGCAGTCCTAAGTTAAGAAAGATGATAGGGAATGCCACAGGTCAGCAGGAGAGCCGAAAGAAGGGAGAGTCTCATTTCCTGCACTTCTATTTACTCAAATCCTAACAGGGATGAACTATGCCCACTCACAGCAGGAGTGCTGTCCCCCCCCTTTTTTTTTGTTAATCCACATCTAGAAATAATGTCAAACCAGACATCTGAGCATTGATTGATCCAGGTAAGTTGACCTACCAAATGAACCAGCATGGATCCCATTGCTTATGTTCCTATTACCTTTCTTTTTGTGTATATCATCTCACTTGGACTACGTCACACTGGAACATGTCCTTAAGTAGCCTCGGTGAGTTGAAAACCCACATTTACAAACACCCAGTGTTTGGCTATGTATATCCAGCTGTAACATTTATTTCAGACATTGTCTTCAAATGGAATTTAGGTATCTACTGTCCATCAATTAAAGAGAAAAACAGAAGAAAATGTATGAATAAATAAAACTAGTCATGTTCAGAGTTTTTTTTTTTTTTATCACTTAGTAAATCTTGTAAAATATAAGTATCGAAGTTAATTTTTCTCACTGTCTTCATCTAATCTACCACTAGCACTCTTAATGGAAATGTTTGGTCTCATCTGCACTTCTGACATCACAGTCCTAGGATAAACTGATCGCATCTTGCTCTGGGTCACTGTAGCATCAAAGTTAGTTTCCCTGTTTGTTTGTGTGCTTTCTGTGGCATGTCTTCCAGTTACTAAGAGACAATGTAAAACAAACAAACCAAAACTGAAAACCAAACCAAAACAAAATAAAACAAAAAATAATTAAATCATTTCTGTTTTTTTTTCAAGCCATTCCCTTTGCCTCTAAGTTCTTGGTCTAAATTTAAGTTGCTGGTTTTGTCTACGGTATTACAAAATTGAGCCCCATTGCCTGAGCTTCTGCCTGCTACTTGCCATTGCACTTTTATAGTGCTCTGTTCTCACTCTTTCTTTCTCCTGTCTCTTAGAGACCCCTGCCCTTGCTTCTTTAGAGACTGTGTCCATAGAATCTTATCACAATTGATTTTCCAGCTTTCAGTGTTTAGCACAGTTTTCTCATCTTTCCTGTATTTACTTGTCTGTGACTTTTTGACTCTCTTGAATGATAAATGAAGACTTAGGTATTTCTGTAGATAGAGCCACCTTTCTTGGTCAGTAGAGTATCTGCTGTACTGGAGGCTCCCAAATTATTGATACACTGTTGTCTCCATTAATAAGGTCAACCATAACCTTGCCCTCAAAATGTGGTTATCATCTTTTTTGATTTATGAAGACAAGAAGTAGATGTTCGTAATGGCGTTATTTTCTGGATGTGACAAAGCAGTTACATAAGTGGATTTACATCAGATCTGACTATGTGCGGGAGGGCAAGCCAGACAAAATTCCAGCATGAACTGTGGAGGGGCCCATGAAGTCCCACCAATTGCTGAGAAGCTATCAGTAAATGTGGCTACTGGGGGAGAGAAAAAGTAAGTTTCCTTCAGGGAGGAAGCCCTTGACTGGTTAACCATGCTCCAGTAGATAGTCCTGGAATACATGTTCAGTAAGTGTACTCAATACGTTTATAAGAAGTGTATATGCCACTGGGAGGGGAAGGAAGGTGGATTTGACCAAAGGACATTAAAACTTCAAAAAATAACATTAAAAGAGAAGTTCAGAAAAAGTTTTTCTTGCTACAGTTATTTATAAAAGGTGACTCTGAGCTGATAAAGCATGTTGAACTGTTCTCTGATTTACTCTCTCTTCTTTCTATTGCACTCTCAGCATTTGACACAGCATCAGGAACAATGTGAGCATTCACTCAAATCTGGAAACTTCCTTTAAAATTAGAAATAAATTGTCCTTTGTTTCTAAAATTATACTGCATGTCTGAACAGGAACATCATGTCCAAGTCGCTGCAGAATTTTCATCATATTTAAAAGCCTTCTAATTTTAGCCATGTTTCTAAATGGCGTGATTTTGTTGGCTTTAATTTTAAAAACTGAAGCTTGCACTAAGCAGTGAAAGAACCCAATTGAGCATAGCCCCCAGTGCAAATATTTAATTCCATTCTTATCACTTTGCTATTAATAAGGCAATCACCCAAAAGAGGGGGATTGATTGATCATCAAGATTTGGCATGATAATCGTGAAATGATGAAGAAAAGATTCTGCAATGATGTTATAGTTTGAATGTGAGATCCTATCCACTAGTCATAGCTCATTTAGAATGAAAATTCTTCCCCATGCTATAATCAACAAGGCTTAGAAACAGTTGATAAGCAATACACTGTTTTCATATATGTAAAGGAAATTAATGGATCATAAAATTAAGGGCTTTGAGTAAATGGATAAATATAGTTGACAAGTACTCTGTAATTCAGCACATATCATTAATTACTTATTCATTGTAATTATGTATAAAATTAAAATAATTTAGTAATAATAGTAATTCTTAGCATTCACATAGTATTTTATGAGTTTTCTATTTTTCTCTTAGTAAACTAATTATGTTAAAAAATGCATTTGACACTGTAAGGTAGACCGATTAGATGTGACCTAACATTTCAATATAAACACAAAGTCTGCTACTTTAGAAGATAAGAATTAACATGTACTGCTTGTAAGTGGCTGACATTTCTTCTCAATTATCCTTATCATTACAGCATTTCTAAGAAAGTCAGATTTACCACCCCACTATAGCCCACCACGGCATATGTATGAGACGCAGAGGCTTTTAATGAAGCAGGAACAGTTAGGATTTTATAATTTAAGAGGCAAGGCTTACATTTCTTGGAATGTGTAATATGAGTAATACTGCATATGTTGATTTGAATATTTTTGTACCTTATCTCATAATTTCCACAAATCTGTGTATCCTAGAATCTTCTATTGTAAACAGAAAGTAAATACCATTATTGCTTTCTAGAGGAGAGAGGCAAAGGCACAGAGAGGCCTAGCTGCTATCCTGACATCACACAGCTGGCAATGCACAGGAACAATCATGGGCTGATAAACCACTAATTCCATATTAATGCCTTTCAAAATGGCTAAAACTGGAACATGCATTACAAGTACAAATATTTTAGATAAGATGGTCTAAGTTTTGAGTGCTTCATACAACTCAATCCATGAAAATTCATGCAACTCCCTGTCCTCTGGTAATACATTTCCTTATCTGCTAAACCGGACATATAAGCAGAAGATGGTGTGGCCTATGGCATCTTTCACTTTGGTGCCCAGTTCATTTCTAGCACCTACATATGTGAGTGGGCACTGAACTCACAAGACTGAGTTAGTACTTTCTGTTTAGTCTTTCTCAGGTGAGAAAGGATGGTGTCACCTCAACAAGGAATTTCTGGCTTCAAGCTTGACATCATTGCCAGCTGTGGCACTTTGCCTCACCATTGTTGCTTTGTCAATAAAGTATTCTCATGTCTATGAAATGTTGTAAGACAGAATATAAGTTTCTCCTTACCACAAGCATCAATATAGAAGCAAGGTCCTAAAAATATCCCAAGAAACACAGGCAAGAACAAATTTGAATAGTAAGCCAGCTTGCTTTTGGGGAGAACTATAGCCAGTCCTATTTTAGAAGAATCAAATATGGCATATTATCGTCGTGATTGCCATGGCAAAAGGATAAAATGTGCTTCTGGGAGATTTTTTTTAAATTGAAGTTTCCTGTTGTCTTGAGTTTTTTCCTCAGATAGTCATTAAGAATGAGACGAAAGGCACCTGTTTATTTTCTGTATGCCTTTGTCCCTCTTTTCATTGAGGTAAATATTTGAATGCCAGCATAAAAGGAAAGCTGATATAACTATTAATGCCCCAACCTCAAAGACAGAAGGAAGCACTGAAAAGGAAGAGTGAAGAGTACACCACAGAGCATAGATGGATTTTGCTTAGTCTCTGTGTATATTTGAGCTAGTACTCCAGTCCAAAGAATACTTTTATCTGACCAAATATGCATCAAACAGCCCCTACTCAACTTAGTTATCTTTGCATCAGCATAGATATCACTACTTGATGAAAATTTATCTATGGAGTACTGTGATAAAAGTGGAAGATCTAAATATGTCCTAGGAGTCATAGAAAGATGGAGCAATATTTCCAAATTTTCAGCTCATCTAGATGTCAGGATATGACGCTATTTTCTTTTAATGTTTGCGATCCTAGTTCTCTTTTGTCCAGGCCCTTCATACATATAATGATGTTTCAATAAGTAACATGAACCCCTTGCTATTCTTTCATCTCCTCTTCATCTTCATTTGGAACCACTCTTACATGATAGTTCTTTTGGCCCAGGAGGACCCTATTGTGTACATTCATGACTACCTCACCCTGCAATGCATATGGTGCACCACAATCAGAGTAGAGGCAAAATGATAAGTTCAAAGAGCCTCCAATGCTTCACTTCAGGCTTCATTGGAGAATACAGTGGACACACCAGGATGTGCAGGATGCAATAAAACCTAGAAACTATTTGTAGAACATGACTACGCAGACATCAACACCAACAGGAGTTGTCCAGGATCCCTCAATGAGAAATAAGCATAGTACCTTTTATTACCTGCACAAAATATAGTAACTGCTGAATCAGAGGAGTAAATGGAGACTCTGTTTTGCCTTCTAGCCATGAACACACTCCCTGAACCCCATCAATCAAACACAGCCTTAAGCCTGAAGGAATAGGCACTACCTACTACACTGTAGGCTAGAGGATGTTAAAGGTCAGGGTGTGAGGACACATGTGTGCATGTCTGTCAAAGGGCATAATAAATGCCATCCAGGATCATTTTGTTTAATGTCTTCTACAAAATGGAGCAGTCATAGACAATGCACACTTGTTCTTGACAAGGAATTTCCATCTACATAGAGCCAATGCAAAACCAAGCCTTCACAGTGTTTGTTCGTTCATGAAGTATTCCATATTTGACAATATTCTATGCTTGTCAGAGATCTATGTTCCATTTTGCTATTCATGAGTGTGACAAGACATAAAATGATGAGACACCCAGGCAAATCATTTTACTATAGTAAATAGTAGGTCAGCTGCTATATTGGGCAGGGTTCTATAAAGCAACAAAACAATAAATTGCACTCACTCTCTCTCTCTCACACACACACATATATTGTTCACTGTTTATTATGTATGTTTTTGCAGTGGGTAAGTATGTGTGTGTGTATGTGTGTGTGGGGGGCTTATATTTAGATGTCAAAGTACAACTTTGTGAAGTCATTTCTCTCCCTCCTTTTTGTGGATTATGGGGATGAAACTTAGGTCATCAGTCTTGCATAGCAAGTGTCTTTACCTATTGAGTCATCAATGAGATAAAACAAAAGAGGATTTATTAAATTTGCTTGTATGATAAGCACTATGGGCAGTAAATCAATGGGCATCATCATGTTGGAAAAGCAGGGACCTTAATGACTACTTACTCTAAGAAGTTGTAAGTATCAAGAGTCAAAATCTGTTTCTAAAGAGATTGTGTCCCTAGAGGAGCTGAAATCTTATGTCAGTGAAGGATTACAGTGGTAGGCATAAGACACTTTTGTTTAGGAAAAAGAAAAGAAACCAGGCAAGTACCCAACGCTTTTTTCTTGGACCTATTTTTATTGGGATTACGGACTAGAAACTACTTCTTACATTCAGGTCGAAATTCACCCATTACATTGATTATCTCTGGAGAAATCTTCAAACATGCACAAAATGTGTCTCTTAAGTGCAGTGAAAGTTGAAAATCAAGACTAGCTATCATATGTGGGAAAAAACATCCTGGAGAAAGTAGAGAGAAAAGAACCAAGAATAATCTGTGTACAAAGAATGTAAGAATTCTGGGTGGGAGGAATCCTAGAAGTTGTAAAATTCCCAGAAAACAAACAGACTGAAGGAGCGGAGTAATGAAGGAAAACATATATGGTTTCTTGGACATGGGATGGAGCATATAGGGATTGCTTTGAGAAGCCATCGTAAGGACTTTCAGCATGAATTCCCAAATGACTCAAAAATATCTGGTAAAAATGTAAAGAGAAGCAAGTTTCCTGACATGGAAGAATGAGGTAGGGAAGGGGTAGGATCAGGTAGTTCAAAGTATGGACTAAGCAATCTTCCATCCATTGATGTTTATGCTCCATTACAGTAATGTAGAAGGATATTATTAGATTATAATACTGAGATACAGCGAGTTTTCATGACCTGTCAGCTAAAGCTCCAAAATGCTGCTTAAACAATGCTGCATACAAGGCATTCTATTTGACACTCTACAATATTATATTGAATTTTGACAACATCTTTTGGGATATTTTCAGCAAAACAGCCAGAGAAAAGTGTTAAAGACTGAAAAATACCTTGCATTGCACAATAAATAAATAATCATGTTCTTCGTGCTGTCTAATAAAATACAGGTGAAGAAAGGTTTAACACCATACTTATAATTGCATGATTATTAAGAAAACACTGAAGTTCACATTCAATTTGCCCAGGTCTAGATATTCTGCCAAACATTGCATAAGTTGGATGCTGGCAACCAAAGCCAGTAGCCAAGAGTAGTAGTAGTAGTTTAGGCTAGGTATTAGAAGAGTTGGTTGATTTATCAGAGTCCTCAATTATTTTCTCAGTGAGAAACTTGGTTCTGTAATGCTTGTCACCTCTCATTCTTTAAATAAATAGAGGTGTAGCTTTGTCATTTTTTAATATTGATGGACCAATAGTTACTGAACACTCTCCCCCTTTGTAAGGGTGCAAACAATTTCTGTGGATAGTAAAAATAAATATTTTTAAATCCTTTACTGAGGCCCTCATACTCCTGGTTGTATTATTTCAATGTATGCTTTAGTCTCTTCCAGATTTTTTGTTTGAGATTTTTCTGTGTAAAAGTCCTAACTATCCTGGCCTCATACTCACAGAGATCATCTTGCTTCTGTCTCCCATGTGCTGGGATTAAAGTCGTACACCACCACCACCCAGCCTCTTCCAGATATTTCAAGAAACAGCCTCACTTGAAGAATCTTCATAACGATTAATAATAAAATATTTAACACTTTTCAATCCAGTCATTTGTGTAAGCACTTTAAACACTTGATTTGATTCATAGAACAACAGTTTGCAAAAGAGACAATATAACATTTGGAGATTATCTTAAAAACAATTATCTGTCAGGAGATTTGAGGAAGCCCCAAAAAGGTGTTGATTTTGTTTTCCTTGCTATTTATTTCTTGATGAGGTGTTTTATTTTTTTTTCTAAACAGACACAACACACACGAAGGATGACCACAGAAGCCACATCACTAGAAATAAGAAGAGGAAAGAACAATGTGTGTTTTTCTTGAAAATTTGTTGAAGACTTACTCAGATTGTTCAGTTTTATGTCACATGTCTCCTGTTAGTTTAGGGACAAAGTCTCCCAGTATTTCATTTATCTTCCACCTCCCCTTATGTGTGAACTCACAGTTTGTTCTCACTGGATAGCCACATCTTTTGTCATTTACTTGCCAACAAGGGCAATGTGTACACTGAAAGGAAGGATGCCTTAGTCAGTGCTGGTGCAAATTCTAGCTCTCCTTCTCTATGGCTGTGTGAATTTTTGAGACAACTAACATCTCTGACTTGCAATAACTTTACTTGCAAAATGAGCACTAACTTCTTTCTTTTCTGAAATATTGAATGAGATTATCACTCATAGAACTGATTCAGAATGGTCTTTCTTTCTCAATAAATAACAAATAACTTTACGAAAGATAACAAGGACAATTTGTCCAAGTTTCAATTCAGACTATCCTTTTTAATGAACTAGTTCATAGTAGCAGTCCTAGTACAACTGCTTTCTCACATGACATCTCATTTGGCTTTCTGGATGACTTTCTTTAGATACTGAGTATTCCTTAGTTATTTGTAGGTAGCTTTACAGTCAGCTGTTCAGAAAGAGTAATTTATATGGCATCTACTTTTTTGTAATTCATTCCTTGGTCAGTGAAGGTACTGAAGAAAGCAAAATAGAAAAAATCCCCCCTTGTGATTATATTTAATGGAAAAACCCCTTGTCTTATAGTTAAAGGTAAATACTGTAAATACTGAGAAACACCTAGTTACGTAGAATCCATGCAGACAGCATCCAAAACAGGGAAGCATTAATGGATAACAAAGTGTCTTGGACTGTTTGATGGAAAGGAAACCTATCTAGTGGGGTACACCTCGACAAATAGAATATCAAGGATTAGTAGATAAGGGGTTAGAAGAGAAAAACTTGAGCAGAGGACTGTCTGATCATCGCAAACACTTTGGATTTTTCTTCAGTGGTGTGTGAGAAGCTGTTAGAGCAGTTTATATGAAAGAGAAACATGGTTATATTCGTAACGCTGTAAAATCACTCTGGCTACTAGATGAAGAACTGTTTGGCAAATCGGAGAGCAAGAAGAGGTCACTGTAACGGTTAGATGAGAAATGACCGTGGCTGCTGCTGAGGTTTTACTACAGACCTACAAATCCACGATTTTCTATTTCTTCTACTTTTTGGTAATGTAACATCTCATCCTCTTTTATTTGTTCTTAGAGGCAACTAACTTCTTCTTTGCACTTAGTAGTTATGAATATTTCCTTGTAAAGAGCATTATGTATGTCAGAGATAAAACTGTAAGTCAGGTGAATAACAGCAGGGCATCTGCTCTTCCTTAAGATCAAAATATTCACAAGACAGAAGGAAAAACAAACTCTTAACTGCTTCTATTTTTATCATTGCAAAAATTTATGCAGAGCAAATATAAAATATGCTTGTCAGCAAATCTATCACATTTTCAACTTTTTCACAGAGCAGCTGATGCATAAAGCAGTTGGTCCCATGCCACAAAGACTCTTAAGTGACTGGCTTTTGGCAAAAGCCACAAAAATAATCACATGAACCCTGCTGTCTTCCAAAGATCAAGTCTGCTTCATGCCAGCCTGGAGAGAAAATTAAATATATATCCAGAAATTTGATATTCTCTAGGAAGTCTAAATTTAGGTAGAAAATATCCTGGTGTAATGCTACATAAATCCCCATCTCAACTCATTATATTTCCCCCCCAATGGGCTGCTCCTTTGAACTCCTTGTTGCAAGATCCTTAAAAGAGCAGTTTGGGGGTCAAAGACCTGAATGTTTCTATTGTCAGTGTGACCCTTCTTCAAGTTCACTGGTTTCTCTAAGCTTCAGGCTAAAAGTGAGTCAAACTGACAAGGTATTAATTAAAATGACAATAGTTAACACTTGTTTAGTACACACTCAGTTCAGGAAGTCATCCTAATCCCATACACAGTTACTGCTGAATAGATGCAACTGACAAGGCTACATTACAATCACATAGCTTCACAAATAAGAAGTACTAGGTATTGAGAAAAGAAGCATTGTCATTTGTTTAAATTATCACAACCAGTGAGAAAAGACTCAAGCTCATGGGTTATGGGTGATGATAGTCTCTGCTATACTGTAGCTTTAACTTGTGACTTTAGCTATTCTGATGCTATGGAAATTAAAAAAATATACTTACCACAATGTGCTTGAGATGACTTATTAATCAGAAATGTGCCTAGTATAGGTCAGCATTTATAGTTTAGATTTTAAACAAAAGGACCGAGATACTATACAGTCATGCTCAGTAATGATTTAGTTTTTACAAACTTCCTGAATATTTAATATATACAGGGATTGTTTTGAGTGTACTCATATATCAGCTATCAATACATGTAAAAATAAATTGATATGATAAGGAGCTGGAAAGTGTCAGAAGATAAACTATAATGATAAGAAATAAATACATTATAGTATGTGTTAGACTATAACAATACAGTTCACATTCACAATGGAGGGTGGAGGGACTCTTGGATGCCAAGTTGGGCAATAATGGCAGAGTAAAATGGCCAGTTGGGTTTAGACTCATAAAATGGGTATGATTTGAGCATTTATAGATCTGTTGGAAGAATATTTTCACAGAATGAACACCAAGAACTATGCAAAGTACTGGAACAAATAAAGCCAAGGTTTCTCATGTGGGTGAAACTTTATCATAGTTGAAGCAGGGACAAGAGAAAGTCAGTCAGGTATATCAGCACTTGGACTAACATTGATTTAATTGAAGTTTTATGCCTTTTCAAACTTCTGAGATAATGAGCTAAGAAATGGCTAGAACTGTCCTCAGTGAGGGTCCTGGCTGTTGTAATGACACTGGGCTAGAAGGATAAATTGTGGATAGTGATGCCAGTTAGAAGACTGTTGTCCACACGGGCTGAGATGGTGCCCACTAGGACCAGAGGGTGCAGTGCTGGGCAATGATGAATTCCTGTGGGTTGTTCAGTACACTTTCTGTGATGTGTCAGAAAGATGCTCAGAGGAGCAAAAGTAGAGAAATGGAAGACAGACTCACACTGAGATGCTTGCTTTCAGCATCAGGAAGAGCTGTCATTATTAGAATCAGGCAAGGCAGTGTGGAAATTTAAAAGGGGAAGACCCTTGACTGTTCATTTTTAGTTATTATTTAGAAATCACTTACAATAATAACACTAATGACAAACAAAATAATGAGGTTTAACACTTATTAAATTCACATTATGTTTTTAAAACTGTGTCTTAAACAGTTAACTTAAGTGACCTCTTGCAATGTCAATAATGAATCACATTCTAATTTAGCTTCTCTAGGATCGAGAATTATAAGCTCACTCTCCTTTATTTATGGCTAGAAACCAAATATGAGTGAGTACATCCCATGTTCCTCTTTTTGGGGATGAGGGAGAGGGACTTGATCGGGGGAGGGGGAGAGAAACGGGAGGCAGTGGCGGGGAGGAGGCAGAAATCCTTAATAAATAAATAAATTAAAAAAATAATGAATCACATAATTTTATTATATTGTCTATATATAAAAGTAATGCAGGTAAAATAAAGAATATGGTACAAGTTGACACAGATTTTTAAAAAATAAATCCAGGAGACAACATCAAACACTTTGCTTCCAAAGCTTGAAATCTTGACAACTAAGATAAATAAATATGCATATATAATTCTCTTACATGCTTCTAAAATCTTTCTGCACTTTGTCATAGCCTTTATCATTCTTTGACATATCTAATGTCTTAGCCTCCCAACTAATAACCATTTTTCTAATTTTGCCATTCTGTATACAAACAGGGAAGAGATCGTTAAAAAATTTTTCAAGCTAATTGCATCATTACATTTTTGAAATCCATTGTTGCTGCCACTTTATGTAAGAATACAATAAAATCTCCTCACTGAGACTGTGTATTTTAGAGCTGGGATTTCATATAACAACCAGGCAAAGCATTCTTTGCTAACGACACCCCTATAATCCTGATGTGTCCATGTTGGAAGGCTGGAGCTGATTAAGAAACTGCTCTATTATATACCTCTGTCCAGGTCACGGCTGCTTGATTAAAAAAAGAATCATATTAACAGATGCATATATAGAGTGTAGTTAAATTTTAATTTAAAAATCAATAAACAAATAGAAATAAAAAAAGAATGTCTGACTTTAGGGTTTTGAATGATTCTAGAGGGATATCATCAGGATGTATCGGGTAACAGCCAGTATTTGTAGAAAACATAGATTATGAAGACAAGACTCTTGAAAATGACACTTTCATGACGGAAGCTTGTGCTAAACAGGATACACACACACACACACACGCACACACACACACACACACACAAATGATAGCCATGAGCCACATCCACAGAATTACTTGATTTTAAATGTAGTGTTGGAACTACTAGTCTCCATTTAGTCACTTGCTTGAACCATGCTGTGAAAGAACTGGTTAGTTACAACAGAGGCCATGTTAACCACAACACATTAGATTTTATTATGTAACACAGTACCTCAATGTTTTTCAACCAGTGATACAGAAGAGTAGATAAAGAGAGCTTAGGAATGTAACCCCTTGACTCACTTTCTGATCTCTGATTAGGAAGTAATTGATACTCATTCTACTTTTGTTAGTGTGCTTTGCAGGTATTAGGAAATAAACATTACATACTAACCTGTTCTTTCTCAATAGATCATGAATACAAAGGGTAGAGAGTATATCTTATTTACATGTATGAACCATAAAATGTTTCAAAGAACAAAATACACAATAGGCACATTAATATGGGTCTCAAGGGACAATGTCGGAAAATTCATCATTCCAGTGTTTAACAATACTTTATCTTGGCCTTACCATAGCAGGGGTTCTGTGTTGATGTCCAGGCCTCAAGTTACCAACAAAGACCACATGGATGCCTATAGTTAGAACTGCTCCTGTAGCCATGATGATGTCTGATGGTCTAGTTGAGTTGTCTCACCCCTTGCTGACCCTGGAAGAGCTGATCCTACCTTCACCAATGCTGCAGAGGAAGAGATTGCTCTGTCCCTCAAGGGAGAGCTGGCCCTAGTGGCATGGGTACAAGAGAGCAGGCCTCTGTGGCCTGGACATTGAAGATATGGCCCTAACCCTCACTGAAGACCTTCTCCCTTGCTGACTGAAGCGAGATACTGCTGTTGGTGGAGGTGTTATAAAAATGCTGGCCCAAATGGTGTGGGCAAGGGAGAGTTGGCCCTGTCCCTTGCCTGAAATGGACCTTTCTCATACAGACCCAGGCTGACCAATACAACTACTGCCCAGAACCACATCTATCATCTTTAGTTGGCCTATCCCAACATCTACCCTTCTAAAACCTGAAGGAACTGCAACACCATAGTCTCAGGATCTCCATGACTGGGGAAACAGCAGGATATCCTGTACATGTTTTAGTGAGGGTCCAGTATTGATGGAATAACAGAAGACAAAGGCATTGAACCAGACCTACAACTTATTGCAATATATTTGTAAATAGAGCTGCTTTGGAAAAAGAGTATATTGCATGACACACCTCAGCTCTCAATATCAATATAATAAATGAAGATGTGATGGAGAGGCAGGCAAGATGGAAGAGTGAAATAAGTTTCTTTTTGTTTTTTTCTTTTTGTAGGTAGGCTACATGGGTGGAAGGCAGATGTAGAAGGACTGGGAATTGAGTGGGACTGGGATGCATGGTGTGAAATTCCCAAAGAATCAATAAAAATGTTAAATTAAAATACTATTATATTTATAGACTGATTGATGGAAGGAAGGGGCATCAACACAATGTATGGAAGTCAAAGTATGATATCATGAGAATTTATTGTTCTTTTCCATTATTTGGGACTCAGGATCAAAGACAGGCCATCAGTATTATTGGCAAGTTCCTTTATTGTCTGAGCCATTTCACTGACCCTCATTTCAGGGATTTTGTTATATGGCCAATGAAAACAGTTTTGTGTGCTCTCATTAAGTATAACTAGTTTAATATGAAGTGCTTGTAAAATTAAATATGGAGTCTAGCCAAGTACTTTTTGTGTGTTGAAACAACACAGTCATCTTCAATGTTATATGTGATTGCTTTCTTCCTTAAAGTCAACATCTTTGTCAGCTGGTGAATATTTGGGAATTCATCCCAAAGAAACAAGTTCTGTATAAGAGATATTTAAAAATAAATCTTGTGTGGAGATAGAATAATACTGTGAGGGTTTGAGTTAAAATCTACATGTTTATCAGAATAAAAAAGCAAACACCCAAAAAATAGCTTCTTATGAATTACAGCACATTTAAAACATGCTGGCAGATGACTCAGGAGTTAGGAGCCTTGACTGCTCTTACTGAGGACTAGAGTTTGGTTCCCAGAACCCACACCAGGTGACTTACAACCTCCTGTGCTCTAACACCCTCTTTTGGCCTTGATGTGTGTCCGTATTCAAGGACACGTAAAGACATGCAGAAACACATGCATATAAATGAAAGTACAATCAATCTTAATGAAATTTCTCTATGTAAAGTTGGAGTGGTACTGGGATTTATCTCTACTGCATGTAATGGCTTTTTGGGATTCTTTTCTCTTTGAGTGTATACCTTGCTCAACCTAGTTGTAGTAGGGAGGGCCTTGGACCTTCCACAGGGCAAAGTACCTTACCCTCTCTTAGGATTAGAGGGAGGTAGGGTGGGAGAGAGTGCGGAGGTAATGGGAGGAGGGGAGGAAGTGGGAATTTGGATTCGTATTTTTTTTAAAAAAACCTAATACTTAAAAAAAATAAAATTCAAGATTAATAAAGCATTATGCAATCTAAAAAAATGAAGTTTGAGGGTACACAGATTTAGGCTTTATTCAGGTGAATACACTTGGAATCTACCTGTAATAAATATTTTTAGAAATTGTAAAATTTTCAAATTCTTCTGGTACAGGAGGCCCTCCTGTTTATGTGTTGTTTTCATTGATTAATGAATAAAGAAACTGCTTTGGCCTGATAGGCAGAACTTAGGTAGGTGGAGAAGAAGGAACTGAATTCTGGGAGGAAGAAAGCAGATTCAGAGTCAGAAGTCATGGATCCTCTGCCTGAGACAGATGCCAGTTAGAATCTTTCCCGGTAAGCCACTGCTATGTGGTAATGTAGAGATTAATAGAAATAGGTTAAATCAAGATGTGAGAGTTAGCCAATAAAGGCTAGAGTTAATGGGTCAGGCAGTCATTTAATTAATATAGTTTCTGTGTGGTTATTTCGAAGCTAATATAGCAGGGCGGCCGAGACGAACAAGCTGGTTCTCCTTGCAACATTCTCCCACTTTAAAATAAAAACAACACATAAATTAATGATTTTATCTTGGATTTTGTCTAGTGAAGTGGGTAGCGTCCTATCAGTGACCTTGAATTTAGAGTACTTGAATTTATGCCTAACTTTTCACAAACATGGCTTAGCTGTTACATATAAGACAGCCTAGCTATACTGGATACTACTAGATATAAATGTAGAACTTTTCCCTGAAAAAAAAAACAACAACGTATCTTCACTTGGTAAGTTATTTCCCTAGATTGGCCTTATATTTTTTCCTTGGGGGTTACAATTTTAGATATAAAATCTTAATTAACTGATCTATCCCACAGTCTCTTACCGCAACCTCTAGGTGCCTTAACATGACATTTCTGTCAAATTAAATTTTCTGTTTGTAAATCTATGCTAGTGTTGGACATGAGAGAAAACTGCTGAAATAATAGCACTTGGGAGGCTGAGTCACAGCAAAGATGTATGTTTTAGGCCAGCAAATCCTAACTAGTGAGATTTTTGACTGAGAAAAAAACAAATAAAATAACATTTAAAAGAGAGGGATGGATAAAATCAAAATATATTGTGCATTTAATGAAACTCGGTAAGAATGTGCAATTATTTTTCAAGTGTTTCTATAACAGTAATTTGCATATACACAAAACCATCTCATAAAAGCATCACACCTTCACTAAAAAGAATTAGTAAATGTTTATTTAGCTCTGTATGCACACACACACACACACACACACACACACACACACACACATATATTTCATCTAATCTTAGGCCATTCATCCATTTGTTGCCAGCTACACATAGAATAGGTAGAGGTCCTGATGGAAGTTGATAAATTCTCAGTGGACCTATAAAGATCTTTACCCAAGTGAATGTCGTTTGATTTTACAATTTATGCAAGCAGACAGGTATAGTCTCACAACCATGGCAGAAAAATGAAAATGAACAAGCTTTATCAGGATAGTGATTTTTTCAGGAAATTACTAGCATAGACCATTAAAGATTTTTTTGTCATAGTCAAGCATACATCTAGATCCAGTGTCAAAGACAGAGAATTCCAGTCAAGGACTGGAAGTAGCATAGAACTTAAGGATCACATGGCAAGGAACACGGATAGAAAGGCACACAAAACTAGAAATTGGTTCAATGACTCAATAAGCTACCTAGAAGATTTTTCACTTTTTTTGAGGCCATTAATACTGGGAATAAATATAAAAGCAATCTTTCAGATATTTGTATTAGTTCCTTTTCTGTTCCTATGACAGAATATCCCTACAAAAAGCAACTAAAAGGCAACATGGTTTATTTCGGATTACAGTTTCAGAGGAAAAGGCTCTATTTTGTTGGAGAGGGGGTACCAGGAGTTTGAGCCAGGCCCTCAATCAGGAAGCAGAGAGATACCCTGTCATCTACACACAGAACACGGGGAGCAGGGAAAGAGCCCTGGTAAGAAGCATACTTCCTTCAGCAAGGCTCTAACTCCTGGTGTTCCCGTAGCCCTTCCATACATTGTCATTATCTGGAGACCAGGTGTGCATATCAATGAGCCTATGAGGGCACATTTCTCATTAAAAAAATCCCCGTAATGCAGAGATTCAAATAGCATCTGCATTGTTCATGCACTCAGCTGTTGTGTGCGCATAATTTAGTCCATCCATGTTTCACTTTTCTCCCTTAGCTAATGGAAAACATAATAATATACACGAATGTATGTATTTACATGTAATAAAAGGATGAAATAAAACAGTCTTTACATTTAATAATGTTTGGGTTTTGACATAGAACAGACAACATTCTTAACAAATTCAGTTAGTATAAGATTAGTTAGGATCAAACTAGGGCTTCTATTTGTGGGAAACAGTGGTGAAGCTTGGACTGTCTTTGAAGTACCTGGCAGGAGGACCAGGATCTTTCCCTGGTATATGAGCTAGCTTATTAGAGGCCATTCCCAATGGTGGGATGCCTTGTTCAGCATTAATGTGAAGGGTGGGGGTTGGTCCTGCCCCAACTTAATGTGCCAGAATTTGTTGATTTCCTGTGAAAGCCCCTATGCATTGAGGAGGGGATGGGGGTGGGCTAGAGGGAGGCAGGGATGGGAGGAGTGGTCGGGGCCAGAACTGTGAATAGAATGTAAAATGAAATTTAAAAAAATAAATTAAAAATATATAAAATAAAATATATTCATAAAATAAAAGATTAGTTTGGGCTTAGATTGGAGATACAATGAGAGTTTGCATAAAAATATGATTGACATATTGAAGTGTACATTACAATAAAACTCATACCCAAATTCTTTCAAATTCCAATTGTAGTAGTTAAACATAATGAAAGATTAAATGTAGTTCATAAAACCATCAGGAAACAATGTTGTTGATAAATTATATTATACAAATGCATGGAAATATTGTAATAAAGGCCCTTATTTTGCAAACTAATGCATGCTAACAAAGTGCAAATTGATAATAAATATCTTCTGAGTACTAACACATTTACATCTTTTTTTACTACCATCTTAGAATTTAAATAAACATATATTAAAAATGAATCCTGAAATCTACAAAAGAAATAGTATTTCCATTAAATACCTGCATAGTGGTCTTAGTTTGGGTTTCTATTTCTATAATGATGCACTAGGACCAAAAGAAATTCATAAAATGCAGTATCTAGTTTGACATATACTTTCAAAGGTGTAGAATCTATGATGGCAGAGCAAAGGCATAATGGCAGGAACTCATATCCTTAGTCTCATACATGAGGCAGAGAGAGATAGCTGAAATTTGCCCGGGATTCTGAAACATACAAGCCTATCCCCAAAGTCACATCTCCTGAAGCAAGTTCACGTCTTCTAATCCTTCGCAAACAGTTTCACCAAATGGGGACAAAACATTCAGATACTCAAAACTGGAAAGCCATTCTCAATCAGGTCACATAATCATCTTGCATATAATTGTGATATAGTAAATCATGACATCATAAACCACCCAGGAAACCACCTCAACTCCACTTGGTGGTGAATGCTTTTAGGACGTTTTCAGGGGTATAGGTTGTCAGAGATTATACACTTTGTTCATTTTCTGTGGCTTGTTAATAGATCACTACTGATATGATAATGTCACATAGTATATAATAGTGCCATAAACCAAATACATTGGTAGGTCTAAACTTTAACCTTCTCTCAGAAAAAAACTCAAAGGGGTAATCCAGGCCGCAGTTCATCGGCAGACTCTATAGGAAAATAACTTACTGGCTCACTCAGTTTCAAGAGCTCAGTTCCTTACAGCTAGAAAATTGAAGTCTAAGTCCTCATATTGAGTCTTCCTGAAGATCTTATTCACATCTTCTAGGAGTCGTTTGTCTTACCTAACATATTCCCCCTCTACCATCAGCGTAAGCTGTGCAGTGGAGAATCTCTCTCTCTCTCTCTCTCTCTCTCTCTCTCTCTCTCTCTCTCTCTCTCTCTCTCTCTCTCTCAGCTTTTTTATATTCCCTTCCTTATTTTTTTCCCAGAAAGACTTCAATTCCTTGAAGAGCTTCACCTGGATAAGTTAGCCTCACCAAAAAGATTTTGTCTTAAAGACAATTGATCTAGTCCTCATTGACATGAGCAAATCTCTTCACAGTAGCTTATACATGGTGTTTGATATGATGTCTGTAGAATGTGTCTCTATTCCTAGAATCAGAATACTGTCTCAAAGGGACAATGCTTCTGCTTTATGATAGTAAGATTTCTACTGGCAAATGAAAATTTTATGCTTCTGTGGTTCATGATTCCTCAAAAAAAAGTCATTTATAGGCCTTTGTCATTTCCATGAGGGTTTATAATGGAATCAAAGGAACAAATGCACAGCTTGCTCTGACATAAGACTCTATTGCAGACCAAACTAGGCTCAAGAGTCTCCCAAATAGTGAAAGAATGCATAGAAATTTTGCATCAGTTTGATAATCTTGGATCAAACTACAAACAGGTGAGAAAACTTGGATGTTTGGCATTGAGAAGAAAGACTGAGTAGGGAACCTCAAGAGGTATGGGAAATCTGAAAGACGAGACCATTTAACTGAAGAATTGGTTTGGTCACCCCTCCATTTTGTTAGGAGTGAACATTTTGTCTTTTTCCCTTAAGAGGCCTGTCCAAGAGTCATAAGGTACAAAGAAACTTATAGTGTGTTTTGTCCCCTTTCTTTCATGTCCTGGTGGAACTCCGAGCCTCTTACTCTATCCAGAGAATGTGTACAGTTGTCTGCATCTCCAAATCACAGGGCAAAATCCCAGAGTGATCCCTCCCTCTGCTTATCCTACAACATCAACATGCAGTGAGGATGAAATATGGAGTCTGCACATATGAATTTCTTGCAAGTATTCAATCTATTTTGGTTGCAAACTGTCTTCCTAGCTTTTCCCTTGTTTCCTTTTATTCCTTAGGTCATCTTCTCATCATTTATATACTCTTTCAGACTCAAAATTACCTTGTTTTGCTGTTGTTGTTTTGTTTTTCTTTTTCTACAGCTAGCTGCCCTGCCTCATACTTATTCCAAATCATTGGCAACCCCCAAAAGACACTGAAAACACCTTCCATAGAGTTGAGACTAGAATTACTAATGGAAAAAGTTGATTATACCCTGGAGCTGGGAGAAGAAGCTCAGAAGAAAAAATTTGAAAATAAAGTAGAAAAAAATGTGAAAACTGCTTCTTTCCAGCCGGGTAAAAATTTTAATTTAATGCAATGCATACTTCTAGTCCTCCTGGCATCACTTGTTAATTGAATTAAACCTTTGTTCAGTCAGTTTTGAGACATTGATGAATGGAAAGTAGGTTCATTTAATTTACAGAAGATCAAAGGGACATATGCTTAGAAGCAATAACATAATTCTCCCTTGAACTACTAAATTAGCTGATCCATTTTTTTGTTTATTTTTTTTCCATATAGAAAGGAGGAAAATTGTGTGCTCAAGTCAGCCTTCAGGATCAGCCTCATATACAGATAATCAGCTAGTACCTAATATTTTGAAAGAAAAAAAATGGACATTTTATAAGAATGTTATGTGTAGAGTCTGCCAATTTCCAAAGAAATGTCTTTTGAAATAGGGGTTGATAAAATTAATTGTGGTATATGATATGCCACATGAAACAGTATAAGACAAGGCAGGCTTTCTTGGTACCACTATCAGTAGTCTTGCTGTCACCTGTCCAACCTATGGTTGGTTTTATCCTACTTGTTAAACTTTGGGAGCTCAAGTAGAATATATATCACTTACA
The DNA here is from genome assembly GCF_000317375.1 of Microtus ochrogaster. Lineage (NCBI taxonomy): Eukaryota > Metazoa > Chordata > Mammalia > Rodentia > Cricetidae > Microtus > Microtus ochrogaster. The sequence goes on from NW_004949103.1 coordinate 6,034,039, forward strand.
TTTGACTATTTTTCAGTCATAGGAATTGAAATACTTTATGCATTAGCTGGAATTCATACACAACTGAGCACTGCCCCAAGACAAAGCAAGTATTAAAACCCCATATACTCCTTATAGAAACTTTCAATGAAGTATAAAATACAACAAACAAGGTCTTGTTTCTTGTAAGGCAGACAGGTGTTCAGGCTTCAGTAAAGGACTCTAAATATAATAAGCAAAAGCAAGCATAAGATGATGTGTTCAGTCAGATGTCCTTTTAAAGTAGAAATAATTAAGAGATTAGGGATACAGGCCTATCAACACATTTACTTAGGACACTAAGGTGAATGTATCTCATCTTCAAGGTCTTCCAAGGATACAGAATAAATTTAGGGCTAACTTTGGTGGTTTAGCTAGACTTGATTTCAAAATAAGTGTGAAAAATAGATTGTGAATATAGTTCTGTGTTACAGACCTTGACCTATGTACAGAAGGCCATGGGTTCCACCTTTAGAACCAAAACCACAATACTACTAATAATTTGATGTTAGAAAAACATATATGAAGTAATAATAGTAAACTAATATCAACAAGCAGTCTCACTGAAAGAAAGAAGATACTTGGCTAGAAGCCATAAATGCTTTTAAGAGGTGCATTTGCCTCTTAAATGACATCTCTTCTTCCATGGCCATTTGCCACATGAAAAAGTAGAGCTGATTAGGCAAAGGAAAGGAATAGAGGAAATATGTGCTGTTGGGCAAATGTGGAGCAGACACCTGGAAATGCCAGGGAATTGTCAGCTCTGGCTTGTTCACACAGGGCTCATGTAATTTCCATTTACTGAACAAACATTATTGTAAGCTTTTCCTGATCCCACTGGAAACTGGGGAGCAGGAGTGAGAAAGGAGACTTTCAGACAGAGAACAAATAAGGCAGTGTTAATGGAGGTTGCTCTGAACAAAAGGAGGAGGAGATAAGAGCATAAGACAATCAACATAAGAACCTGGAGTTTGTTTACCTTTGATGGTGACTTCCACTTTCTCACCTACGATTACGAGTATCATGCAACCCTTCCTGGGCCTGAGAAGCACTTAAATTGAGGAGTTTAGTAAGTGGTATTACTGTTTTATAAATCTAACTTTACCTGTATTCGAATATGACTGAATATCCAAGTATCCAAAACTAAGCAAATTTGATAGGCAAGGAAATATTTTCTTATACATTTCCTGCTTTGCATACTTTTAATATCATTTTTTTTATTCTTTGTATTTAAAGTCAGTGGTTAACAACATCTGCTCAAAGTAGATAGACTCCAGAATGCAGGCAGTAAAATGCAAACATCCTGAGATTTTGAATTGTTTTAATTTTGTATTATTAACAGATACATGTGATAGAAACACCATAATAAACTAAATAAAACAACTTAGTGGATGTATCTTGGTAAGCACTTTAAAATAACAAGGTTGTTCTATGCTAACAGGGACTCATATACCTTCTCTCTCATGGATCAAAATATCCTGCGACACTATTTTTAAGGCTGCTCCATGATAAAGCATTGATAAAGGAACTCTGGCTTTCAGACCACCTTTTAGCCAATGTGAATATGAGAAGGACAAACATTGAAAGGGGTGCACTCACTAAACAATCTCATCATCGTGAAAAAAACAGACAAGATTTTTATGGGTAAAAGAGGGTCTGAAAAATCAATTTTGGGGACTATTGTGCTGTGTCCTACTCAAACCTGTAGTATACTAGGAAAAAACAAAGACTGCATAGCTTGCTTTATGTTCCCTATGTCCAAATACACCAGCAAAATTCTGAGTTAAAGGGCTGTAGAATAGCACCAGTTTGGAAGAGACAGAGAAAATAGGGAGATAAGTATATAGGTATATGGAAAATGTCATAATAGAGGAGCTAACCCAGAGATAATGGATAAGTGAAAGGAAGAGATTGTTGTAGGAGCTGCGGGCTGCATTCCTGCTGCCCCAGCTCTTGGTCACCAGGCTAGCTTTACCCGAAATAACAACACACAGACTGTATTCTGTTAAACACTGCTTGGCCCATTAACTCTAGCCCTTACAGGATAATTCTCATATCCCGATCAACCCATCTCTAATAATCTGTGTAGCATCAGTCTTACCGGGAAAGATTCTAGCCTACGTCCATCCTGCATCTGAGTTCATTGCATCTGTGTCAGCAAGCAGAGCTATCGCGTCTGCCCAGGAGAGGGGAGCATGGCATCTCTGAGCTCATGTCCTCTTCCTCCCAGCATTCTGTTCTGCTTACTCCTCCCACCTATGTTTTAACCTATCAGGGCCAAGCAGTTTATTACTTAACCAATGAAATCAACAGATTGATATATGACACTCCCACATCAAGAGATGCTTCATTTGGGCAAATGGAAGAAAAATAGCATGAATGAGAATGCATTGAAAGTAATGGACAACCAGATGAACACAAATTAGTCCATACCTGTTACCTCTAAAATATATGAAAATGCAAAATCAAAACAGAAATAGAAACTTTATTATTTAAGAGGGTGACAAACATATAGATAAGTCAGAATTCACACACACTACTGACAGAGCATCTGTTTTCATGGTTCTTCTATGTCAAACATGATTCTCCCTAAACTCCCTAATTATAGCCCCATGTAGAACCTCAATGAATAAAACAAATAGAATGACAAATTCAAAAAAAGGACATCTCAGTGTTTAGACAGGATTCATCAGTATAAGAAACTGGAAGCAAGTCAAACTCACTCTTCTGGAAATATATCTAAGACCAGAACAAACAAAAAGAA
>NW_004949103.1:6039460-6046700 GCF_000317375.1 Microtus ochrogaster
AAGGGAGGTCCTTCCATTTTCTGGTATCCTCTTCAATTTCTTTCTTCAATGCCTTAAAGTTCTTGTCAAATAGATCTTTCACTTCCTTGGTTAGGGTTACCCCCAGATATTTTATGCTGTTTGTGGCTATCGTTAAAGGCGAAGCTTCTCTGATGTCCCTCTCTGCTTCCCCATCCTTTGTGTATAAGAGGGCAACTGATTTTTTGGAGTTGATCTTGTATCCTGCCACACTAATAAAGGTGTTTATCAGTTGTAAAAGTTCTTTGGTGGAGTTTGGGGGTCGCTTATGTACACTATCATATCATCTACAAATAACAAAAGTTTAACTTCTTCCTTTCCAATTCGAATCCCCTTTATCCCATTATGATTTCTTATTGCTATTGCTAGAACTTCAAGCACTATATTGAAGAGGTATTGGGCAGTATAGCCCCAACATGATGACCAGGAAGTGTAGGAGGGATGATGAACGTCTGAGTTCCTTGTTCCGGGCTGCTGTTGCACTCACTCACCCCAAAGATGGTTCTCTATACAGGAGATCTTGTGTATTTACACATATGCCAAGTAAATCCCTGTCACTGTATGCCATATTAGAGTTAAGAGCTTTCAAAGTCTTTATATCACTTCATTCACCATTTTACATGACATCGTAAATACTGAAACCATAGTGACAGGACTTGAACTGGTTATTATCAGGAACTCAAAGTATGAATATTTCCTATGATGGTGGTTCAGGCCTGAGGCTCAAGCTCTGAGCTTGAAAGACAGTAAAAGCAAAGAAATGGGGTGGGGAGTGCTGCCAAGTGTTGTCCTCAATGCCTGGAGTTAGTTACCAGTCTACTATAGAAATGGGAGGGGCTACAAAGTTCCAAACTTAGATTGGCAGTTGATGGCTCCTGAGGAAGTAAGAATCGCTGTTTTTGAGAGGTGGGAAATGGTAGGTTTTTTTGTGCTCCGGTGGACAATTTCATATCCACGTGTACATGGGAGTACTAAAGGAAATCAGTGGAGTGTCATCCAAAAAAAAAAAGAGGAAATGAAGATGGGAGAGAGATATTTTAGGGGTTCCTTTCTCCAGGGATGAAGGCTGAGGGAAGGAGTATGTGCTGGATGTCTTACATTGTATTGTATGCTGCATGGTGTCCATGTATACAATTCTCAAGGAATAAAAGAATAGAGACGATTAGACCCATTCATGGCTATTTAATTTTTGTAGCTATGGCAAGTGGGATAATTTTAGTTTCAAATTCTGGTTGTTTGCTACAAGTTTACAGTCTGAGAGTAGAATTTATTTTGTATTCTACAATTTGTTAATTTCTCCAATGTTTTGATATGTTTTCAAATGGAATTTCATTGAGCCTCCTCTGAGAAAACTCATGACACCAGTGAAACACAGACACAAAGTAAAATAGACTCTTATACTTTTCATCTCATGTTTCTATGATGCTTAGTTTTCCACTTGTTTTATAGACCTCTTGCTTGATAAAGAATCCAAGTTTTCCTGAGAATGGGGAAACAGAAAACTGAGCATTTTATTCTATTTGTAACTGCAAGAGATTCAATGAAATGTATTCTGATTAGCTGAAGGTTCAAAAATTTAAAAGGCAATGTTATCTAAAATAATCTTTCAAGTACACACATACCATCACAAGTATGCAAGGGTACTCTGGCCTTGGTTTTACATTTTATTTTCAGTATCATCTGGTGCTGAATGCTGTTATTACTTTCTTTAACCTACATTGCTATTTAATTATATGGTTTTTTATATTTTTATTGAAAAGAAGTCTTTACTTTTGTACATTATATCCTCATTATAGTTTCTCCTTTCTCTATTACTTCCACTTCCTCCCTACCACCCCTCCCCTGTGAATCAACTCCTTTTCTGTGTGCCATTAGAAAAGAATAGACTGCTAAGAGATAGCAACCAAATGTGGCAAAACAAAATATAGCAAGATGAAACAAAAAATATTAATCAAATTTGGACATGGTTACCAAAGATGAGGAAAAGAATGCCAACAGCAGGCAAAAGACTGAGAGACACATTCAGTCTCTCAGTCAGGAATCCCAGAAAAACACTCAGGTAATAGCTAGAATTTATATGCAGAGGAGCAGGTAAAGAACCATGTACATTCTGTGCTTGTTGTTATGGTCTCTGTGAGTTTGTATGCACCATGCTTAGCTGAGGGATTCAGAGGGCCTTTTCCTCCTGATGTCTTCTACCACCATTGTTTTTTATACTCTTCTCACCTCCTCTTTCACAGGATTCACTAAGCTATGAGGGGTTGGATTTAATAGAGCCCTACAATTTAGACTCTCTCTGAAAAATGTCTGGTTGTGGGTCCCTGTAGCTGTTCCTATCTGCTACCATAGGAAGCCTCACTGATAATTATTGTATAAGGCATTGATCTATGAGTATAACAGAGTATTTAGGAATAATTTTACTGATTTAAAAAATGGTCAGTAGTTTTCATAGGTCTGCCTCTGGGCTAACTGGCCTCTAGTTCTTGATTACCCAAACAGTATTGGGTGTGGTTTTCTTCTCGTGGTGAGATCCTAAGTCAAATCAGACATTTGTTGTCCACTCTCAGAAGTTCTGAGCCACCATTGCCCTAACATACTTCTCAGGAAGATTGACTGTAGTGTTAAAATCTCATGACTGTGTTCATGTCCACATTTCTATTTCAGTAGCCTGAAGAGTACATTCCTGCACCAAGAGACTAGAACACAAGGGTGAGGGCTCCATGGAGGCACCAGTTCCAAGTCTCCATATTCAATGAGTTGTGTGGCTCTTGTCCTTGACAATAGGGCCTCACTGTGATTTTGTGGAAAATAAACTTTTGCCTTGGCAACAGTCTGGGTTGTTTGAGGATTTCTGTGGGGCCCTCTTGGCCAACACCTCAATTGAATGCCATCTTGTCCCACCACAGGAAACCTGGCATGGCTATGAGAGATGACCAGATAAGACTTCATATTCCCATTACTAGGAATTCTCATTAGGATCACATTCATAGTTGAGAAAAATCTCCCACTGCAGTAGGCTTCCACACCACTTCAAATCCCACCCTCCAGTTCCAGCTATGTCTCCCCTCAATTGCTTTCTCCAACCCACCCCCTACCTGGTCCCTCATCCTGACTTGTTCCCAATCTGCTCATAAAATCTTTTCTATTCTTTACACTCAGAACATACCATATTTATCTTTCTGTGTATGGGTTATCTCACTCAGGATAATTTTTCTAGTTTCATCCATTTGCCTGCAATTTCATTGTGTCATATTTTTTTAACAGCAGAGTAAAACCCCATTGTAAATATACCACATTTTCTGTATCCATTCCCTCTTGAGGGACTTCTAGGTTGTTCCCAGTTTCTGGCTATTATAAACAAAGCCACAATTAATATGGCTGAGCAAATGTTCTTATTGTGGGATGGAACATTCTTTGAGTAAGTGCCCAAGCCTTTAAGTTGAGCCATCTTTCTAGCTCCCACTCCTGGAATTTTTTTATCAACAATTTGATGATAATTCCCATTAGGATTTTTGAAATCATCTTTTTATGTGTGTAACAAAATAGGGATTTTGGAAGTTCTGTATGTGTGAAATAGTGCCCATTTCCTCTCTTCATAATTGAAAATACTTTAGCCTTCTCAAATTCCCATTGCTATCTTCTCAACAGAAACCTCCATTTTCTGTTCTATATTCCCAATAGTGTACCCAGACTGCAACAAAGGGTAATTAATTTTATTCATTTCTTTTCTCTCAGAGTTTGATTTATATTGCCTAAAACATTTTTTTTGTATTTTTTCAAAAATTTTGTGGCTAATTACTGTAGAAGGTTAAGTCCAATACTATTTTTTCCCAAACTGTCATATGTGTATGCTCTTTAAGTTTGCCCATACTATTTTAAACTTTTAATTAAATCAATAAATTCACAGATACTATAATTTCTGTCTTCCAATGCTCTGGTTTCTCATTTCAAAAGAAATTTTAACACCAACATTCAACTAAAAATGGAATTTGGTTAATCCTTATAAAATGCTACATATACAGTGTATAGTAGTATGTTTTAAACTATGCCTTGGGAGGAGATATTATTAACCAAGTATATAGTGAGGGGGTGAAGATTAGGTGATTTTATTAACAAATATCCGTGACCTTCCCTTCCTAAATTATAGTTTAAATTGTGCTTTTCTGAAACTTACTTACTCACTTATTTGGTAACCACTATTCTTTGCTAAATAATGACAAACTTAAGCAAAAAAAAAAAAAGCACCTGCCTAAGACCCTGAGACCTTTCTTATGGTCTCATTATCTTGGTCCCCTCTGATAGGAACAAACCACATAAGTTTGAGGTTTTCAAAATTCTATGTAGAGATACATAGCTAGGCTGGATGCCACACAGAGGGCACAGAACAGGCAGGGAGAGAGAGAAAAAATGAACAGTGAGGCAGTGCAATTCTTGGGTATAAGAAGTGCAAATGTACTTCCCATGAGGAGTTGTAGTTAGTAGGTTTAAAACTAGTAAATATTTTTAGCAGACTACACCATGACTAAAATAATTACTTATGTTAAAAGATTCCTAAGGAATATTGGGTAATCAAGCTCAATAAACTATAATATTTTTTATTCAAGTCTCCAGCAAAATGGCTTTTTGAGTATTTGAGACCTTCAACTATTTTGTGGACTACCATACTTACATATTGAGGGTTTTTCTTTTGTGGTCACACAGTTGCAAGATCCTGTGTTAGGAATTAAACATAGCACTAAACACTATGCAGTGTTACCACAGTCACAATGGGATACACACCCAGCAAGTAGCCTTTAGGAAAATATCTATAAGGAGTGTGACCAGATATCCCAGTTACCTAGATGAATTTATATGATACATCTTATTTTTATAAGATTCATGTTGACGAACCCTCAAATGAGATTATTATTTACATAAGATGGATCATATAAGCTCATCTACAATGCAGTTAGAGATAACACAAATCCACTGTGTTTTGTTTTTGTTTTTTGTTTTTTGACATTTTAAGAAATTCAAGGTATAGTGGGCAGAACACTTTGTACTCTGTAGGGACTTGCCATGATGCAGAGGCTGCACTGGGACTTTAGAAGGCAGAAGGAGTAGACATCTGCATCCTTCCAAGAACACTCATGAGAATGTCACCTTAAATTATTAACATCTGAATTTAGAACACAGCAGCAGGGTGACTTTTCTTGATCCTATTCCTCAATTATAGGTGGGTGGGGGTGAGAATGCATTTGGATGATTCTTGGATTGGATTCAGAAACCCTCACAAAATTATGAGGTGATCCTTAAGGAGATACTCTAAGAATAGGCATTCAAAAAAGAGTATATAAGCTGAGGCCCAGAAAACTTATGAAATTGGAACTGAAAGCAAAGATGAAGACTATTAATAGAAAGTGTCTTTGTACATGATAAAGTGTCTAGAGCTGTGTTAGTTATAAAAACGGGAGATCTGCTTAGTTGCATAATCTGACTAATTGAACATGGTGAATAAAAGACGCAGTCAAGCAGTGGTCCATTTTACTTTCTGTACCTAAAAACAGAGAACATACAGTGTCTCAGGAAACATTTGGAAAAAAGGTTCTAGTACACCACCCTCCTTTATGCACAAAGTTCCCTCCATACCATAGACAACACAACAACCTTCCACAAGAAGAATACTTCTGAGAAAAGGAATTTTATGTGTTGTGTGATTTTGTGTTTGTATTCTAACAAATAAAACTTGCCTGGTGATCAGAGGGCAGAGATAGCCACTAGTTTACCATAGAGGCCAGGTGGTGGAGATACACACCTTTAATGACAGCACTTGTGAGGAGGATGCAGGAAGATTAGGAGTTCAAGACTACTCTGGGCTATATGAGATTGAACCAGTATAAAAGAAACAGAGTCAAATTGTGGTAGCTCACAGCTTTTATCCCAGTACTGGAATCTCATGCCTTTGATCCCAGTACTCATGCCTTTAATCCCAGGACTGGGGATATGGAGACAGGATTATAAGGCAGGTGGAGACAGGGTCTCAGCCCCATTCACTCTGAGTATTCATAGAGACAGGATACCCCCGATTCAGTCAGAGATTTTATAAGGGTAAGAAGTCTCTAGTAGCTGGCTGCTCTGCTTCTCTGGTCTTTCTGCTTTTACTCTTGATATCTGACTCCAGGTTTTTAATGTTAAGTGTAATTAGGATCACACTTCATTAATGGGGCCATGTCATTCCAAGATGGAGTTATTGACCCCTGCCCCCAGGTGTGAGATCACTCATCAAAAATTATAGGTTTATGTCATTTTTCAGATGTAAAAAACAATCAAGAAATATCATTTTAATAAAAAGGACACAAAAGAAATGATAATTGGTAAGTTTGAATAATCTTGATGAAAACACATGTACCTACTGTTGCCTTCTGAACCAGTTTCTTTTCCCCCAACAATTGGAAAAATCTAAAACTAATAATATTTTAAGGCTGTAAGGGCAGTCTGCAAACTTTCTCTAAATGACTGGGTAGTAAATAGTTCAACTTAGCATAAAACAGTATATTTGCACAGAATACTTAACTCTATTATTGTGTCTCAGAAACAAAGCTTCATTCAGTCAGCAATATGTAAACACATTGATGTGTCTGTGTTCAAATAAATCTTTATTTGCAAAAACAGATGGTCACTTTTTAGGTTTGCATTTTTCCAATACTTTTTTTGACAAACAAACAAAATAACCATAGTATATGTATATTATTTCCCCTTAGAAAATGTAATCACACCCTCCTTAAAGCAGGGTTTATTTGGTATATTCTAAATAGAGTTAAAGGAGACATGTAAGTTTGAAAGTTTCAAAATCTAAGATAAATTGACATCTGTGTAACAATAAAACCCAAAATGTCTGCTATTTTCCTTCTGACAAATATTACTTATGTACTTGTTGGGGGAGGATGCTTGTTTGTTCCTGGCTGCTCAGCCTTGAAATAATCACACAGAAACTATATTTTTTAAAACACTGCTTGGTCCATTAACTCTAGCTTCTTATTGGCTAACACTTATATCTTAATGCAACCCATTTCTAATAATCTGTGTATTTCCATGTGGCTGTGGCTTACCAGGTAAAGGTCTGGCATCTGTCTCCGGGATGGCTACATGACTTCTCTCCAACTCTACCTTCTTTCTCCCAGCATTCAGTTTAGTTTTCCCTGCCAAGCTAAATTCTGCCTTGCTATAGACTCAAGCCAGCTTT
>NW_004949103.1:6046968-6049151 GCF_000317375.1 Microtus ochrogaster
TATATTTTTAAATTTTATTAATGATTTGATGTTATAATTCCACATGTACTGCTATATAATTTGACTTTAGAAGTAAGATACAAATTACTCTTGTTTTGCTAAGCAATTTGATTGATTTCTAATAATTATATTGTAGTTATGCATATACATATATGTATATAACAAACAGACTATATTTGTTCAAAAGATATGTTTTTGTTTCATACAGAAACTTTTCAATAACCCCTGCTTGTCCTCACACTGCAATATTACTCTTTGATATGTCTATATTCTATATAAATATTGTATGAAAATTCTGGTCATGTTTTTGTTTAGAATCATCTGAATGTATTGTTCAAATTCACATCACCAAGGTGATGGTACTAGGATGGTCATAGCTTGGGAGGTGCTTAGATCTTTAGGTAGGGTTTTATGTTATTAGAACTCTTATAGAAAGGCTGAAGGGGCCCTCTTTGTCCCACCATCTCAGGGACATATTAATGGTACCATGAAAGAGAAGATGGGCTCTGATTACGGATCAGTGTCTCATGTCCATCTGACAAGGAACTGATGTCCTTTTTAAGGCAGAGTAGCATCTCAGTAAAGCCCTCAGAGTGCTGAGGAGGTCATAGTTTATCTCTCATGTTTGCAGCTATATATGCACCTTCAGTAGATCCTGGTGCAGGCTACTAGAGCCTGCTCTTCTGACCTACACTTGCAGATGCTTCCAGGGAAACACATGGGCTCTTAGCACCTTCCTTGCTGGCTCTGAAGTATACCCAATTATACATTTTTTTCATTTTTGTTTTATTTATCTATTTAATTTACATCTAGGCTTCAACCTCCCCACAATCTTACCCTCCCAGTCAATCTTCCTCATTTACCCCTCCTACCCCACTGTACTCCCAATCTCCTTCTTTTCTGTCTCCATTCATGGAAGAGCAGGTCTTGTATGAGTATCAGTGAAACATGGCATATCAAGTTCTAGCAAGATTAAGCACCTCCACATGTATTAAGACTGGGCAAAGCAACACAGTATGATAAATAGTGTCTCCAAAACTAGTAAAAGAGTTAGTTGGAGACAGTTCCTGTCTCCACTGTTAGGAATCCCATAAGAGGACCAAGCCTCTTATGTAACATACATACAGAGTGCCTAGGTCAGTGTCAAGCAGGCTCCCTGGTTCTCACTGTTAGGGTTTCTATTGCTGTGATAAAACATCGGGTCTGAATACAACTTGGCGAGGAGAATGCCTAGTTCGTCCTTCGGCTGTTCGATCACACTCCATCACTCATGGAAGCCAGGACAGAAACTGTAGGCAGTGTGGATGCCCACAGATGTGAGTCTTGGCCCACTTTGACTAAAGGTCAGAGAGTTTGAGCTTATTTTTACTCTTCAAAAGTTTTGACAACAAATTTGGCTACAAACATGATATCTTGACCTAGGTATGATTACTTGGTGTTTTGGACATTAAAATAAGCCGTAGAGGTGGATCTGTTCCATTTTGATCAAAGGACAGAGAATTTAAGCTTATCCCTGCTTCTTCATTTTAAAATAGGAAGTATAACATAGGGAATGGCTGTCTACAGGATACTTGGTGTAGGGTGTATTTGCTGCATATCCTGCCCAAAACTTCAAAATTCCTAACTCAGGAAATCGTGACTTCATATATCAAGTATTGAAGCAAGTAACTTCTCTGGTTATCCTTTGTGTCGTGTTAAAGCAGGCTTTTGCCTTCTTCCCTGCTTTGGATTGGGATATATAAACATATGGAAAATAAATGTGGGCAGATTAAGTATTCAATATTCACTGAGTTGCCCTAATGGCACTATCCTACATCTCTGAGTTTCTGTCACATCTCTGTTCCTCCACCTAACATTTCTCATCCACACATTCCTACTCTGGAATGTATAAACACATTGTGGCTGGACCACGACAGATGTCACACCCAAATGTGGCTTCTGACAAGGCAGAAGCATGAACAAGGGAGCTGACACAGAGGCCATGTGAGACTGCTTGTTCCTCATAGCTTTCTTGTAACGGCGTAAACGAATGCAGACAGATTGTAAAATATATATATATCTTTAATAGACTTACAGAACCACCATTCCTGCAGAGACCAGGAAAGCAGAAGCAGCGGCTGGGAGCACGCTCACCAAATTTATATGCAAACATTAGCCCTAGGCGAACACGCCCCCTAAGGGGC
>NW_004949103.1:6051718-6066727 GCF_000317375.1 Microtus ochrogaster
GCAGCTTGAAAGCCTGATAGTGCATCACACATTTCTTTCCCCTGTTCCAGCACTTTCTCTTACCTGTTACAGCAAATCTCTTGGGAAAAGAGAAATAAATAAATAAATAAATAAATAAATAAATAAATAAATACACACATACAACAAAGCACATTACTAAAACATTTTACAAATGTGAATTCATACAATGTGATCTGATTAATTAGGTGCCCCATGATGATGAATCAATCCTTGAAATCTGCTTCCTTCAATCCCTTAGGGTCCTGCCCTTAAGGCCTTCTCATGGGTTGAGTTTCCAGAGGCCTTTCTTGCTTCTCTGTCTGAATCATACACACTTTGATTTATATGAGCCCTTTGGGAATGTTTTTCAAGGAGATTTACTGTTTCCCCACTCCCTTCCCAGGTTTCTGTAGGTTACTTAATAGTGCAATTAATAATTGTTTTATGACCAGATGAAAGGCTCCTTTATTTGTTCTTTCCTCGGATATTTTTTCTTGGTTGAAGAAGATGATATGAATCACTTTTCCTCCTCAAAGGAGAAGAAAGTGGACTTTGATAAAGGTCAAAAATAGATAGTTGTAGGGAGGGGAATTCATTTATTATCTCCCTTGATACTTTTCATTGCCTTTTGAAAAATGAAAATCTGCCAGGATGAAGAATTTTAAAATAACATGTGTTCACACCAAAAACGTGAATTGCACTGGTGAAATGTTACTTTTTCCCCTCAACTATTTTCTGTATAAGGCAGAGGTGGCAGCTTGGAAGCACACACAGTGATCCTCTCTTGTGATGGCCAGATGCTTAGGTTGGGTGAGTCTACTTGACTGAAAGGGAGCTCTTTTGTGCATTGCATGGCTTTGCATGCTTTTCTTTATCTGTTTCATACTCCTGATAATTCTACAGAAAAGCCTGAAAAACAACACCAGGTCAAGAGTATCTCTCTTCACTCTAGTTAGAAAGAAATCATTGTATAATCAGAGGTTAAGTGCCTTACTTGCTAGGAAGGGAGCTTCAATTCACCAACAATAATGGGATTGAATCAATAATGCTGTAAGAATTTCTGACACAGTGAGGATATGATGGTAATATTACACTTTCAGATTTTGTGGTGAAGATTGTTAACTTACAGTTTACCCCCACCACCTCATTTTTTTTCTGGAAATAATCACAGCAAGTGAAGATGTTTTCAAAGTCGACTTATCTCTTATGTATTTGCTGGTCCACAAGTTGGGTTGCTTCAAACTGGACTAGCTTTCTACTAAGATACAATTCTATACCACATGTCTTTTTTTTCAGGTAAGGATAGTTAAAATTAATAACTTAATGAAACAATATAAACTGCATAGCAATAGTTATTTCCTTTCAGAATATCTCTGTTGAAAGTTATTGGTCAAAACAAATTGCATTCAGTGACCAGAAAAAGTACTGCATCAAATACATTGTCTGAGGTAGGGGAAAAATTGAATCTGTTTTGAAACACCATGTTATCTCTGACACAGTCTTCTACAGGAATCCCTGATTATTTTCTAAGCCATCTATTTGAATCTTTCAACATTTTTCTTATGCAATTGTCAGTGTATTAAATTCACACATATTACATTCTATTGCTATTGAAATTATTTACATAACAACCTCTTATTCTGAAAGCTATGAAGAATAATGTATATTCACAGGCATTTATGGATTTAATAGAGATTTATTATTTGGATGGTTTACAAGATGTATACAGTTGTTATACCATGCTTTCATTTTATATCTTCATGTGTGGCATAAATAATACTCCAGAGTTTTATCTATCAGTCATGCCAATTGGTAGAGCTAATATGATGATCAAACTGAAGAGTGAGTTAGATGATTGTGGTCTTGCAGTACATGTCAGATTTTATATTACTGATGTTAGTGAGTATTATTTAAGTTTAAAAGGATAAAACTAAACGTGTAATTTCTATTTTTGTTTATATCAATTACTTATTATAGCTTTGAGTTATTATCCTATTAAAATATAGTTTCTGTCTACCATGTTCAGATATTAGAAAGAGAAAGAGAAATTAAATCAAATTTCTAAGTGTTTTTCCCACCTTATAAACAAATCAGAATTACTATGCAAATTTCTTTTTTGAGAACTTGGGTTTGATCATGTGTACACTATAAGTTACATCTGTGGGACATGATCATAAACAAAACATAAAATTGGTCAAGAAAGATTATTCAGAATTCTGGGTGATTAAATGAGTTTTGCATTGCTCCCATCAAGATGTGATTAAAAAAAATACTGAAGATTATTTGTCTATCTTTTGTAATGTACAAAATGGGAAAAGTTGAGCCAATTGAAGGAGAAAACAATGTGTTCACTGATCAGAAAAGCTCTTGAAAATCCCTTTAATTGCTAAAACTAAGCTAGTGTTAGCTTGTGTAAGAAAGAAGACAAGCAAGTACTTAAAGATGGTCTGAACTTTTGTTGTTTCATCTTAAACTTCCTATGTGTCTGAATATATGCCACATAATATTATGTCCACATAACTCAAGAGAAATAGAAGCAGACATTATTGATAATTGTATCTAGGAATTATCAAAACTCCTGGAAACTCCCTTGGAAAAGAGGAGAGTGAAATTCCACACTAGATAGATACTCATGTTAGTGTGGCACTGAGGTTTGATTCAGAGGTCTGAGAGAGTTAGGCAAGCAATCTTCCACTGACCTGAATTTACTCTTTATGTTTTTTTTTCCTAAATTTTAGACAAGATCTCAGTAAATTACTCAGGATGATATCAGAACCATGGCATAGTCCTAGTCATACTTGAGTTTGCAATTCTCTTGCCTCAGTTTTTCAATTACCAAGGATTATATACCCTCTTTGTTTTAATTCTTACCTGTCTCTAGAACTATGAACACACAGACAATGGGTACAAGGAGTCCAGATAAAAGATATAAGCAAGGTGGCATAAGATCAGAGCAGAATAATCAATAGTATCCTGAGCCTGGGACTGGGGCTTAAACAACCATGAAACCTTTCTTGACATTCCAGCAGGCTATGGCCTACCAGTTAAGACACCTCTGTTTTCAGCATTAAAGCTTAAATTAAAGATAAAGTTGTGAAGTATACAATAGCAGATTATCTATAGAAGCAAGAAAATCCTTCTGAAACTTAACTGGCAGTTAGCCAAATGCATAATTCTATAGGAGAAGGGGGAAAGAGCTCTGAAGTATTGAATGTATAGTTTATTACTGCAAAACATAACAAAATACTAATTCTTTCTATGAATAACAATTAGTAAGATTAGATATTTGTCTATTACTGGGTGCTAAAATTGAAAGACAGAAACCCCAAAGTTAGTGTAATAGAAATGTTTAAGAAGTTACAAGACCATCTCTTGTCTCCAGCTTCCAACACTGGGACCATCATATATCCAACTGAGTGCTTAGCCAAAAGGGCTTCATAGAAATCCTCAGACAGCCCAGGCTGTTGCCAAGACAATAGTCTGTTCCCCATAAACTGACATCAAGGCTCGATTACTGAAGACAATACCCATACAACTCATTGAACATGGGGAGGTCAAAGTGGTGCCTACATAGGACATTTACCCCCATACATTCTAGTGTTTTGTTACAGGAAGGTTACTCTGCAGACTATAAAATGAGAAATGTAAATACCAACCCAGCCACTTATCTTTGACTTATAATCTGTCTTGCTTGCCAAATACACTAGAGCAATTGTAGCCCAAAGCTTGTAGGACTAACTTGTCAATACCTGAATTAACTTAAGGCCCACTCCACAGGACGAACCCATACCCTGCACTACTTGAGTGATCAAGAACCAAAGACTATCTAGCCCACAGACATAGGGCAAAAGCAAATCCTACTGGTCTACAACAAAAAAGTAAAAATAAAATGACTTATAGTGGTATTCTGGTGTGCTCATAGATCAGTGACTTATTCAGACATCATCAGAGAAGCTTCCTCCTGTAGTGTGTGGGAACAAATCCAGAGGCCCACAGCCAGAAATTACACATGAAAACCTTGGGACACACAACTCTATATGTGATGTTCCATTGAATTGCTCCCCTAAGAGATTAGGGAGCCCTGTGGAAGAGGATGCAAAAAGTGTATAAAAGCCATGGGATGTAGACCACGAGGAGAATAGCATGGTTTAAATCAACCGAGCAAAGCTCATATGAGTTGATAGATACTGAATTATCAAGCACAGGGCCTACAGAGGTCTGGACCAGGTCCACTGTGAATATACTATAGCTTTCAGTTTAGGATTTTTAGGGGATTCCTGAGTGTGTGGACTACTGAGTCTCTGATTCTTGAAACATCTTCTGAAGCTCATTTTCTACTGTTCATTTGGTTTCTCCAACATTAATGTGATGGTTTTAATTTGTTATGTTTCATTACTATCTGTTGTTTTCTAATGAAAGACAAAACAGGAGTGACTAAATATTGGGAAGGATGGTGGAAAGGAACTGGGAGGAGTAAATGGAGGAGAAACTAAGCAGTATTCATTGTAAGAAAAAAAGATGATGTTTTTAATAAAAAGGGGAAGATTTTAAACAAAAAAGAGAGATGGTCTATAATTTTCAGGAAGAAATGTAGAATTTCAGAGTGATAAATACATAATGAGGAAGTGAAATTCCCACAAGTATGCTATGGATAACTCAGTGAGTATAGTGCTGACAATGGAAATGTCTTACAGAGTGAGCAAAATATGAATGATAGGTAACTTAATTAGATTGATACTGAAAAACAACCGAATGACATATTGAAAGTTTTACAATTCACAAATGAATGCCAACCACTCATTCCCTGAGCTGTTGGATCAAATGACCATGTACTGATTGGGTAAGAACAACACAAATTTATTTTCTTAAAATTCCAGAATTCTGGGTTAAATTAATTTTCATTGTACTAAAGGTAGAATGTTGGTGGAGTTAGTCCCTGCCATATTTCTGTGTTTCCCACTATCTACCTACATTCTTTGTTCCCTCTCCTTCTATTTTCAAAGTCATGACTCCATCTCTATTTCTGTCACCATACTTATTTTCCTTATTTATCACATCTGGTGCTTCCTATCTCCCTCTCTTCCTTCTCTCATTCTTCCCAGTACTGGGAACTCAGGTCCCTTCATATTATAGGCAGGCTCTCTACCACTGAACTACACTCTTAGCCTTACAGTAGGTTTATTCTGAGCAGACAGATATTTGCACTTTACAGGTTGTCCTGTGAATTTGCTATGAAATCCCTGGTGTTTTCTAACTTTGCATTCTTCTGTCTCAGCCTGGTGAATAGCTATATTCCTGGTATATATTTCAAGGCTCAACTTTTTGTACCCTTTTACAATGATTGCTGCAAATAGATCAATCCTTCAACTACAATTGAGGATAAACTACAATTTCAATACAATTTTCTTAATCATACATAAACAATCTCATTTTCTCTTATAAGAAAACATTCATACAATTCTATACTCAAGGTTCTATCTGCTTCCTTGACGGAGGATAGTATGTGGAAAGTTCATGACCCCTATACCCATTCCTTTTCTTCAAAAATAGCACATATTTTGTCTCTGTGCCCTGAAACTCAGTATACTTTTGAATTTTTTTTGATGCGATGCTGTCTTATTAGCCTAATTTACAATGAAACTTTTCATAGATTGAGTCTCATATAAATAATACAAACGTTATTTCTCACAGAGAGGCCAAAAACAAGATACCATAAGATTTATTCTCTTGTGAGAGACTTCTTATGTCTAGTGCCTTTTAGTTATGTCTTCAAGCGGCATAAGGGAGAAAAATAATCATTTGGGCCTTTAGAAGGACAGAAATCTCATTCTAAGAACTCTGACAACATACCAGAGTCTTGCCCTAAAATTCCTGCTGCTTAATACCACCTGCTGCTTTCCATTTTTATATTTTTATTCTTCTGTCATACAATACATCCCAACTCCAGCCTCCTCTCCCTCCAGGCCTCTCAGTTTCCCCCTCCACCCAACCCCCATATTCACTCTTTCCCCACCTTAGTCTTTATCTAGAAGATCAGGCCTTGCAGGGACATCAACTAGACACAGCAAAACAAGAAACAGTAAGAGCAGACATAAACCTGTCAAGCCTGGGCTTGGCATCAACACTGGGTGAGGTAATCCATTAGGAGGAAAGAGTCAGAGACATCCCCACTCTCACTGTCAAAAAGCCCCCCAAACATAGAGAGCAACCATAATACAGATGCAGAAGACCCAATATAGATCCACATTGGCTTGGCGATTGCTGCTTTAGTCTCTGTGAACCCTATGAGCCCAGCTTAGTTGATTCCTAGGGCCATGGTCTCCCAGTTTCCTCAACCCCTTGGGCTTTCATAGCTCTTCCATCCTCTTTCATTAGATTCCCAATCCCTTATGGGAGATCTCCAATCTGAACTCTCTCTCTTTGGGAGTGGATCTCTGCATCTGCTCCCATCAGCTGCCAAAGGCAGTCTCTCTGAAGACCAGTGGATTAACCATTGATTTGAGCATAGAAAAATGTCATTAGAAATCATATCATTGTATTGTTGCTTCTGTTTTTATTGTTGTTTATTTGTTTGTTTGTTTGTTTGCCAGTGTGTTTGGCTCTATGCTAGGACTCTGGGTTATATTGTCCCTGGTTCCTGGCCATCTAGGCAGTGCCAGACATAGGCTACCTCTTAGGAATTCATGGTGTGGGTCTTAAATTAGATCAGGCATTGTTTGGCTACTCCCAAGAATTCTGTGGAGCCATTGCCCCAACACAACTTTATGGCATGTCAGATTGAAAGTGGAAGGTTTTGTGGCTGAGTGAAGTTTCAGTCCTACAACTGAAAGCCACACCTGAGTACAGAAGATAAACAATGGTTCAGGCTCCATAGTCTCCATTACTGAGTCCTCACTTGGATCACCCTTGTAGATTCCAGAAAGTTTTCATTGCACAGCATTTCCACATCTTGCCTCCCAAATGTCCTGCAATTCCAGTCACCTTTTCCTTTATTCTCTCCCTTCCTCTCTCCAAATTCCTCCTATTCCCATTCCCACCAGCCCACTGTACACTCACCAAATATATTCTATTTCCCCTTCACAGGGAGACCCATTAATTCACCTTAAAGCCTTCCTTGTTACTTAGGACCATTGTTTGCAAGATATTTATCATTTATTTCACAACTAATATCCACTTATTAGTGAATACATACCAGGTTTGCCTTTCTGGATCTATTCTTCCTCACTCAGTATGTTTTTTTTTAACCTAGTTCCATAAATTTGCCGACAAATTTCATGATGTCATTTTTTTTTAAAGATGAGTAATGCTCCGTTATGTAAATGTACTACATTTTCTTTATCTATTCTTTGGTTTAGTGATATGTAGGTTGTTTCTAGGTACTGACGATTGTGAATAAACCTGCTATGAGCATAGTTGAGCAAGTGTCCTGTGGTAGAATGGGGCATACTCTAGGTACATTCCTAAGAATAGTATATCTGAGTCTTGAGGTAGAATGATTCCCAATTTTCTGAGAAACTGCAATAATAATTTCCAGAGTCTCTGTACAACTTTGCATACAAGTTTGCAGTCCCACCAGCAGTGGAGAAGCATTTCCCGTGCTACATATCCTCTCTAACATGAGCTGTCACTTGTGTTTTCAATCTTCGTCATTCTGACAGGTGTAGAGTGGGTTCCCAAAGTAGCTGTGATTTGCATTTCCCTGATGGTTAAAAATTTTGAACATTTCTTTAAGTGTTTCTAAACCATTTGAAGTTTCTCTATTCAGAATTCTCTGTTTAGATCTGTACCCCACTTTTAAATGGAATTGTATCGTTTACTAACATCTAGTTTTTTTGAGTTCTTTTAATATTTTGAATATTAATTTGATATAAATTTGGTGACAATCTTTTCTCATTTTGTAGACTGTCTTTTTTTGTCCCATTGAAAATGTACTTTGCCTTACAATATCTTTTTAGTTTCATAAAGCCCCATTTATTAATTTTTTCTTAGTGCCTGTGCTATAAGTGTTTTGTTCAGGAAGTTATCGCCTGTGCCAATGTGTTCAAGGCACATTCTCTTCTGTCAGGTTCAGTGTATCTGCTTTTATGTTGTGGTCTTTGATCAATCTAGAGATGAGTCTTGTGCAGGGTGTAAAATATAGATCTATTTGGATCATTCTATATGCAGCCATCCAGTTTGACCAATAAAATTTTTGAAGATGCAATTGTCTTTTTTTCCTGTATGTATTTCTATCATCTTTATAAAAAGATCCATTGTACATGAGTGTGAGGATTTATACCTGGGACTTCGATTTGATTCCTCTGTTTGGTGTGTCTCTTTTTAGGCCAAAGCCATCTTTCCTTTCTTTTTCATTAAATATATTTACTTTTTACTTTACATAACAACTCCAGTTTCCCCTCACTCCTCTCCTCCACCTCCCCATTACCTCCTTTCCTTCATTCACTCCTCAGATGGTGCAAGGCCTTCACTGTGGAATCAACAAGGTCTAGAATACCAACTTGAGGCAGGACCGAATCCCTATCCCTGCCATGTTGTTTTGATCACTATACTTCTATATTACAATCTGAGTTCAGAGATGGTGAAACCTTCGGCATTTATTTTATTATTCAGGATTGTTTTAGCTATTCTGTATTTTTTTGTGTTTCTATATGGAGCTGAAAATTGTCCTTTCATGATCTGTGAATAATTGAACTGGAATTTTGATGGGGATTGCATTGAATCTCTAGGTTGCTTTAGATAGTGTGACCATCTTTACTATATTAATCTTACTGATCCATGAGCATGGGCAATCCTCCTGTCTTCTGATATCTTCTTCAATTTCTTTCTTCAATGACTTGAAGATTTTGTTATACAATTCTTTTACTTGCTTGGTTAGAGTCACCCAAGCATATTTTATACTATTTTTTCTTATTGCAAAGGGTGTTTGTTGTTTACTTGATTTCTTTCTCAGTCTGTTTTGTCATTTGCATATGGGAGGGCTATTTATTTATTTATTTTGGTTAATCTTATATCCAGCTACTTTGCTAAAGCTTGTCTTGGTTTTAACTTAAAAAATTCAGATGGATGTAATAATTTGGAGCACATATCATAGGAGAAGTCTATATTAAATATTCTGTTTGGCATTAACTTCTATATATCTTATATTACCCTCTATAGGGCAAATACATATGACATCAATACTCAGATAAAACTATTATATAACAGATACTTCCTAACTTCCCATGGGTTTACACTCCAATAAAATTAAAAGTTGAAATATCTTAAGACACAATGCATTTAACGTTCTTCACCTTCTTTATTATCATCTGGATTTTTTTTTTTTTTTAGTTTTAACAAAAATCACTGAGCTTACATACATTATTAGAATAATAGGTTTGTGTAAGTCACAGTTTAGGAGGCAAAATGTATAAACAGCACCTCTGATTTTTAGTAACTTCCACTGATGTAAGTATCCTGCTTTAGGAACTTACAAAGTCCTGGAAGACCTTCATTATCTTTTCCATGACATCACTTCAGCTCTCACTAATTCTTACCTTATGAGGATTTTACCATGTCCCAATGTCATCTCATTAGAAATAAGCCTACCCCAGTCATGTCACCCATGGAATAAGTGATCACTTATCCATTTAGTAGACCATGGGCCTTCAGTAATTTTCCTCCACATGACTGGCTAAGAGCCATATAACAACATATAACAACATCAAAAGAGTGAATGGCTAACTCCAGAGAAGATCAAGCATATAAACTAAGAGCACATAGTCTGCTGAATATACTTTACATTTTTACCAGTATAAGTTTAAAAAAATATCAAATGGAATCAACGCAAATTAGGGTTGTTCATGTGTATACTCTGGGACTTAAAAGGGGATACTCAAGAAGGCCCATGGACTCAGGGACCTGTTATTAACACTGAACTTGACTATGAGCCCATTTATCTCCTGGTTAGCTATGTTTCTCTCTTGTAGTGGTTCCATGAAGATGATTTGGGTTTCCAATTTTCCATGCTATCTCAGATCATGATCTGTCTGATGAAGTGAAATATTTCCTTCATCTTTTTTCTCAGTAGGCAGTAGATGAATAGATGCCCCCAATTTTCTTTATGGGAAGATTAATTCCATTCTAACTGCTTGAAGTTGTGTAGCAGATTCTTCCTCAAGGGAATCCAAAATTCTCTTTGGCCAATATGCTGCCTATGACTAAAGTGGCATAGGAAGGAATTGCAGAAGGATACAACATATTTGAAATTGGGAAACTTTCTTCATTTTTGTAGACAACTCTCCTGATTTGACTTGATACTCATAGCTGCTCACACAGTCTGCCCTGAATAGCCTTGAATTTCTGGGTTCTAGAGATTCTCCTTGCTCAGTCTTCCAAACATCTGGGAAAACAGAATCACACCCTTACTTACTGTTTTGAATAAAATGATACAACCTGAGTATTTGTTTTAATACATTATCTTGTGTCACAATACTTTTGCTTCTTATTGACAATTTACATATATACAGTGAAATATTTTCATATCTACTCCATGTTTTTCTCCTATAAATCCTCTTGTATCTTACACTATAGTTTTTTCTCTTACAAACTCCGTTTTCATTTTTATCATTACCCACTAAACATAAATAATGACCAATTATGAGCAGTGGTGTGGGATCATCCACCACATTAAGGGAAATCTACAAGTGGAAACACCCTCTACAAAGAATGATTCTTAAGCTGGGCTGTTGTAGGGCATGCCTTTAATCCCAGCACTTGGGAGGCAGAGGCAGGCATATCTCTGTGAGTTCCAGGCTAGCCTGGTCTACAAGAGCTAGTTCCAGGACAGGCTCCAAAACTTCAGAGAAACCCTGTCTTAAAACAAAACAAAAAAGAATTATTCTTTCATATCTATCAATTACTAATAGCTTTACAGCCAAGGGTGAGTCCTTGTGAGTCGCTCCTCATTCATGAGTGCAATAGACATATCATGTACAGGGGACAGATTTCATAGTACTCTTCCACATCTTCTGGTTCTTACATTCTCTCTCCTCTTGCATTACATTCCATGAGATTTGAGGAGAAGAACTTGTAAAAGATGTTCCATTTAGGGCTGAGAAGCAACGCTTATTCTTAGGACATTAGCCAATTTTGTACCTCTGCAATTACTGCTGTTAATTTCAGAAATAAGTTTCTCTGAACAAGGTTTAGAACAGCTCATCTTGAGTATTATTCACATTGGCTATTAATATATAGAGATTGTTCCTCATACATATTGCTATTCTTAATAGTTTAATCTAACTTATTGTAGAATTTAAGTTCTACTATGTCCCTTCTATTATTTTATAACCTTAATATATATATATATATATTAATTATATATATATATTATATATATATCAATTAATCTAATATTTCCTTCTCACAGTGTGGCTTACTTACTGGTCAGGATATTTGGTGAAAGTATGTCTTTTCTAAGGTGGTAATAGTTATATTAAAATAAAAGCTGTTTCTTGATCTGTGAATAATGACAATTTACTAGGTCATCATATGAGAGTACAGGATACAATGGCTCTTAAGTACCTGCACTCTTAAAATTTGTATAAAATGTCACTTATTACCCCAATCTCAGGATCTATGTCCCAGTATTTCCCACACAAAGTCCTAACCTTGACATGTCATGCCAGTGTACAACTTCAGTTTTCCTGTCTGCAAGACGTGCTGAGGTTAAAAAAAATGGCATAGAAATTGTGGGAGTGTCCAGTCAGGACTATTCCATCTTGAGACCCATGCCATGAGATAAGCCTACTACTGACACTGACTGCCTGGAGAGCAAGGAACCAGAGTTTGGGTAGCCCAGAGCCCTAGGAAAGAACAAAACATGAGCAGCAGAAAATAAAAGTCAATGAAAAATCAAGGAGCTAGAAGGGTCAAGAAAATCTACAGAGTCAACCTGAGTTCACAGAGACTGAATTGACAATTTTGGAGCCTGCTTGAGTGTGACTAGACTCTCTCTATATATGTTATGATTGTGTACCTGGGTCTTCTTGTGGGACTCTCAATAGTGGAAGTTGAGGCTGTTTTTGATTTTTACCTGCTTTAGGGACCCCCTTTCCTCTAACTGGGTTGCCATACCCAGCCTTAATACAAGGGGAAATACCTAATATTATTGCAATTTGATTTGCGATGTTCAGTTGATAACACTGGGATGCTTGTTCTTTTCTGAAGGAAAAGGAGGAGGAAGAGTGGATGAGGGTTGTGAGTGGGAGAGGAGGAGACAGAGGAAA
This sequence comes from Microtus ochrogaster, assembly GCF_000317375.1. Classification (NCBI taxonomy): domain Eukaryota; kingdom Metazoa; phylum Chordata; class Mammalia; order Rodentia; family Cricetidae; genus Microtus; species Microtus ochrogaster. Next base: position 6,063,982 of record NW_004949103.1, read on the forward strand.
CTGTGGCAGGGATGTAATATATAAGAGAAAAATAAATAAAAATAACCATAAAAGAAAAACAATGAGAAGTCAAAATTGACTGGGAAATTTTTCATGATGTTGAACATGTACTTGATCTGTCCAAGAATTCCATTCCAAAATTCCCCACAAGAACCACTGACTAACAAATATCCCAGTATCAGACATGAGAAACCTCATTTGAGGACTTAATCTGGGTAGTCCTACTGGATCTCCAAACAATATTGATAGTTCATGTAGCCCTTGGTTACCTTTCAGGGCTTGAGAATGGATCCCTATTGCTGAAGATGCCACACAATTAGAAAGAACAGAGGACTCAGATAATTTTAACTTCTTCTGACCTGAAAGCCATGTTCCTGTGGTCTAGCTTCCATGTGTCCAGAAACTACTATGCAATCTGCCAAAGGAGAGAAGAAATTAAATATTCACACAGAGCTAAAATATCTAAAATTCACAATTATCAGTAGGGCAAGACATATTTTTAAAAAGAAAAAAACTAAATAATTGAAAACCACATACAGATAATGGGGTTCAAGCTGGAGATCAGAAAAGCAAAGCAGCCAAGCCATTAGAGAGCTCTTATCCCTACCAAAGCTCAGACACAGAGGCAATCATGTCCTCAATGGGACTGCAGACAGCAATGTTGTGCACCAACTTCAGACTGCCTTGAGCTCTTGTCTTATATACCTGCCTTATATTCCTCTCTCTTCCCAGCCATATCATTCCTGTCTTCACCTCCTTTGTGCTGTGATCAAAGGCCTGTGACTCCCAAGTGCTGGGAGCACCTTTGTGTGAGTTCTATTTCTCTTTTTAGACAGATTTAATCTCATGTATCCCAGGATAGCCTTGAATCCTGGGATTAAAAGTTTGTGCCACCACTCTTTGGCCTCTAGTGGCTTAGCTCTGCACTCTGATCTTCATGCAAGCTTTATGTATTACAATGCAAATAAAATATCAATATATGAAGCCATGAAACTAGCCACAGACTAGTTGTATAACAACTTCCATGACAGAACCACCAGCAGCAATAATGATAATTAATAATTGGAAATACCTAAAATATCCAGCAACAGATAATTTCAAACTTCTTCTTCCTTTGTTCCTTGAAGAAGTTACTAGATTGGTGTTGATAATCTTGTAAGTTACTAATGCTAGATTACAAGAAGAAAATTATTACTTCGGTCAGAGTAGATACCTTAAATAGCATATTCCAAAGAGAGCAGAAAATGTGGCTGGGAACTAAAGGTGGGAAACACACACCAGAGATCCTGTCAGTCTTGAGAGATGCTAAAGACTACAGACCCATGAAGAAGAGGGCTGAGAAACCAGTTCCTGTTTTCCAAATGTGAGTCCAGGTTAATGTATGGGTTTGATATAGCTTTCTTTTCTGCAAAATAAATACAATATCATTGCCCTCCCACTAAATTTTCTGGACCAAATTGTGTACAGCATTTAAGTTGTCTAGAGTACCTAGTATATAGCCACTCACAGATATTGTTCCAAAAATATTTGCTTGTAGTTCTGTGTATTAAACCAGACTGAACTGTGAGACTGACTATTATATGCATAATGACAATTCCTAGCCACAGATTTCTCTTATTACCTAAAAAAGAACAAACTTCCATGTTCTACTCTCCTTTGGGCTTATTCCCATCAAAGATTTTACTAAAAATATGAAAAACTTGCTTATTAGGTAAGATAAAATTTGAATCCCAGTTCTATTTTTTTATAAGTCACTAGCGAAATAGTAAATGCTACTTGAATAAAAATGTACTTTTGAGTTAAGAACTTAAATTTCCTTGTATTTTAATAATAGCATCATTTGTAAAGCACTTCCATTTCCATCACATAACTTCATCTTTTAATTGCCCTTCAAGACAAGCTAGAGCAAGCACTGTTATTGCTATGACATTTATTAACTGTGTAAGAGATGAAACAAAGGAACATAAGACCAATTGAGTTCATATTATTTGTGAAGTATTTTAAACACATTTATACTAAGTCAGCAAACTCTTCAACTGGTGCATGAAGCTCATTCCAGGGTTATTTTCATTTTACAGATTAGTATACTGAACCATGAAGCAGATAAGATCCTCAAGTTAAAAGCCAGGATTATAATCACTGTTGATATATTTCCCAAGTTCTTCAGTTACTTTATACTAGGAGCAGCGTTACTATGTAAAATGAAGTTAGAAAAGTAAGTTTCTGTTATTTGTAAATTATTTTGACTGCAAAAAATGATCATTACTTATGATTATAATAGTGAGTGGTATCACTGGCATATTTTGATTATTCTAGTTCAGTGGTGTCCCTTTACATATATGATAGCCAGTTATGAAGCATAATGAAAATGTAACATACTAAGAAGTAGCAGTGGTAGTAATAAGAGAAAACTATTAAAACATATGACTATCAGAAATTCAAAAAACAGTATTACGATGCAAGACTCTTTCAAGGAACACAAAAAGAAGGACATATTTTTGTAAAGGCATAGGAAAACTATCAATGGTTAAAAATGACATTCTCTGTAAAACGGACCAGTAGCAAACAAATCATTTCCTTTTTTGAAAACACCAGATTTGATAGTAAAGGCGATATGAGAAAATTTAATATATCTGCATGTGAGTTTGGAATTTTAAACTTTGGAGGAAAAATGCAGAAAGAGGAGAAGCCTATTCATTTTCTAAAGTATATAAAACAACAAAAAGATTGAATAGAAGATTTAAAG
>NW_004949103.1:6068855-6085233 GCF_000317375.1 Microtus ochrogaster
TTTCTCTTCTATCAGGTTCAGTGTGTTCAGACTGATATTGAGGTCTGTGATTTATTTGGAGTTGAGTTTTGTGCACAGTGATAGATATGGGTCTATTTTCATTCTTCTACAGGTTGACATCCAGTTGTGCCAGCACCATTTGTTTAAGACAGAATATCAATTTTAAAACAGACTAAAGTTTAAATAAAATAGGAAGCATGGATAGCTTAAAATAGCAAGCAATTGTTTTAAAAGTGACTGAGGAAATTGCAACTGAGGACTTTCCGAGAGGAAACTGTCCTGTGACTCTATGTGAGGAATGATCTTGATTGATGATTGACATGGGTAGGCCCAACCAACTGTGAGCATCCACCCCTAGGCAGGTGGATCTGAGCTGTATAAAAAGACAGCTGAGCATCTGCCAGTGAGTAAACAAGTAATGGTTTTCCTTTATGATATCTGTTTCTAGTTCTTGCCTCCAGTTCCTGCTCTGATTTCTCTCAGAGATGGACTGTTAAAAGTGAAAGTTGAAATATATCTTTTTCCTTTTCACTGTGCTCTTGGTAGTAATCATAACGACAAAAGCAATATGGAACAGAAATTTTTCCTGGGAGAGGTGGGGTGTTGCACCGGTGGACAGGATCATGTTGCTTGGGGAAAGGTTGTGGAAGTATTTGGAACTAAAACCACACACACAAAAAAAAAATGAGTTTACAGAGCTTAATGTGATGCTCTGGTGGGAGTTTGGAAGAGAAGAATGCTGAGAGCAATGTAGACAATGGTGATATGGGTTGTTAAATTTCAGCAGGGAGCGAGACTCTCTCAAGGCCATTCATTGGACATTTTGTATAAAGAATCTGTAGTTGTGGTCCAGTGGGGCATATGAATCAGCTGTCATTAATAAAAGCCCATCATCATTGAGGTGGAAACTGCTGGGAAGTATTTCCTGACGTCCTTGTGATGAAGCTGGAGGTCCACAGGCAGCCAATGCTGCAACTCTAGCTGGTTGCCAAACTTAACAATGTGTGAAAGCCTTCTACATCAAACAACTTTTGAAGGAGTTAAATCTACAAAATCAAGCTCATAATAGAGTGGCTGAGCCTTATAAAATATGGCAAAGTTGAAATGTCTGAAGCATGTCAGGAGAGGTCATTGGTAAAAGTGCCATCCCAGAAATGGAAATATGGACCATTAGAGATGCCAGGATCATGGGGTGTCTGTCAAAGTCAGTTCTAGGTATGGAATAGAACTAGACTAAGTTTACACAACAAGTTGTATGCTATGCATTGAGTAGGTGGAGTGGTGATATTGTTTAGGCCCCTTGGCTGCAGAAGTTCATGAATGAGTCCACGATGTAGAAGAGAACACTGAACTATAGAATTTAGATTTACAGTGTTGGATTTAATGTTTACTTAAGGCTGATTATTTTGTTCCCCATTCCTCCCCATTTGGAATAAAAAAGTATGTATTAATATTTTTAATAAGAAAGGATGCCAAAGTCAAGAAACTTTTAAAAGATGAACTAGGACTGGGCAGTGATAATGTATGCCTTTAATCTCAGCACTCAGGAGGCAGAGGCAGTCAGAACTCTGTGAGTCCCAGGCCAGCCTGCTTTACAAGGGCTAGTTCTAAGAAAAACACCAAAGCTACAGAGAAACCCTATCTCAAAAAAACCAAAAGGAAAATGTTGGACTAGGTTTTACATTGTAATATTAATATGCAGTCATGGGGATATACAAGAAAAGTAATTGTTTAACAGTGATGAATTTGTGTCAAGTAGACAAGAGTTAGATTTTGATGGTTCATTTATCTTTTACTGCCTACAGGATACAACACAGAGTCATTTGAGAAAGAACCTCAGCTGAGGAATTTCTGAGATAAGCTTAGCTGTGGTAATGCCTAGGAAAGATTATCCTGATTGATCATTGCTATGGAATAGCATTCTGAGCAGGACTCTTCCTAGGCAGGTGGGCCTGCACTTCATTAAATAAAGTTATTAGAGAATGAACTAGTGAGTGAGTGAGTGAGTGAGTGAGTGAGTGAGTGAGTGAGTGAGTATGTAGCCTTCCTCTGCCACTTCTATGCCTTGAGTTCTTACCCTGATCTCTCATTTCCATGAAAGTATACGGTGAAACAAGCAATCTCTTGTCCCAGTTGTTCCCAATAAGGGCATTTTTATTCACCCTAATAGAAGAAAACCTAGAAAAGTAGAAATGTTCAGAAACACAAATGTACCTTCAAACTAATAAACACCAAAATGAAATGAATTTTTTCTTGTATGAGAAATCATACATCACTAAAGAATAAAACATTATTTAAAAGAAGCATTGGAAAATTAAGAAGACAATGGAAACATTTTATCTACACAGAAGGCCAATATGCATAAAAGTGTATGTTACTGTAAAACTGACTGCATGATGCCAAAGACAAGATAACATAAATATTAAATAAAAAGTGTGAGCATTATTTAGCAAACAAGTGTTCAGATGCTAATTTACCTTTAACTTTAAAATCTACTAAAATTAGTTAAGTAGCTCTAGATAAAATAAATTCATAACTTTGGCCTATTTATTCTCTGAAAATACCACAAACATTAAATAATATTAATTAACTGAAATATAAGCTAATTATTGTTTTAAAATGTTAATATTCCATACATTTAGAAATGTTACATATATAAGAGGGAACCATTTGGATGATGTTATTTTGCTTATTTTGTAATAAAAATTGGTATAACAAAAGAGAAGGGAGAAATACAACATTTGGATATATATGACATAAAGACCTATGGTTTGATACAATTATTTCAACTATATAAAAATTATCCTGTAATAGAACTCTGTTATACATATAGCAATTTAACTTATCAGACAAAGGTCTGGTCTCCAAAATATACAAAGAACTCAAAAAATTGGTCATCAAAAGAACAAATAATCCAGTAAAAAATGTAGTACAGACATAAACAGAAAACACTTAATGGAGAAATCTAAAATGGCTGAATGACACTTAAGGAGATGCTCAACATCCTTAGTCATCAGAGTAATGCAAATAAAAACAACTCTGAGATTCCATCTTTGATGTAGGAGTATCTTCTATCTATCTTTTGCTTTCATTGGTTAATTAATAAAGAAACTGCTTGGCTTCATAGGTCAGAACATAGGTGGGTGGAGTAGACAGAACAGAATGATGGGAAGAAGGGCAGTGAGGCAGACACCATAGCTCTCCTCTCCAAGATGGATGCAGGTTAGAATCTTCTCGGTAAGCCACCACTTTGTGGTGCTACACACATTAATAGAAATGGGTCAATCAAGATATGAGAGTTAGCCAAAAAGAGGCTATATATAATGGGCCAGGCAGTGTTTAAATGAATACAATTTGTGTGTTGTTATTTCCAGAGCTAAGCTAGCCATGTAGGAGCTGTGCGGAACAAAAAGCAGGCCTGCCAGCAGCTCACCACTACACATCTTTTACCTGTAAGAATGGCCAAGGTTAAAAACACTGATAACAACTTATGTTGGAGAGGTTGTAGGGTAAAGGAACACTACTGCATTGCTGGTGGGAATGCAAGCTGGTACAGCCCCTTTGGATATCAGTGTGGAGATTTCTCAGAAAATTAAGAAACAACCTTCCTCAAGACCCAGTAATAGCACTCTTTGGTACATATCCAAAAGATGCTCAACCATGCCATAAGGACATATGCTCAACTGTGTTCATAGCAGCATTGTTTGTCATAGCCAGAACCTGGAAACAACCTAAATGCCTCTTGACTCAAGAATGGATAAGGAAAATGTGGCACACATTTACACAATGGAGTACTACACAGCAAAAAAATAAAATAAAATAAATAACGGCATCTTAAATTTTGCAGGCAACTGGATAAAGCTAGAAAACATCATTATGAGTGAGGTAACCCAGACCCAGATAAACAATAACCACATTTACTCAGTTTAAAGTGGTTTATAAACATAAAGCAAAGAAAACCAGTCCACAAATCACATTCTCAGAGAATCTAGACAACAATGAGGACCCTAAGAGCGACATACATAGATCTAATCTACATGAATAGTAGAAAAAGACAAGATCTCCTGAGTAAACTGGAAGCATGGGGACCTTGGGAGAGGGTTGATGGGGAGGGGAGAGGCAGGGAGAGGAGCAGAAAAAATAAAATAAAATCTCTCAAAAGTGAAAAAAAATGTAGAAGACAACCTGTGGAGATAGGAAAAGGCATTCATAGGCATCATAGGATTATTGGGTACAAATTTCAGGCTGCAGGGTGTGATACTTCCCTATGAATTATTGGCCAGGAAGTTCCCTGATAACCCCCAAACCATGAACAAATAAAGCAAAGTATGAAGTGTTCAGCATATATTCTACTTCAGGACAGGTGCTATCCTAAGAATGGACTGCAGATGTAAGGCAGTTGAAACAGTGCTTACCAAGAATTTATAAAACGTAGTCTTGATCTGCAGCACTACAAAAAAATATGTAAAAATGAGGAGGGGAGTTACTTTCTTTGAGATGCTCAGTCCTCATAAGTAAACAGATTCCAAACCTCATACTCTCTGAAGAGATGATTTCAAGAGGATATTATGTTTTTATATTCAACAGCTGGACAAAGTAGTTTTAACAATGCTTGTTATTATATAAGTCATTTCTAAACATAGCTGTTTACTTCTCACAACTCTGGGAACTGACTTTGCTCAGATGGACAGATATGTAGGTACTGTCTGAGTTGGTTTATGAGGGAATGATGACCTGGAAGGTTCTGGGTCAAGAGGCCTGAAATGTCCCCATGACCTTTGCTAGGCTTGATATGCTGTTGAACTTGTTATCTCTACCCACATAGTTTCTCATTATTCTATATTCTGGCATGGAGTCTTACGTGTATGACAGTTTAGTTCTAAAACAAAACTTGGTATACACATGCTTAATTAATGTATTTGCACATTATGTTTGCTATATTTAGCAACAAAGCTAAGCTGAGTGGTTAAATGTAGATCTGGTAGATGAAGGAATAGTACCAGGAAACAGATGGCCAAATGCCTGCTTCCTTAAGAGTCATTAATACAATAATACACCAGAGAGTTTTGTGTGGAACTTCTGCCTCAGATAAAGTTTAAATAGATAGTCAGAATTAAAAGTGAGTAAATTATGTTCTACCCTCATAAGAAAGATATATTTCCAAAACACATCTCTACCTGCTATCTATGTAAAGAATGGGGATATTGTAGAAGAAGCACACAGTAGAAAGTGTTCCTCTGAGTAGAAATCCTCTGATATTTAATATCTCCTTAAATATTTTTGAGAATTTCTCATATGAGTACACCGAACTTTGATTACATAGACTGTTTCCTTCCCCAACTGCTCCCGTATTCCTGTCTCAAATCCCTTTCCTTTATTATTACTGCTTTTGCTGTTGTTTAAGTTTCTGACTCCAGTTAGTATAGCCTGAATGCATGCCTGTGGGTTGAGCACTAGGGCAGGGAAGTGCAACTATTCATGCTTGAGCCATCCATTTCTAAATTCATTCTTGTTTTACATTTCAGGATCACTATTGTCTTTAAACGTTATTGTGTTTTTCTATGTCCGTGCTTTAGCTTTTAAACAATGCTAAATGGAACTGTGATTGCTGCAGCTGGCCACCTCAGATGATGCAAGCACTTTGCGCAAAGGATGTTTGCAGGTGCTATCTATGGTGTTGCACTGTGTACTGTATTCTGAATGGACTCCTAACGCTGATGTGATAGACACATACAATGAGAGAGTATTCTGAAAGTTTATGTTCATGTTCTCTATTGACTTTCTTTCTCTTATGAAGATCATTCAGGCTTTGACAAGTAAATGTCTTTCTTCGAATTTTGCTTGGAGCCTTAAAGGACATAATGTCGTAGACAAAATTGTATGAAATGCTCAGAAACACAGAAACTCTCTGTATAATACTCTGAAATTCTTAGAGAACACACTGATGGCAATTGATAAATGAAAATCTGCATACCACCTTGATCTACTGGCAAAATCCACTTAGAAGTTTTCTAGTGTCATATGAAGTCAGTAGCTCAATAATGCTCAAATTGTCACTTTAACTACCTATTGCAATTTATCAAGATTTGACATTTGTAAATTGTATAATTTTCTTCAGTCATTGAACAATAAATACGTTCCAAATTTAATCGTGCTTATACTACTGCTGTTCCATTCACTAAGAATGCTCTTCCTTGTCTAGATTCTTCTATACTGTCTCTTTAGGAAGTGCCATTTTCTTGGATCTAGTCTGAACCTTTTATTAGTTGCCAATTTAGTGATATATAAAAGAGATAAAGAATGATACTCTGGTTATGTCATTTATATTCATTTTATCATGAAGAAATTAATCTCTCAGATATTCAGTTTTCTAATAGAAAAATACTATCTTATAAGACTGCAAATATAAAAATGATCAAGTCCAAAATAGCAATAAGAAAATATGGTCTTTAGAAAGGGCTATTGTGACAAAAAAATGTGGAAATCCTTATATTCTCCTTTCTCCCAAAGCTTTGAAAAATTTGTTTTTCCATATGTCAATCTTAGCCTGTATCTATTGTAATGTTATGAATATTTACTTTGTGTGAGAAACGTGGTAGATGATTGAACATATATGTTATGTATCAGTAAGTACAAGCTCATGGATGTGTTTGTCCAAGTGTGTCAAGCCATGTGGAGGTGAGAGCTCAATAACAGTTATCTTCTTCAATTATTCTCTATATTATTTTTGAGACAGGGTTTCTCATCATTTTGTGAGCTTGTCTATTCCTATAAACTTATTGGTCAGCAATCTCAGGGATCCTTCAGGCTTTTCTTCCCCAGCATTGGAATTACAGGTGCACATGTGCCTTACTGAAGTACTGCACATCTTCTTGCTTATGCTCAAGCACATTACTATCTGAGATACCTGCCTATCTTCCCCAATGCTGTCATTATTTACTAACAATGCCCTTTACATATTTTTTTATCTTGTGGGTGCTATGAAATAATAGATTATAATTTAATTCACTTTCATAATGGTCACTTTTTCCAACATACATAAATGAAGTGGGTAAATTGTTATGCATCAAAAAGGAAGGAAATAAATGAAGGAAAGAAGAAAAGACAGGAAAGAAAGGAGGCATAGAAAATGAAGGTGAAGGAATGGGCTTTGGCACATAGAATTTCTGGGTTATCACAGAAAATGTATATGAAATTGAGTTGCTGTTGAAACGGATATGTATTTGGCAAAGGAAACTCTAGAGCAGATCAATATTTTAAAGAGGTCAATGAATAATTTTGAAGAAACTTTTAAATGACTTCCCAAACTTTCTGAAAGTCTAAGACCTAATCATATATTTTAATAGTTCTCTTCTCCCACCATAGTTCAGTGCTTTAAGAAATAATATTAGATGGGGAAGATGGAATACATATTCAACTGATTGGCAGCTGAAATGGAACAGTCATTGTTATTCAGTGAAATACGCTCCACAGAAAAGCCTCAAGAGAGGTGTACTTCCCCCCAAAATATAACCTGTCTTCTTAAAGATTCCCCTTTTCTATTGGCTTTTAAATCTGTTCATTAATAGGGGTTGCTGATCAGTTACAAGTCTTAATTACTCAAACAGTTGACATATGGTCACTCCCTGGAGAACATTGTGGTATTTTAGCGAACTTTTCCATAGAGTGTCGGCTCATTTGCTATTCCTGCTTCAGAGCCTCTGCTGTGGTTGGCTCGCAGAACCAGTCAACTTCTCCATGTCCTTACTCAAGATGTCTTTCTTGAACAGTATAGCGAATAGGCACAGTCTGCACAGCTTCTCTCCCTTAATCTTGTAGTCATTCTCTATGATGTACTAGCCAGCTACCTTGAGGTGTTGCCTTGAGGTTCTATGATATTTTCATAGATGTACATTTAATGTAGAGAATAACTATTGTTCTTAATTTAATAATTTCGAGTTAAGTAGGTCGAAACATCTCAAATTGGTGATAAATAAGAATCCCAACATAATATACTAGATCTGTCCAATACTATTTATAGAATCTATGAAACAGTAACACTCATAACTGTTTCTGATTAAAGTATTGTGTTCTAGTTAGCAGCACATTGTGTGCCTTGCTATTTTGGCCAAGCTGACCTGAATAAGTGCCCTTTCCTATGAGAGTCTGAAATCATTCTGTTTCTCCCAGTGGAGCTATAGGCAGGAATAGGAACAGTGGTGGAAAAAAGCGAAGTCAAGGTATTCTTTTCACTTTCTTCCCTAGGGTCTATTTTGTTCATGTTTTCATCCTCAGTGCTTAGCATACATTTCACAGGCTCATCTTGATCCTAGATGCCACTGGGGAGAAGCCAAGCCTCTGAAGCTTTATGGCATTTTTTTTCATGTGACTTTATCCAGAATGGCCATGGTATTTCCCTCATCTCCAGGTTACTGTGCTAAGCCCACTATGCCCCCAAATGTTCTATCATGAAGATGCATAACCACTTGTGTCAAATTCCTGTGAAACAAGTGTGAACGTAGCTTTCCTAATCCTTCTTGCCATAGGATCATTGCTTCAGTGTGTGGCTTCAGAGATTTTATCCGCAAATTATGTCAACAACAAGGGAGTCTGTTCAGAAAGTACTCATACTTATGTTTTTCAGTGAAGACCATCAAGGAAAAGAACCATTGTCATCCCAAGTTGAAACATTCTCAGTTACCTCTAAGGAAAGACCTTCCATGGTATCATGAAAGTCCAATGACATATTTATTTTCTGAACATTTCTTATAGCGTTCATAGTAATAGCAGGACAGTTTGCATACTTTGACATATGAAACTAATAAAATGTACACTAAATTTGTATTTGAAAATTGATAAAATAGTCTCTGTATTTCTTTTACTATATGATCTCTGACAGTTTTCTTATACTTCTAGGGCTATACTCAGTCATCTAAAGGTTTATAATCGGTCTTCTCAGCATTCCAAATTTTATTACATGCACACACGCATTTCAAAATGTGTTCAGAATTTGGAGCTATAATAACCTATGTTCTTTCTTTATGCAGTCCTTGAACTTTAAATGATAATAATGCATTGGCTATATACATTAAATTTTACATTTATCTCTTACAGTTTCTGTTCTGAAAATGGCAGGATATAGTTTATAAAAAAATAATTGCCCCCACACAGTTATTATGAATTCTATAAAAATATTTTTAAAGCCATTTTGAGCAGTAGAAAATTAATAAAGCCTGAAAGAGAAGTTAGGCCATTTTCTGGAAGAAAACAGGTCTTTTACTGGCACTCACACTCACACACTTATGCTTCAAGGATATGTTTATGATCCCTGGAAAACAATGGGAGAAGCCAAACAAAAGAGCACCGTGCACCAACTTGAGTGTTGAAAGTAAAATGAAGAGGGAGGTTGTAGACTGAAAACTCAGATAGGGAAATATGAAATTGTACAGAAAAAAAGGAAGCACAATACATAACACAAAACTACATGCAGGAAAATCTCCCCAGCTTTTTACTCAGGCCTGAGTTCTGTAGACATGATGAAAGTTCATATGGGTTAGGTGAAAAGTTGAAAGTCAGATGGACCTGAAAAGTTCACTGGTTCCCTACTATGGTACAAAATATGTGTTCATCCTAAGAAACGGGAAATCAATAGTAAAACATTGAACTTCACACAGATTTCCCTTTGCAGGACATCAGTCCAAACTTACAAAAGTTTTGGTTGATCATATTTAGATATTGCTTCTTTTTAGAAAACATATCAATTGACATTTCAGGGCAAGAATCAAGTCTCTAAAATATAGAATAAAAGGTCATGATCACAGTAAAAGCTATCACATTCATGAGAAAAAAATAGATATTGTAAAGAAGAAAAATGTACTTTTGCCCAACCTAACAGGTTCACTACATTTAAGAAATGTAGGCATTCATTGCTGCCAGGGTTTCAGGCTAGGGTGAGATAGCTGATTATGATTTTTGTTAAAGTAGCATAAGATATTCAAGTCAAAGTAATCTTGATCCAAAGAATAAAATCTCACTGCTAAATTCTTAATATATTACAAAATTATTGAAATAAAATTTCCATAAAACAGTGATGTATAAGCAAGAAGAACGAGATAGGCTAGGGACTATGAATGACGCAGAGTATTTATCCACAATTAGATGTTAACTACTGTCAAAAATGCACAATGCACTATTGTCATAAGTGCACACACCACACGATTATAATAGAAGAATTTTGTTTTAGTAAATAAGGCTTAGAAAGTGGTTAATCCCATGCACAAAGGCAAAATTTGATTCTTCCATATCTGTATGATAAGTCAACTCAAACTGGGCTAAAACCGTGCACATTAGGCATCTATTGGTGATTGAATGGATAAATACGGCCTGATATATGCATTAAAAGACTCATTATCCCACCAAGGAAGCTAGTTCATTGTCAGAATAGAGATAAACCTTAAGGATATTATGTTCAGTGAAATACATTCATGTTGAAAGACAGAACCCTATATGACTCCACTTCTAAGGTGTGAGGTATAGACAATTCATTGCAATAGACATGGGCAGCCAGCAGCAATGGTGGACAATGACCAATAGAGTTTCGCAGGTCAAGGTTTTTTGTTTGACAAGATGAAACTGTTTGGGGGGATGTCTGTATACAAATGTAAATGTACTTAATAAGTCTAAGTTATAAATTTATTTAAATAAGATAATAAATTGTGTTGTGTCTATCATGGTGTTAAAATGAATAAAAAGAAGGGGCTGGTGAAATGGTTCTCTCTTCTTACAGAGCATCAGAGCTCCATTCCTAGTACCCAGGGCTGGTGGCTTATAACTGCCTGTAACTTTAGCGCTCAAAGGTCTTTACCCTGTTTGACTTCTTTAGGCATCTGCACACATGTGCAGAAGTACACACAGATACACATATCGAGTCATAAATAGAATGTAAGAGAAATACTTTTTTAAAGTATTAGAGGAGAAAAAAAGGAAAGTACACATTTCCATATATTAATGTGAAAATTGAGACCAAGTTTCTCATGGGCACAACTGTATAATATAGGAATGTGCTAGAATTTAAAAGAACAAGAAAATCCAATAGAGATAATCAAATATACTTGAAATGATCTTCACTAAAAGGACGTAAGAATGATAAACAAGCACATAAAAGGCACTCAAAATAGTCAATCAGGACATGTAAATTTAAACCCAAATAGCATACTATTTCACACCTACTGAGTGCTGGTGAGAGCACAGGGCCAATTTCTCTCTACTCATACTGTTTAAAGGCTCACTCAGAGAGGCAGCCTGCTGTTCCTTGTTCTAAATTTAGAAGACGGAAATTTAATCTGATAGAAATCTTTTGTCAGATTAAAACATTGACTCACTTCAGCCTTCCACCTTCTCGCTGGCAGCGCTTCCACAGCTAAATTGATCCTCTTCGTTAGTCCCTGCAGCTTTGATAATTAAAGCGCTCAGCACAGCTGTCTAGGTCACCCCGCAGCCTGCGCCCTACAAGTTTCTCTCTGGCGCCGTGCCCTCAGGTGCCCTCAGGATGAAAGAGGAGACTTTATTGAGTCATCATCCTGATGAAGCTCCTGTGTGGTGTGGTGTTGGGCCATTTCTTTTATTATAGTTCATAGGAAAAACAGGCCCAAGTCAGCGTCTGCGCACATGGAATGAACAAGCAAACTGAAGAAGTCCCTATCTGTGTGCTAGGAACCAATCTGTCTATTGAGATGGGCACAGTGAGATGGGAATTGCTACTGGGCATAAGAGATTGAAGTGTGTCTCCTGAGCTCATGGAGCTGGTAAGAGTTTATCTAAGATTTGACAAGAGTCTTATGTGACTCTCCTGATAGTTTAGGCACACGCGTGCTTATTCTGCGTTTAGAACTGAGTACATTAGACTACTGTTGTAACTGAGTAGGAAGAAAACAGATCCAGAGCCTGAGGAGAGTGATAGACCGTTCACAGTGCAGTGCTATCAGCTGAGGGGAGAAGGGAAGGAAGAAGGTTTGAGTAAGAAGTATGTGGATGTCTTTGGAGAAAGCACATATTTTTTTTTTCTGTGTCACTGATATAATAAGGGATGTTAATGGCTGTCATTGCTGTTATGATGATGATGGTGATGATTATGATGATGATAACTCAGGACATGTGGTCAATTACATCACCATCTGCCTTAGGGTTTCCATTGCTGTGAAGAGACACCATGACCACGGCAACTTTTATAAAAGAAAACATTCAATTGAGTGTCTTACAGTTTCCGAGGTTTAGTCAATTATCATCATAGTAGGACACGGTGCTTGCAGGCAGACATGGTGCTGGAGATGGAGCTGAGAGGTCTACATCTCGACTGACAGGCAATGGGAAGTGAACTGTGTCTGGGCATAGCTTGAGTATAGAAGACCTCAAAGCCCAAATTTCCTCAGTGACGTACTTCCTCCATAAAGGCCACACCTTCCCCAAAAAAGCCATATCCCTTTGGGGTCGACTTTCTTTCAGATCCTGCATCATCTAAGCATAAAACAGTGTATATGACACAAGTATAGAGTTATGCTATATAACTATGTCACAGTGAGGAAGGTGAAACTCCATTACACACCATACAACAGCTCGTGGGATTATGACCAGGATTTATGTAACTTGTGATTTTTTTTTAAGAATGTGTATTTCAGCTAAAATATGAGAACACTGTGATCAGGATATTAGAGAGGAAAAACAGTCCAAATCTCCCATATTATGAGAAATTTCAACAGTATCCACCAGCCATATTATTTACCCTCTTAAAGTGTGCAATTCAACAAATTTAAGATTAATCATAAAATTATAGCACCTTTGCCATAATCTACTATCCATATATTTCTTTTACCTCCGTTCCATAAAACATTCATTATTAGTGACCTTGACTTGCCCTGCCCCTAGAAACTATTCATCTACATTCCATTATTAGGGGTATTCTGATAACTTTTGTGAGGTACCAATTTTTATTTTCAGTTTTTGTTATATTTTATTTTTTATCATTCTTGTTAGACATGGTTTTGCACAGCCTGTACAGCTTCTCTCCCACAACCTTATAGTCAATCACTATGATACACTAACCAACGACCTTGAGCTGTGGCTTTGAGGTTCTATGATATTTTCAGTGGCTGTACATTTACTGTAGAGAACAATGATTGTTCTTAATGATCTCGAGTTGGTAGGTAGAAACTTATAAAATTAGGAGCATTTGTGATAAATAAGAATCTCAACAGAATATAAAATTCTACATTATTGCCAATGGTTAATGAACAAACCATATTTACCACATTCTTGTTGATATTGGCAACACTTTTTGTTATAGCCATTCTAATATGTGAAGTGGCACTTTTTATGATTTTGATTTACTTTTTTATAACGAATAACAACAGTACATTCACTGTTAGTATATTTTATTTTCAGAGGTCTATTTTATTTGCAGAAATCTATTCATTTAAGTCATCTGTCCACCGAAACATTTTTGAAATGGAATTTGCAGGGAATAAATTGAATTGCTTTACATTGAACAATTCTAGACAAGCTGTAGTGGATTATACTATAATAAAAGTATTAGAAAAGCCTCGGTAAGAGGCTGACTGCATGTTCAAGGTCAGCCTGGTATACATTAGATGCATCAGGATAGCACAAGAAGATTCTGTCTCAGATTCAGATATACAAAAATAGATAGATAGATGATTGATAGATAGATAGATAGATAGATAGATAGATAATAGATAATTAGAGAATTCAAGGGAACATAGAATGCTACCACCTCTACCTACTTTCCAAAATTTAATGTTTTTAGAATTATCCCCAAATGATTTCATTGGCCATAAATTAGTTATACAAACTCTTTTATATAGTTTTTATTTTTAACTTATGTTTGATATTTTCATTTAAATATATTTCTCCCTTCTCATTCCTCCTCCAAACTCTCCCATATATTTCCTTGTATTCTCTTTCAAATTCATGATCTTTTTTCATCAATTGTTATTGCATACATATATATATATATTTATATATACACATACATACATAAATAGAACCTCATGAGTCCGTATAATGTTACTGATACATATATTTTGCATCGGCATTGGACAACTGTTTGGTGTGCTTTTCCTTGGGGAGGGTCACCTGTGCGGTTGGAAATCTTGGTACCATCAATGCACTCATCTTCTCAATGGTGCATTTCTTGTGGATATTTTTTACATGTAATTTGATATGATGTATATTGTCAGTCTTTGATTTCTTCGTAATTATTTTTTGCATGTCAATCATATTTTATCATGTATGATTATTGGACACTTGTGTATTTCTCAATAATACTTGTACATTTGTGTTTATATCACCACAGCTTTATTCTCTTTCTGTGGGTGCTACATGTGTATGAACTTATGCAGATGTGTGCACCCATGCTTGCATGGGGAGAGTTGAGGTGAATGTTAGATGCCTTTCTGTGTCACTTTCTGTCTTAGACAAGACCCTCACTGAATATAGAGCCAGTTTGGGCACCAGAAAGACCCTCATATCTGCTCTAGCCCTTGGATATTCAGGGACTATGTGACTGCTCCTGAGTTTTGTTTTATGTGTTTTGAGGATTTTAACTCAGGTCCTCATGCTTGCTCAGCCAAGGGTTTTAATTAGTGTGCCTTCTTCTCAGCCCTAATGTATCTGATTTGTTTATTTATACATACATTTAAAAGAATACAATTTTTTCCATCTTTGGGTTATTAAGAATACTGCAGATTTGAAGATGTATTTATTTTTGTTATAGATTTTTGTTATATTACTATATATATTACAATATTCTGTCATGTTCAGTGTATCTCGTTTTATGTTGAGGTCTTTGCTTCATTTGGACTTGCATTTTGTGCAGAGTGATGGACAAAGAACAATTTACATTCTCATAGAGGCAGACATCAAGTTAGACTACTCCTGCTTGTTGAAGATGTTTTTCTTCCCATTGTGTATTTCTCATTTTTCTTTTTTTAATCAAAACTCAGGTATCCACAGGTGTTTAGATTTCATCTGTTTATCCATTTTGTTTTTCCCATTGATCTACCTGTTTTTTATGTTAATGCCATATTTTTTTTTTATTTACTCTAGCTCTGCAGTATATAGCATGAAATCATGGATGGTGTTATCTGTCTTTTTATTGTTTAGGATTGCTTTAGCTCTCCTGGGTTATTTTGCTTTTCCATATGAAATTGAGTATTATCCTTTCAAAGTCTGTCATGATTGTGTTGCATTGAATCTGTAGATTGCTTTTGGTAAGATGGTAATTTTTTCTATGTTAATCCTACTGATCCATGAGCAAGGGAGATGCTTCCTTCCAATTTCTGGTATCTTTTTAATTTCTTTTTCACAGACTAGTTTTTGCCATACGGGTCTTTCATTTGCTTGATTACAGTTACTCCAATATAGTTTATATTATTTCTGACCATTGGGAAAGATGTTGCTTCCCTGATTTCTTTTTCACCCCACTTGGTGTTTTCGTATTGAAGGGCTACTATTTTTTGTTTGGTTTTGAGTTAGTCTTGTATTTAGCCACTTTGCTAGAGATGTTTTTCAGCTGTAACAGTTCCCTGATGGAGTTTTTGAAGTCACCTATATACAATATCATATCATCTGAAAAGAACAATCCTTTGACTTCTTCCTTCCCAATTTGTATCCTCTTTGATTTTCTTCAGTTCTCTTATACCTCCAGCTAGAACTTCAAGTAATATATTGAATAGCTATATTCAATGGGTATATTGGTATATTCAAGTATACCAAATGGGTATACTTGACTTGTTCCTTATTTTCATGGAATTGTTTTGATTTTGTCTCCATTTAATTTGGTGATAGCTGTATGCTTACTGTAAAATTATCTTTCTTACACGTTCTTATGTCTCTTGTATCCCTGATCTCTCCAATACTTTTAACATGAAGGGGTGATGGATTTTGTCAAAGGCATTTTTAGCATCTAATGGGATGATCATGTGCTTTTATTTCTTTCAGTTTACTTATATGGGGGATTGCATTGACAAATTTTCGTGTGTTGAAACAAACCTGCATCTCAGGGATGAAGCCTACCTATTTCATCATGGTAGCTGATTTTTCGATGTCTTGTTGGATTGGTTTGCAACTATTTTATTGAGCATTTTTTGCATCAATATTCATGAGTGAAACTGTTCTGTAATTCTCTTTCTTTGTTGGCTCTTTGTATGGTTTGGCTGTCAGGGTGACTGTGGTCTCAGAGAAATAATTTGGCAATGAAATTTCTGTTCTATTTTCTGGTCATTTGACTTTTTAAAAGTTATTATCAGTTTCTAAGTATCTAGCTCTATTTGTCTTTAGCTTTACTATGCAATGTCTTGTTTTCTCCACCTATGGTGATTGAAAG
>NW_004949103.1:6085385-6086162 GCF_000317375.1 Microtus ochrogaster
AGTGCTGGGATTAAAGGCGTGCGCCACCACCGCCTGGCTAAGTATATCAAGTCTTGTATGAATGGTCTGATTATTGCCACTGAGAGTGGGGTACTGAAGTTTCCCACTATCAATGTGTAAATGGTAATGTATAATTCAAGCTTTAATAGTATTTTCTTTACAAATGTGAGTGCCCTTGTGTTTAGGGCATAGATATTAAGAACTAAAAAATTCATCTTGGCATTTTTTTCTTTGATGAGTATGACATGTCTTTCTCCATCCATTTTGATTAATTTTGGTAAGAATTGATTTTTGTTAGACATTGGAATTTCTACAACAGCTTTTTTCTTTGGTCTTGCTTGGAAAATCTTTTTACAACCCTTTGCGTTGAGGTAATATCGATCTTTAATGTTGAGGTGTGTTTTTTGTATGAAGCAGAAGGATGGATCTGGTTTTCACATTCATTCTATTAGTCTGTGTCTTCTTATTGGGAAATTTATTCCATCAATATTGAAAGATGTCAATTACCAATAATTGTTAATCCCTCTTATTTTGTAGTTGTTATTTGTGATCATGGTAGTGTGTGTGTGTGTGTGTGTGTGTGTGTGTGTATTTCCCTTTTTTGGTTATGCTAATATGAAATTGTTTATTTTCTCTGTTCTTGTGGAAATAGTTAACCACCTAATGTTAGAGTTATTCTTCTAGTACCTTCTGTAGTACTATATTTGAGAATAGGTATCATTTAAATATGACTTTATGATGGCATGTCTTGTTTTCTCCACCTATGGTGATTGAAAG
>NW_004949103.1:6087228-6089860 GCF_000317375.1 Microtus ochrogaster
CTAGTCCAGGTGCAAGAGTTAGCCTAGAAGAGGCTAGATAGAAATGGCCAAGCAGTGATTAAATGAATACAGTGTCCGTGTGATTATTTCGGGTAAAGCTAGCCTTGCAGGCAGCGGGGTGCTGGGGACACAGCCCCGCTGCCCCGATTAAAACAAAGGGCCTCTATAACCTTCATATATTTGGTTTTAAAGTGATTTAGTTAGGCCTCAGTTGTGTTATAGTATGCAGGGCTTGCTGTAGTAGGGATAGCTGGGCTTTGGCTATGGTGTATTGCCCTGGCTATTGTGTTCTTACACTGGTGACTAGACATCTTGGTTTGTGGTGATTATAGGTCTAGATTTCTGGATTTGTCTTTTTTGGGTGGGTGTTTTGTTCTTTGGCTTCCGATTCTTCTTTGGCCTTCTGTCTTGAGTGGCCTGTAGTTGAGTAGAGGGTTTCCACCTGAGTTGGTGCCTGAACTTCTGATTGCCTGGTGGGCCTCTTGTTGAGAAAGGAGTTTCAAGCTTGAATTGGGGATTTGATTCTGGCAGAAAGCATGGTAGATCTCTTCTTCAGCAAAGTCCTGACACTTGAGTTGGGGACCAGAATTCTGTAAGCATGAATAAATGGGAGAGGTCTGGGGAGGCATTGGGAGAATGGGCATGGTCTGTGGGTGATCAGCCTACATGGGGTTCTGGTGATCACCTTGGCCTCTGATGAGGAGATTCCACTAGATTTTTGGGCAGGGGTATGGTGACAGGGAGAGGAGGGGTGGTTGAGAGTAGGCTCAGCCATCACTGAAGGTGTGGTCACTTCCATGGGCCGGGAGCTCATTTGGAGTTCTGGTTACCACTGTAGCTTTTTGAGAAATATAATATTCAACCAAAAAAACAACATAAACTTCGAAAAGCTAATTATATTGAAATAGAGATGTATGAATCACATGACTGGGAAATTCAAATGTAGTAATGCCTACAATCCCAGCACTAAGAAGTCTGAGTTAAGGGCAAAGTAAATTCCAGGTCAACATGGGAGACAAGTGAGACTCCCTCAAAAGTACAAGTTAAATAAAAGGAAAAAACATGCCAAGACAGCCAACAGTTTAAAACGAGTGTCAAGAGAACAATGAGAATAAACACAAAAGACGTTCTAAATAGATAGAAAATATCAAAAATACTCAAAAGAAATTATTGAGATATTGCATATAAATAACTTGAAAATGCAATAGAGGAGTTCAACAGCATTCCATACAAGAAAAGAAGATCAGAAAACTCAAAGTCTGAGTGATAATATACTGAAAACAAATAAAAAATAGCAAGCAGAAGGTGATGACATTCTTAGTGGAAAATGGAAAAGTATAAACATAGATAATTTATGTAGTATAGATGTATATGAAGAAAAGAGATAAATATCAGAAGAAACAAATGGAAGGAAACATTTACCCTGGAGATATTAATATAAGTCCAAGGCAGGAAACAATAGTAACTCCTCAGAGGATGCATCCAGAGATGAATGAATTCAGGAACATTGTTGAAAGCTACAAACTAAAGAATCTTGAAAGCTTAAAAGAAAGCCATTTGCTCATCGGTCTTCTTGAAACTACAAGCTGTTGCCTCATCAGAGTCTTCCTGCCAGAAAGGAAAAAGGTGACATATGTGGAAATTCAGAAGAATTGAAACTGTCAAACAGGAGTGCTACTTTCAAAAATCCTGTTCCTTTTAAATGGAGAAGGTTGATTTTTTTCCATACCAACAAAGGATGGGGGAATTTATCACCAGAAGATCTGCCTTTAAAAATCCAAAAGTCAGTCCGTCATACTGAAGAAAAATATTGTTAAGCAGAAACACAAAATATTAAAATGTAAGAGAACTCAGAATGAGAGTATACCATTAAGCTTGGGTAACTTTTACACTATACCATAGGTATAAAAATCAGTTCTCAGGGGTAAATGTTAAAAACAAAACTCTTAAAATGATTACTGCTGTAATATTTTTGAAATAATTTTTAATGACCATGAACTTTAAATAAAAGAAATTATACAAAAATAAAAGTCATAGAAATGTGGAGTAAAAGTATATATGGCAAGTGACTAAAAGATAATTCTCATTATTTTAAAAACGTATAAGGTGTTTTCTGCAGTCCGGAAACCACAAAGGACAATGTCCTTGCAAATGCATAAATTAAAAAGATCATGTTACAGAAAAACATCAAGCCATAAAGGAACAACGAGAAGAAAAACTGTATCTAGAAATTGACCTCAAAACATATAAATACTTTTTATTAAAAAAAGGAGATAAAAATCTCCAATAAAATTCAAGTATAGAAGGGCATGCATAACAGCTAGCCTTCTGTTCCTATAGAAAATCCCTAAGGTTTTTCTTAAAATGAGAGAAGGTTTATTCTGAAGATTCCAGTGAGTTTCTTGGTTATAGGCTGGTGATCATGCTCTCATGCAAGGAGTGCAAGAACACTGGGCTCTGTGCATTATTTCGGGATACATTTATTTCTGGTATGTTTTCAAAAGTGGAACTTTTAGCTCTGGGAGTTAATATATGCATCAATCCTATTGTATCTGGAAGACATTATTTCCTTGGACTCATCCATCATTTCTAGCTCCCTAAGATCCCTATGCCTTGAGCTAGTGGTTTGATG
>NW_004949103.1:6089960-6098191 GCF_000317375.1 Microtus ochrogaster
AAATACTTTTTATTAAAAAAAGGAGATAAAAATCTCCAATAAAATTCAAGTATAGAAGGGCATGCATAACAGCTAGCCTTCTGTTCCTATAGAAAATCCCTAAGGTTTTTCTTAAAATGAGAGAAGGTTTATTCTGAAGATTCCAGTGAGTTTCTTGGTTATAGGCTGGTGATCATGCTCTCATGCAAGGAGTGCAAGAACACTGGGCTCTGTGCATTATTTCGGGATACATTTATTTCTGGTATGTTTTCAAAAGTGGAACTTTTAGCTCTGGGAGTTAATATATGCATCAATCTTATTGTATCTGGAAGACATTATTTCCTTGGACTCATCCATCATTTCTAGCTCCCTAAGATCCCTATGCCTTGAGCTAGTGGTTTGATGATGGCATCTCATTTAGAACTGAGGGCTCCAAAGTCTCACTTTCTTCGATTTGTCCAGTTCTGGGTCTCTGTGTTAAATCACCATTTTACTATAAAATGAAGCTTTTCTGATAATGGTTGGGCAATGCACTGATCTAAGGACATAGTAAATGTCATTAAAAATCATTTTATTGTGGCTTAAAGACACTTAAGGAAATATTCAACATCCATATTCAACATCAGAGAAATGAAAATCAAAACAACTCTGAGAATCCATCTTATACCTGTCATAATGGCTAAGATCAAAAACACTGATGACAGCTTATGCTGCAGAGGATGTAGGTAAAGGAAACCCTCCTCAGTTGCTGGTGGGAGTGCAAACTGGTACCATCACTTTGGAAATAAGTATGGTGATTTTTCAGAAAACTAGGAAACAACCTACCTCAAGACCCAACAATACCACTTTTGGTTATATACCCAAAGGATGCTCAATCGTACCAAGAGGATATGTGCTCAACTATGCTCATAGCAGCATTATTTGTCATAGCCAGAACCTGGAAACAACCTAAATGCCCCTCGACTGAATAATGGATAACAAAAATGGGGTACATTTACACAATGGAGAATTAAACAGTAGGAAAAAAATAATGGCATCTTGAATTTTGCAGGCAAATGGATAGATCTAGAAAACACCATATTAAGTGAGGCAACCAAGACCCGAAAAAAACAAATATCATATGTACTCACTCATAAGTGGCTTTTAGACATAAAACAAAGAAAATCTGGCCTACAATTCACAACCCCAGAGCAAATAGAGAGCAATGAGGACTCTAAGAGAGATATACGTGGATCTAATCTACATGGGAAGAAGAAAAAGATAAGATCTCCCGAGTAAACTGGAAGTGTGGGGATCATGAGAGAGGGTAGAAGGAGAGGGGAAGAAAGAGAGGGGAGCAAAGAAAAATGTATAGCTCAATAAATAAAGTAAAACTAAAAAAGAATCATTTCATTGCTTAACAAAATATCAGCATAACGTAGCCTAGCAATAGCAGTAAATTTTCCTTTGGTTTATGACCAATCTAGTCTCAAGTTCTTGGCAACGGTACAGCAAGCATGTATTTCATTCATATATGATGATGATGGTGCTATTGCAAAAGGTATTGTCCTGATTTCTTCCTCATTCTATTATTTGCATATAGGAACAATACTGATTTTATATGTTAATCTTATATTCTGATCCCTTGATGAACTTGTTTATCAGCTATAGAACTGTCCCAGTTGAGTCTTTAGTGTCTTTTATCTCTAAAATCATATCATCTCAAATAAAGATTTAAAAATTCTTCAAAAAATTAATGTATAAAATCAAGACCACTAAAGGGAAGAGGAAACACTGGATAATGTGGTGGTAGGGAGGTGACTGTCCAGTGAACAGAAAAACAATAGAACCATGAAAGCATCCTTACTTGAACAAAAATTATGAAATACCAGGTGGGACAAAGCCAATCCTGGGACTCTACATGCTGAAGAAGAGGCATCAGACAGCCAAGATTAAATAAATCAGGTCCTTGACATTTTTATTAATTTTAGAAATGAGTGGGATACCGGATTGTGTCATTTTTTTAAAGAAAGTGGTGAAACCATTTTATTTATTGATAATTAGGCTGCTTTAACAGAGTAATCAACAGGCCAGGTAGTAATAGAAAGAAATAAGTAGTTGAAGCAAAGTTTTACTTTCATGAGAAACAATGAGGTTAATAACAAAGTGATAAGGCATATACAGACAATCAGATCATAGCAAAACAATCCTGAAAGTGACAATGGCACCCAAGGTGAACTATGCAGAGCCTGGCATCCCACAGGAGACTCTGTTTCCCCTAAGTCAAAAAAAAAAAAAAACCAGGTGAGATAGATGTATGCTTGATTTTCAGGTGTGCTGGCCCCTAAGAAAAGGAAGCTACTGTAGGGCATTTATAATCATATCTGTCTATATACAATGCAATGCCTTTCCTTTAAAGGTTAAATGAGATACACTGTAGTTTCAAATTAGAGGAGAAAGTTGGAAAATACAATTATGTACAAGCCGGTAATGAATAGTGATGGAAAACTCAAGGCTTAGGTGATTGGCATGTTATGGGTTCCCTTTTGTGAAAACTCATCCTTTCCTGCTCATTGTTGAGACCTAGGCCTAAGTTATCTGATGTACCGAAGCTTTTTACCCCCTCATACAACCTAATGTAGACACCAGTCTCTTCTTTTCTGTCATAGTATTCAACTTTAATTATTTTAAATATTGTCACTTAATATCTATGAATTTATTCATTGATAGTTTTAATTTCTCTACTTCATATAAACTAGTGCTATGTTTGACAGTACAATTCTTTCATTCTCACTCCACCCTTTGATGCCATCTTGGTTACTATAACACAGGTAATCAAGTACTTGTTGATTACCTGAATAAATTGTATCATTGGGACATCAACCAGAAAAAGCTTTTTCCAAATGACATAATCATGTAAGAATGAGACACAATTAAAACTTAATTAGAACTTAGGAAATTCAAAGTGAACAAAAGAAAGTTAATCTAAGCAAATAAATATGGAAATATGGAATTTGCAAAGCAATATTATGTAAATAAAAATAATTTCAATAACTAGATTTTTTTAAAAAAAAATGCTGTTGAGAGTTCTCTGTTTAGAACAGAGAGTTTTCTGTACTCTATTTTTTTATTGGATTATTTGCAAGAAATAAATTTTTATAAACTTTAATGACTTAGAAACAGCATTGAATACTTGGGTTCAATAAAGGTTGATGTGCAAACAAAAAACGTTCATAATAACTGAAACTGTGGAAATTGAATATTATTTATTTAAAACAATCTTACTTTACATACCACATCTGAATATTTTAAGAAAAAAATACCATATAAACATGAGTTTTGAAGTTTAACTCCTAAACAAAAGATTTTCAGAATATAGAAATATTCCCACATGTTGTTGTTGTTACTGTTGTTTGGGTTTTTAGCTTTTGTGTTTAAATTTCAAACAGGAAAGTAAAACAGACAAATATTTACAAGAGATGTGTCTTCTTTAGAATGTTCCAGAGGACACTCAAGCAAGGTAAAGAAGTGAACACAATCAATTCTCTTCTCAGTATTTGTCTTCACTTGCTCATTGATATGCAAAATGGAATGTAAAACTAGAAAGAAACCAACATCAGTAAATAATCTTATCCCTCTTCTTTAGAGTTCCAAGTTCTATTGAAGAGGATCTATGAATGAATAAAAGAGTTATTAGCAAACACTTGATTGTAAGAAGGGCAGAGTACATGCTTAAAAGTTCCTGTGGAACTTTATCTTCCCGGAAAACATCCAAGGGAGAAGACCGAGGCTTAGTATATGACCAGAACATATGGAGAAATCTTGGTAAGGGAACCATGTGTTTGCTTCCTTCCCCTTTGTGGATCCTAAAACATTCTCATTTATGCCTAGGAATGTGGGGGTGGGGAAGAAGGGTTAAAAAGGAGGAGGAGGGCAAAAGGAGAGGGGAAAGGAGAATATGAGGAAACAGGATTGGTCAAGATGGAGCAAGGACAGAGAGGGAGAAAATGAAAAGACATATCTTGTTTCAGGGAGACGTTATGGAGCTAACAAGAAATCTGGCACTAGGAAAATTCCCAGGGATCCACAAGGATGAGCCCAGCTAAGACCCTAAGCAATAGTGGAGAGTTTGCCTAAATTGGCCTTGCCCTGTAGTCAGGTTGATGTCTAACTTAAATGTCATCATAAACCTTCATCTAGCAACTGATGGAAACAGAATCAGGAATTCACAATTAAGCATTGGGATAATCTTCTAAAGTCCAGTTGAAGAAAGGTAGAAATGACAATATGAACAAAGAGGTCAAGACCATTTTGGGGATGCCCATTGAAAGAGCTTACCTGAGCTAATATGAGCTCACTGACTCCAGACAGACAGCAGGAGAACCAGCATAGGACCAAACTAGGCTTTTTGAATGTGGGTGACAGTTGTACGGCTGGAGCAGTCTGTGGGGCCACAGGTAGTTATCCCTACACTCTCTGAGGAGTGCAGGACTGGGGAAGGGCAGAAGATGGAGGAAGCAGGACAAGGGGAGGTAGTGGGAACTGGGATTGATATATAAAATATTATATTTTATTTGTATTAAAAATTTTTTAAAATTAAAGAAGAATGTTCCAATTAAATAAGTATTAAGACAAAGAAAACACTGGGGACAGGGGAAGAGCTGAAGGTTTGTGCTCCAATTTATTGTACCTTTTCCTGTCTCTCCTCAATTCAACTTTGTTTCTAAACCTGACAATCACCAAGAGATATATTGAGGAAGGGGAGTCATTTCAGCATAGATTTCTTCTTGAATTATTTTATAATATTTACGATAGGAACCGTCAGTTGGAATTATTTTATAATATTTAGATATAAAAATCTTATAGTATTTCTTTTGTTTATTACAAACTGAACAAAATTAAAACTACCAGTACACAGCAGATAATAAAATAGGTTAATTAAAAGGATATTGGGAATATTTGGCTTTAAGGTTTTAGTCCTGAATGTGGAGTGAGTGAGAGGTAAGTGTTAGCTCAGCTAACACCACTGGGGTTCTCTGTTTTCTCATATAAATACACTGCTGAGGAATAATGCTCATGTCCACTGTAAAGATTTGTCACTCATATTAGTTTAACTGAATGTTCATTGGCCTGGAACTAGGCATGGAATATATATGGGGCAGCTAGACAAAGAAAACTGTGGGAAGAAAAAAGTCAGAGGGTCAGTCACCACCCAGATGCAGAAGAAGCAAGATGAGAATGCCTTACTGAGAAAATGTACCAAGCCACGAAACTAAATATAGATAAGAACTATGGGTTAATTTAAGTTGTAAGAGCTAGTTAATAATAAGCCTGAGCTAATAGGCAAAACAGTTTTTAATTAAAATAAGCCTCTGTGTTTTAATTTGTGAATGAACAGCTGCCAAATTGTGTAGGACAGAAACTTCCATCAACAATTCATGATCATTTTCTTCTCAATTTACATTTTCCTTTGTAGAGGCAGATTGAATCACAAGGACATGATTGTTGGAGACCCTATTTCATGTCTCAGATATTATATTTACATGTATCTTCTACTTAAAATACATACTTGTGTTGCATATGTACTTACATGTCTGCCTGCGTAGGTATGGCTATATACTGATCTTTTTAATTCTCTTTTAAGTTTTGAGATTATAATTACATAATTTCCCTCATTCTTTTCCTCCTTATAAACTATACCACATCACATATTTCTCCCATACTCTATTTCAAATTCATGCCCCCCCCCCTTTTTTTTTACAAGATAACGTTTCTCTGTGTAGCTTTGGAGCCTGTCCTGGAACTCATTCTATAGACTAGGCTGACCTTGATTTTCCTGTCCCTGCCTCCTGAGTGCTAGAATTAAAGGCATGTCTCACCACCACCTGGCTTCATGGCCTTTTTTTAAAGATTAATTGTTGGGTGCTACACATGTATATGTATATGCATACATATATCTTCTTAAATATGCAAATACAACCTGATCAATCTGTATAATATTACTTGTAAGCATGTTTTTAGCACTAACCATTTGGGATTGAATAATTAAGTGGTGTGCTCTTTCCTGGGGATGATTATTCCTCCTGTTTTCATCATTACTTAGTTGCTTTTAGATCTTTATGTAGGATTTTCCTGGTATTTAAAATATGGGTGTGTGCTCGCTATTTTGTGTCAACTTTGCAGAAATTAGAGTTACTTGGAAAGAGGGCGCCTCAACTGAGGAAATGCCTCCAGCAGATTGGCCAGTGGGCATATTCATGGCAGTGTCACCCCTGGGTCTGTGGTCTTGAGTTGTATAAAAGACTGGAACTGAGCAAGGTGGGGAGAAAGCCAGTAAGGAGTGGTTTTCCAAAGTCTCTCGTTCAGTTCCTGCCTGGAATTCTTTATCTGTTTTCCCTTGATAATGTACTATAACTTGTAAGGCAAATTGCAGCAACACAATAGCAATCAAGAACAAGGAGGGGAACAACACATTATTTTTACAAATGGCTTATGAAAAGAAAACAATAAAAATAGTACAAATATTTAATTAAGTGGGTTTTAAACTACCTAGTATTTTATAAAGTGACTTTTAATTAAATGAATCTCATTGTAAAGCCTGAAGCAGTCTCACACAGCTCTATACACTGTGAGCAATTAGTTAAGTTAAATAGTGGTCATTCTCTAGGCACAGTCCTAGCAATGAGGAAAGGTGTCCTTCTGTGGTTGCCTGAGAAATTAAAACATATGGCTCTTCTTTGAAGACTCCAGAAAGAATTTGAATAACTCTCAGTGAACTTTTCAGACTTAAAACAATAAAAGGGGATGAGGGAGCAAAACATTGTAAGAGACAGAAGGGAAGGATACTAGCTGTGAGATTATGTCCTGTAGATATGCCAGGGAAGCTACAGTAATTTAAGTATCAGGAATAAGGCTGCCTAAACAGGACCTGAACAAGAATGACACCAACAGACCCACTAATGTGGAAGAGGAAATTCTCAGGGCTAGACAAAGAACTATAGTCAAGTAAGGGATCCTGAGAGTAAGAGAAAATAACTATCCCCTGAGTTGTTTCTCTAATACCAAGTGAAAAGTGATTGACCTTAAAATCATATAAATACAAGTAACATGATACATGCTGATCAGATTGAGTTGTGTGTGTGTGTATGTGTGTACACATATACACAAACAGACAATTAAAGATCATAGGCCATTTGAAATTTGAATTTGAAAGAAAGCAAGGTGTTCATATAACATGAGAGGATTGGAAGAAGAAAAGGAAAGGGGAAAATGATGAAACTGTATTTTAAATTAAAAAATCAATTAAATTAAAGTTAAAAGACAAAAATGCTTTTAATATGTTTCATTCTAATGGGGAATAAAGGAAGAAACACATAAATTTGAAAGGACATTTTATCTAAGGTCCAGTAAACATTCATGGAAATATTCATTAGATTGGACTCACAACTTGTGGACTTATTTCACTGGTCACCAGCAGCCTGAAGTTCAAGAAAAGATTCAAGTTCTTTACTAATTATAAATATATTAGTTTTCAACATTGTTTAGCTTTATGTTGGAATAATAAATAAAACAAAAACATATTTTTTTTACTCAGTTGCGAAATTTAAAACACTCCTAAAGAAAAAAATAAAAGGAATTTAAGAAACATCATGAGACAAAAAAAAATCCTTATTTTTATCAAAATCATTTCAAATTCACAATGAACAGGCAGTCGCGGCGGAGAGGCGCGCAGTCGCTGTGGAGAGGCGCAGCGCTGCAATCAAAAATAGGCTTTGGGGGACTGGCGGCGACATACGCAAGCGGCAGGGACTGGCGTGGAGGCAGAGGCAAGCGGCGGGGACCAGAGGGGTACGGCGCGGCAGCGGCAGGGACCAGCGCAGCGGCAGAGGCACGCACGAGGCAGGGAAGGGCACGCAATAAACGAGAGCAGACGTCCCACTGCGGTTAGATCAAAGAGGTAGGCCCCTTGTTGGCAAGGTCACTGGCAAACGGGGAGCTTGGTCCTGATCCTGGAGACCCTTCAGAGAGGTGAGAGGGTTCTTGGCCTGTGGTAGGAACCAGGAAACAGAGCAAGGGCATTTGGTAGGCGCAACCCTTGGCCAGTAAGGAAACCTGATCCAGTTTTAGAAGACCCATTGGATAGGATCGATAGGAGGAGATGGGCAGGCGCCAAGGCAAGAATTCACCCAATAGCCTGAAAAGCAACATGAAAACACCAGAACCCAATGATCTTACAACAGAAGTATTTGAACACCCTAACACAGAAGAAGTGG
>NW_004949103.1:6098291-6123861 GCF_000317375.1 Microtus ochrogaster
TTGCGAAATTTAAAACACTCCTAAAGAAAAAAATAAAAGGAATTTAAGAAACATCATGAGACAAAAAAAAATCCTTATTTTTATCAAAATCATTTTAAATTCACAATGAACAATACTTGCTACAGTTGACAGCAGGTGGTATAGTAAACAGAGAGTGCCAGTAAGGACACAAATAAAATTCCTGTCAAATTCCTAGATAGCAACTGAAAAATAGAATGTAAAGAGATAAGGGCTTGACTTGAAATACGAGTCACAAGAAAATATTGAGAGCAATAAAAAGTGATTAAATATCAGAAGACAGAAAAATGAAAAATGAGATTCAGCGAGACTTCTTAGTAAGTAGAGATTTATGCAATTGAGGTCTGACAACCTTAGCTCAATCCAAGGATACTACAATGGGGCAGGGAAGAACCTACTCCCAAAAGCTGTTCTTTGGCATTTGTGTTTGGCATCAAGCAGCTGCACACACACACACACACAGAGAGAGAGAGAGAGAGAGAGAGAGAAGGGGGGGGAAGAGAGATCAGAGATGCTGGCCACAAAGAAAGAGTCAAACACACAAAAAGAAAAAATGAATAAAGAAGTCAGGTACTTAACATATTAGCAGTTTTAAATATATGCTAATAAATTTGAAGGTATCATGGAGTGACATAAAAAATAGTAATTATGCAAATTGACTCCAGAAGGTAGAAAAATTAAATAGGTGATTGAAAAAGAGATATTTAAGACTGTTAAGTACTATATCAAAATGTTTGCTTTTGGTAGTGTTTTGACCCTAAATACTTTCAGAATTACAGGTGAAATAGTATTTACAAGCTCTAGAAGTTGATTTCAATAATACAGAAGTAGAGGAAGAGGCTTAAGCATCCATCTTTAGGACTAGATCATTCATTAGAGCTTATTTCTCAATGAGAACATTAAAAAGTAGTCGTTATTCTTTCCTATGATTTTAAATATACAGAAACTTTAAATGAATGCAAGCAAAACATGATTGCTTAGAATAAAACTCCATGACCTTACTTAGTGGGAAGTCCCAGGAAAAAAGATATATTTAATACTATGAAAGCTAATTTACTGAATCATTTAATTGTGTCAAATTAGAAAAATTATAAACAATCATTTAGAATTTTCTGTAATGTTGTATTATAATATTTGCATGCATTTACTAATCCATAATAATAACCCATGACTGTTTATAATATTTAAATGACTTAGTTAATTACAACAAAATGTTAGGAAAATAAGATTTCTATGAGAAATGCAATTAGAAATTAGAAACTGTTAGAGCTTAAAGCTAAATGAATGTGAATCAACATCTCCAATTTCAGACAAATGGTACAAGCATGACTAATCTACTCTCCATCTTTTACCCTTAAACAACCATCAACCATCTATGCAAATCTTGTTGATTTCTCCTCTCTGGCTTTAGTGAGCAATTTCATCATCTTGATTGTAAATAAGTAGAAATTTGGCTTTAAAGTTTGTAATCTTTGTTAGAAGATATTTATAATATTATATCAGTGCTCTTCAGGAGAGAAATTTGAAAGTCTTGTTGCATTTTAAACAATATTATTATGATACATTTTTTTCTGACTCTTATATTATGTCAAAATCTAGAGAGCAATTCTTTGATTTAAGAACTTGGTGGTAATTCACTTTCAATGGCAAAACAACATCGTGTTAAATGAGCCTTGTAGCTAAAAACAAGTGGCTTGTGTTCTCATGTGATTTCTGGAATAAGGCAATGCACTGGCTTGGGGGATGGAGGAGAGTGCGGGTAGTTCTGAGCATTCTCATTTAATTTTAGCTTTATGCTGAAGTCCATCATACACTAAAGAGGTAGCAGCACAGGGGACAGTTTTGTTGATCATTGTCCCTGTATTTAGCATGGTGGGCATTTAAGACCTGGAGTTAACTGAAGGAAGGCAGATGGGGAGACTTCAGGGACTACTATGATATCATTCAGCTTTACTGCAGAGCAAAACTAGAACTTGGGACATTT
Source organism: Microtus ochrogaster (assembly GCF_000317375.1). Taxonomy (NCBI): domain Eukaryota; kingdom Metazoa; phylum Chordata; class Mammalia; order Rodentia; family Cricetidae; genus Microtus; species Microtus ochrogaster. The sequence goes on from NW_004949103.1 coordinate 6,100,294, forward strand.
TTTCATATTTAGTAGTGTTTTATCTGTTTATATGTGCCCCTTCTTCTTCTTCCGTTTCTCCCTCCCTCCCCCCATCTCTGTGTGTGTATGTGTGTGTGGACATGCATATGTCATATACTGTGTGTCTGTAGTGCCTGTAGATCCCAGAGTGGATATGATAACTCTTCTGGAACTAGAGTTATAGGTGGTTGTGAGATACCATGTGAGTTCTGAGAATTGAATTCAGATTTTCTGGAAGAGCAGCAAGTACTCTTAATCATTGAGCTATCTCTTCAGTCCCCAAAACATAAGGCTTTCTGGGCCTTGGTCTTTGTCTGAATATGGTGTTTCTTAATCGTTATGACATAGCATTCTCTCCTGGAGTCAGTAGAGCACATTGGTTAAACAAACATTCTTACATGGCATAATAGAATGTAACCTTTTCACTTCACCTCATATTCTAATCATTGTAGTTTCTTAAAATTTTACATTATTTTATATTATGTAGTATGAAATCTTTAATTTCTCTTACTTTCATTACATCTGTCCCAAGACCCTGAGAATCATTTCAATTGTACATATAGGATCCCCTGTCCCCTCAAGGTAACTCTGTAAGGAGCTCACAATGAACATTATGTAATACACATAGATCATGAAATCACATTGCTATTGCTCTAATGTCACTCATTTGCAGCTTGAGTGTTGAATTGTGTCTCCTACAGCTATTTGAGCCTTTTAATCCTTAGTACCTGTGATTGTGACTTTATTTTAAAGGGGTCTTGATTGGTATAATAAAGCTATTGTGAGGTGACACTTACTCCAGTATGGCTAGTACCATCAGGAATAGGAAGACAAAGACACAGGGGAAACACAGGGTGTAAATGGGTAATGATGGAATTATTTATTTTCAAAACATGGAACTTCTCAGATTAACAGAGTACAGAGAGTTGAGACAAGCAAGTCTGGAGTGGTTGCATGCTTAGAGTCATTGGAGAGAATGCCAATAATCAGACTTGGTGATCTCAACAAATGAGACACAATCTATTTGGATTGTTTTAAGGCATATATCTTGTAGAAACCAATTACAGCAGTCATGGGAGATAAGCGCATCCAATAATCAGTCAGAATTACTGATTCCGAATGTCACTACTGAATCCCTATCTGATTTGACACCAGTATTACAGAATGTCATCTTGTAGGAGACTGAAACTTCATGGTCCACAGTCAGTTTATTGTCTGTGGGAATCATGATAAGTTTTTAGTACCTAGCAATTTCAGTTGCCAATATAAATATTTTCCTTTAGGGTGAGGGAACTAGGTCAACAAGATGGTTGAGTGGGTAAAGATCTTTGCTTTGCAAATTAGATATCTGAGTTCTGTCCCCCTTACCTATATAGGAGAAGGAAATAATCGATTTCACAAAGTTATCTTGTGATTTCCAAGTGGTCTTGTGATGTGCCCTAGCAATGGCACACTTTTACATATAGATCACACATAATAATTAATGCTAATACTAATAATAACAAAAGGGTTGGAACAATGGATCAATGGTTAAGAATACTTGATACTCTTTCAGAAAACCTAAGTTTATTCCCCAACATCCACAACTGTCTGTGATTCTTGCACCAGGTTATATGATGTCTTCTTTTGACTTCCATGAGTGCCTGATAGATTGCCCTAAGTACACACACAGATACACAGAATATATCTAAGTAAAAAGGAAATAAATCTTAAAATAATGCATTAAAGGCAAGATGAATCGATGCCACCCCACTTCCTGGAAGTGAAATATTCCTTTATATAACAACAGGACAGAATTAGGCATCTTCTATATGCAAAAGTGCTTTTGGACAATGATCTTGTACCCTGTGAAGATTTGTCAGTTGTATTATTTTAACAAATTGTAGAGCTCAAAAAAAAAAAAAACAATAAAAGAAAGAAAAAAACTGTTGATTTGGCCAGTAACCAGGCAGAAAGTATAAGCAGGGCAACCAGCCAGGAAGTATAGGTAGAGCAATGAGAACAGGAGAATTCTGAGAAGAGGAAAGACTCAAGCCTGCAGTTATCACCCAGACACAGAAGAAGCAACATGAGAATGTCCTGCTGATAACAGGTACCAAGCCACATGGCTAACACAGACAAGAATTACGGGTTAAGATGTAAGATATAAGATTAATAAGAAGTCTGAGCCAATAGGCCAAACAGTTTATGATTAATGTGGACCTCTGTGGGATGGAATAGCTGTTGGACCAAGCGGGACAGAAACCTTTGTCAACACAAAGGTAATTTCTCTTTTATTCTTATCGATTAATTCTAAAGCCTACCCTGGATGACAACTATTAATAGACTAGTTTTGAAGAAAGAAAAAAAGGTATCTTATCATTGTGGCTTTTTAGGTGAGGGATAGGTTTTGTTTCACAATGTGATTCAATTTCCAAGAAAAAAAAAGTGAGGGCTGAAATGGGGAAAGACAAAGATGGAAAACAAGGAAAGAGATAATTTGATTGAGAGAGCCATTATGGGGCTAGTAAGAAACCTGACACCAAGGGAATTCCCAGGAATCCACAAGGATGATTCCAGCTAAGACCCTAAGCAATAGTGGAGAGGGTCCCTGAACTGGCTCTCCTCTGTAATCAGATTGATGACTACCTAAATTTTTATCATAAACATTCATCCAGCAACTGATGGAAGCAGATGTAGATAGTCACAGCTAAGCCCTGGGCCAAGCTCCCAGAGTCCAGTCAAAGAGAGGGGAGATCAATAATATGAACAATGAACAGTACCATGATGGGGATACCCATAGAAACAATTGATCTGAGTTCCTTGCTCTTGCTCTCTCTCCTTCTGCTCCCGATTTGGACCTTGGGATTTCAGTCCGGTGCTCTAATGTGGGACTCTGTTTCTGTCTCCTTTCATCGCCTGATGAAGGTTAATATCCAGGAGGTTGACTATATGTTTTTCTTTGGGTTCACCTTCTTATTTAGCTTCTCTAGGATCACAAATTATAGGCTCAATGTCCTTTATTTATAGCTAGAAACCAATTATGAGTGAGTACATCCATGTTCCTCTTTTTGCGAGGGGTGCATCCACACACTGAGACAATGGGGATGTTCTATCGGGAACTCACCAAGGCCAGCTGGCCTGGGTATGAAAAAGCCTGGGATAAAACTGTACTCTCTGAACATAGCAGATAATGAGGACTGCTGAGAAGTCAAGAACAATGGCACTGGGTTTTGATCCTACTGCACGTACTGGCTTTGGGGGAGCCTAGGCTGTTTGGATGCTCACCTTACTAGACCTGGAAAGAGTGGGAGGTCCTTGGACTTCCCACAGGGCAGGGAACCCTGATTGCTTTTCGGGCTGATGAGGGAGGAGGAGTTGATTGGGGGTGGGGGAGGGAAATGGGAGGCTGTGGCGGGGAGGAGGCAGAAATCTTTAATATATATATAAAGAAACAATTGATCTGAGCTAGAAGGAGCTCACTGACTCCATAATGATATCAGGGGAACTAGCATAGAATCAAAGTAGGCCTTCTGAATGTGGATGACAGTTACATGACTGAGGCAGTCTGTGGGAACACTGGCTGTGGGACCAGGACTTATCTGTATTGCATGAACTGACATTTTGGAACCCGTTTCTTTGAGGAGATACTGTGCTCAGCCTAGATATAGTGTGGAGGACCTTGATCCGGCCTCAACGTGATGTGCCAGACTTTGTTGATGGCCCATTGGAAGCCTTACTTTCTCTGAGGAGTAGATAGGGGATAGATTTGGGAGAAAGTGGGGGAAGTGGGAGGAAGGGGAGGAGTGAGAATTTAGATTGGCATGTAAAATGAGAAAAGACTGTTTCTAAATAAATAAATAAAATAAAAGTGGGTGGGTTATACCAACAATTTATTTACCATGTACCTCAGTTCAAATGTATCTTGGCCCCCTTCTATGATGAGTTTGAGGACAGATGTGGAAGACCTTCTAACAATGATGACTACTACTGGAGACTATGGGAAAAGCAACATAAAACTGGAGAGAAGTCTGAACAGTGAGAGGGAATCATGTTGATTGTGAAAACCAGGGCAGATGGCAAACTCTCACAAAATTTGAATTGCATAAATGGATGCAGGGAAAGCAAGAAGGGGGGATATGCATGGATGCTCTCACTGTTACCATTTCCTCCTTCTGCTCTGTTTAGCACTCTTAATATTATTCTTCATTTTGGCTTCAATGTCTTCCCGCCTACATTATGATTCTAAATCCTTACTCTCCATTATATGCTTTTCTTCCTATGTCCTCTGCAGGCAATGCACCTGTCTTTCACATCCCAGAAAATATAGAATGGATGGTTTCTCTGGCTGTTTTCCCATTGGATATTTGACTGACAAGATTTTTGTCATTCCATTGACTTCCATCAACCCTTCAAGGCAAGGCACAGATGACATCATCTCCTGAAACTGCTCTTGCTTTTTGATGTCCAAGTTGAACTATGTATAGCAGACAAAAGAAAAGGGCCAAGAATCCTGCCATTGATTTTGTTATGTTATTTATCTCTCCTCAGAAAACCAAATGCTATAAAAAGGCTTAAAACTTTGCTTATCTGCCTTTTCAAAAATTTTAATCCTTACCTTCCCCTAGGCATCTTTTTCATTAATGTTTGTAGTAAACAATCATTTCTATTGATATGCAAAATTGCGTCTGTTAAGGATACAACCTTGTGAAACAAAGAAAATTTGTACATTTTAGTCAGTTACTGACTACATATAGGATGGTAGTTGGCTCCAGGTTTTTAATGTGTTTTAGGCCTTCTATATTCCCAGTGTGTGTGGTTTACACTTAAGCTTAGTTTAATATGCTGTTCTGTGTCTCATGGGCTCTACAAATGTGAAATCCATTCCTAACCTTGCCTTATGGGATAAATTGAAGGCGATTGATCTGAAAAAGAAATAAATGTGATTATAAGAGCTGTGAAGCTAGAAAACTAGTGGTCCATATCACTTGCCTGTCAAGCATGGCCCCATCCCACTATAGCCACAGTCTTGAAAAAATGGTGATGCGATGAAAATCATTAAAGGATTTTCTTAAATGAATACAAGCAGGCTAAAATAAAATATAAGAAGGGATTCTATCAGGTAGGAAGGAATCTAATCACCTTAATTAATGGACAGACAGATCTTCTCAGAACAATGACAGCTGTGCTCAATAGAGAAACGTAAATATGAAATGAAAACTAGAATTGCTGTGATGTTGTGTTTACTCAGAGTTTCATTTCGGGGGGTATTAAACAGTTTTGAATCATCCTTCATTGCACAATATGGGAAAGACTGTGGAACCTGAGAAGGCTGAACTGAAGACAGCTGGAGAGTTGTTTGAAACTTATATTCAGAGCTTATCAGTGCCACTAGGTCTGTGGGTACATTCAGTGCTATTCACACAATGACAAAATTGCCAAATGATACATTTCTTAGAACATATTTTCCCCTTGAGTCCTGTGACTATATTTGCACCTATTTTTTTTTCTCCAATTGGTGGCTTCTCCTTGAATGCATTTAGAGGAGTCTTATTGTCAAGGAAGGTCTAATATAGTCAAATCTATCCCATTTCCAACATTTATAAAATTATAGACAGTGTATTTCTATGTATTTCTTTATGTGCTGACATTCTTTTCCTTTAATCCATTTAGAATGTATTTTGTTGTATAGAAGTGACATGGTGAAAATGAAAGACTAATGGCACAAAGGAGCTTATTTCGTCAGCTGGGATTGAACACCAGGCTTTCATTGTACTTTCAAAGCTGTGTCATCATCAAACTTGCTTTCCATTCTTTCGGCACCTGAAAATAGCATGGAATGATGGAGAGAACAGCCCCAGATGCCTCAGCAGATTGTACCATTTCCATAAATTTTCGAAGTCTTATCCTGTGCAGAGAGCGCTAATGCTGCTTTAACACACTTGGTTCACAGTCTCTGGTGTCATGGGGCTTCAGTTCTCACCACTGTAAACAAATGTCAGAAGATCTCTATTCCTAAAATGGGATCCTGAACAGTCAGCATCAGGCTCATTCAGGATGCTTGTCAATCATGCAAATTCGGGGCTCCCCACAGTCACTAAAGCATGTTCTTTGCTACTGAAGATAAATTGCTATATGCCCTTAAACTCTAGGATTCCTTTACTTCAACATGAGACCAATGAAATAGGTACACATGTGCTTTATTTCTAAAGGTTATCACTAACTTGTCTCAAATTCTAATATTATTATCTAACGATATCATTCTCACCAACTGGCTAGTGTTGGATATGACTAAAACTCACTCCACAGCAGTTACCATGAACCCTACTCAAAATAGTTTGGATTTTGTTTCTTCATTCCCTTCAAAATAACTTTAGACAGAGAGTCCCACTTTTCTGCCAGGGAAGGTGGTGGTGTATTTTGAAGAAACCAACTCTTGTTTCAACATATTAGCCTTATTCCAAACTTTGAGGTAAACATTTTATTTCCATCTCCACAAGTTGGGGAAGAATGGTCAAGTTCAGAAAATAGTCAGTCTTAAAAACAGATCTAACATTCAAGGTTTTGGCCCAGACCCAAAACACATTCTATCCAGCATAGCTGTTTGAACATACTTTCTCAGACACAGAAATAGTCTCAACACTCAGGTGCCAAAGTGCCAAGCAGAAAACAGAAAAAAAGAAGGTTGTGGAGCAATCAGTAAGCAGTTCAGCACCGAGGGAAACTGTCTTCTTATAGCAGGTAGAGATAGATATGAGTGAAGTCTCATGGCAGACTAGAAGCTAGTGAATTATTTCCTGCATTCTCTACGGCCCTGGTGTCATTTATCTGCTCACTACAATGGTTGTGAACATGGTCCTTGTTCCTTTCTCATTGCCATAACCCTCAGGAATTTCAAAGAACTTCACATAAAAAGAAGACTTCAAAAATTTTCCCATGAAATAGCCTTATTATAAATATATCAAAATATTTTTCCAATATAACAAATGAAATGAACTACAGTTTATCAAGAATTTTAATGTTATTTTTTTCTCGTAACATCTTCTGAGGTCATTATTATTCTGATTTATTTCCATATTTCAGATAACGAATTTGAAATGGAACAGGTCAGGATGACTTTTTCCTAGGTCAGCAAGATGACACTGGGATTTCAGGCTGTGTCTTCTTGCCACAGATTGCTTTGGATCATTCCAGCTGGCCCATGTTATTTTGGCAATTCACTGAGAGCTGCAATTTGCTAACCAGTTGTTGAGTGGCTGAAACACTGTCCTTATCTCTTTTAAGAGGTGAAAGGCTATGGCGTTGGTACGAAGACCCCACTGACAGAACTGGAGCATAAAAGCTGATTGCAGAGATGGATGGGGAATATATTCCAGACAATCCTTGCACAGACAGCTGTGACCTTCAACTAAGGAGAAGCCGTCACTGTGATGTCAGAGTTATTCAGTAGAAATAACAGTAATCAAACTCAACACACAAAATCAGCAGAAAACAGACAGAGGTTTGCTTTAGAACAGGAGAATAGCCTGCTTTACCTTCATGTCAGAGCCTTAAGCTGACTGAAACATTTATTTGATGAATGAGTCCTAGAGTATTTAGATATGATCATTCTTCATTAAAGAATTTCCCTACACTCCTACTCTCCAGTCTGGTGATGAAACAAAAGTTTCCAGCAAAAGAACTACATAATTTTAGTTTCTCATTTTGTTTGAAGTTTTGTTTAAAAATTATTCATATCCTATTAATAATTTTAGAATGTTTTTTTTTCATGAATGGCATCTTGTATTGGGATTCTGTAACTCATTAAGGGCATGCCATTTTTATTAATCTTTTTCATAAGTGCTTGAAAACACTGCTGTAATGTGTTTGTGGAAACTGACATAAATAGTTCAGGTAAATTGCATAAGGTCTCAAAAAAGAATGCTGAAAACTTGGACTTGATTGCATGTCTCGTTATTGAACTCAGAGGCTCTCTCACACTGCCAGCTGTCTTAGAGCCTTCATCCTGAAGATGCTTCAAACATATTGCCTTTGTCATGTGGTATAGAGGTAATACTGTTGAACAAAGAGTTGGGTACAAGGCTCTAAGTGATTTGATCTTTTCTACACGTTATCACATTAACTTTTTCCTTAACTGGTTCATTCACTCCATTTGTATAATTGTCTATACTGCTTCTTCCACAAAACATGATTCTTTCTTGGAAAAACATCAAACAAAATCTTATATGTTTCTTTCTATCACATTTTTCCATTTCATTTTGCTATCACCAATACTTAAGTTATAATTTTTATTCTCTTTCAGGGCTTTAATTTATAATGCAGTGTGCGCCATTACTCACGTGATTTTATATTATAAGTAATATTAAAATGAGTATAGTGGCCAAAGCTGTCAAAGAGATACTACTCAGAAAGAAAACAAACTCATTCATTGATTCTGCATGAGTCTGATTTGTAATAGTGTTAAGGAGGAAGCAGCCACACATCAGTCAGTTCTCTGATTCATCAGTCCTCCCACTAAACTCATGCTCACAGGAAGCACATTTCAACCCGCAAACTTCCTGTTAAAGTGCTAAGGCTTTGATGGAGTCGATTACTCCATCCTGAGAGGGCTGGGCATTTGTGTCTGTTAATTAAAAGGATGAGGCCATGTGTACATTAGGATTGTATTATAGACTGTGAAAAAACAGGAAGAAAATAACTTAGGAAGGTAAATTAATAAAACTGCATAACTGCTCTACTGGAGCCTCATGGTAGGCACAATTAGAGAATATGCTTCTAAAAGCTAAAAAATTTCTAGATTTTTCAAGGAAATTGAGTACTAGACGAAGACTTGTCCGTTTAACAGCAAGAGAGAAACGGTGTTGGTTTGTGAGCAAAGACTGTGCCTTAATAACCCAAAACTTCAAATTAAATATCTAATTTTATAAAACTCTTATCAAATGCTGGTTGGAACACACACACATACACACACATAACACACACACACACAAACAAACACGTGTATAATCTAAAACATAACAATGCAAAAATCAAATAGTAGGTAACATTATTCCAATAAACACATTTCAATGATGAAATACAAATATATGATGAATGTATGATAAATTTTATTTTTATACACTGTAAATACAATCCATTAATAGTTGCATAAAAGAGGTGATTCAAGCAAGATTTCTGTCTTTTTTTCCAAAGCACTGTTTGCAGGTATACAGAATGTTACAAGACTGACTTTCCTGCAATCCATCTATTGTCTCATTGCATGTCCTCAGATCACACACGACTTTAAAACAGCAAGCTTATTGGTAGTGTATTTAATCTAACCTAGATAGCTTAAGCTGTCAATCTGACATAACCCAGAATCACCAGAAAGAGTCCCAACTTTGTAATTATTGTTATCAGTTTGGTCTGTAGACCTATTTATGAAGATCTTGATTACTAATTGATGTAAGAGAGCTTAGACTACTCACCGAGGTAGTACTGTACCCACACCAAACCACTGGGTCTTTGACTGTATGAAGAAGCTAGAGTATGTTTCTGAGCAAAGTCAAAGAGCTATCCAGAAAAAAAGTAGCAGCATTCCACCTTGATACTTGCTTCCACATTCCTGCCTTAAGTTCCTGCAGCAACTTTTCTTATTGATGAGTTGCAGCAATGCAAATAAGCAATTTTTCAGTCATTTCTGCTCAAATTTTTTTCTTTTATCACAGCAATGGGAATGATGCTATAGTATGATGAAACAGACTTTAAAGGCGTATGATAGAATGGGTAGTAATTAGTGTAATATTTGTGCAAAAAGTAGCATAGTGTCTATCATGTATGCATATCTAAGTTTATGATTTGCATTTCTTAGCTTTTCACATGACATTGTTCAAGACAGATTTAATTTATTATTTTCACCAATATCTAATTTTTTTCTCTAAAATTACAATGCATTTTTTTTCAAATTCATCAGAGTGGATGTTCCAGGGGAATAATGCTGTTGCTTGAGTTTGGGAGCTTCTGGGGATTTTAATGAACAATATAATTCTGACTAGGAAGAAACAAGCCTTAAAACAATAGCAGAGAAGCTCAATTTCCTTTTCCTTCTTGAATGAAAGTGACCCCAAGGGACACATCATACCTTAGTGAGCTTTTAGTATTCAGTGTGTGAAGTAACGAGAAAAGAGAATAGATCTGTTCTACGGTTTGAAGAACTAAGAGAAGGGACAAACAGAAAACAGTTTTTTTTTTCACAAATTAAAATTATTCTTTGAAGACAAAGAGTGAAAGAAAAGGAGTCTTTTATAAATGCTACCACCCCTGGTCTCCCTCTGTGCAGGCAAGGTAATTCTTCGTTTCAAACAGATTCTCCCCCAAGGAGATAATTGAGTTATCTGGGGAAAATGGGAAACTAATGGGGATTCAGATTCAAGGCACTTTATTAGAAGTGCTTTCAAACTATGAAATTTTCAGTTCACTGGTGAAGGCAACAAATTTGCAGTTTACTTAAATAGAAAATACCATGCAACGTGAACTTGGATGTGGAGGTACTGTAAGTCCATGAAAGCAAAGACATTGCCTGGTGAGAGTGATGATACAGACTATGTAACTAAATTGTGGGAGAGTGACAGGTGTTGTTAGCTTTCCACTCAGTACCACGGAAACAAAGAAGAAGACAATAATAAATGTGAAAAATAAGATGTTAAATTGCTTTTTTGTCCTCAGCAAATGGATACTCATCTGAGGCAATTTTATTCTTTTACTCACTTCTGGTGTTTCTTGGTTATATAACCATTTCTTTATTTGGATTTATAGAAGATTGAGCAGCAGGATGGTGAGAATTGAACACATTGTAATGCGATTGTTGAAAAATAGAAGCAATTTACAAAGTAAAACAATTTAGCTTGTAAGAGGGGAAAACGTCTTTTGGAACTAATGTGATAAGAAATGAAATTTGATGACTATCTCTCTTTAGTAAAGGAATTTGAAGATCAGATGAGTAGGATGGGCTAAACCACCAAAGACAAAGGCCCAGGAATATTAGGATCTCTTTAATTGGCTATTTAAAGAAATGGAAGGAGATAAATTCAAATTCAGAGATTATTGAAACTTGAAGCATGACATTGCCTTTAAGGACTGAGTGGAAATTAAAGGTTGTTTTGTTTCTTTCTCTAGAAGAGGTCAGGCAAGTCTGAATATGTTTAAGACTCAATGTTGAGATGGTCTACTGCCAGCACAGTATAGTGGACAAAAGTTTGAATTAATGATCAGATATACTATGATTCAAACTGAGTGTGATAAAATATGGCTATAAACTGCAGACAGAAGTTTTGGTGCCACCCAGTCTAGCAGCTGTTCAGTCCCAAAGAAATACAAAGACTGATGACTGACACTATGTCTTTCCTCTTCCCAGAATTCCCTTAGTCTGGTCACCCCCACCTATACTTCCTGCCTGGCTACCGGCCAATCAGTGTTTTATTAGACCAATACATGTGTCAGATCTTTAGAGTGTACAAGAGAATTATCCTATATCAATAAAGCACTTGTGACAGTGGATTACCACAATGCAAGAAATGCAAATTCATTCTCTCTCTTTCTCTCTCTTTCCACCATGTCCATGCACCATACATTCCACCATAACATTGTACTAAATCTCAGAGTTGTCTTGGTCATGGTATCTCCTCACAGTGCTAGAACAATGACTAAGAGAAAATACACAAAATTTAAAAATTAAAACACACTTATCCACCGATTATTTTTACCATCAGTTTTAATTCATGTCTGTCTTGTGTCCCTAGACAACAAATAAGGAAGAAAAATCACACAAAATATAATACAATGATAATCAAGGACCTCGGCTGTTCTTTTTTAATATATAACATATTGAGTTCTGTTTAGCAGAGAGGAGCTTGGTTGGTCATTGAATGAAGTGCTAGCGAATTGATAGGCATATTTGCAATCCCTTGCAGAAGTACCATCAGTCATCCTACATACTGAAAACTGATAGATTGGAGGACAAGAGTAAGATAGAGAATATAAAACCTAACTCCCTCCAGTTTCGGTTGGCGTAAGCTCATCTCAATCACAACTTGAGCCAAAGCTAATAGACATGAGTAATAAAATAGTGTGTATGTGCTTATCTTTTTTTTTGTAGTACTAGAATCACCTCTTTTGATGATTTTATCACTATCTTCTGATCACATTATTACCTCTTCTCAGACAGCAGTGTGACTCTGACTTCTAGATGCCATAGGATCTACTTTGAAAAGGAAGATATCATCAGCTCAATCATTGCCCTTTCTGACTTTTCACTCTTCATGTAAGCTGGGACTACACAGTCTAATATTTCACACAGTAGAATAAATATCCTAAGCGTATTTCAGGTAATTTATATATCATGTAATTATAAGAAGGATTTCATGAGAGAAGTATTACTATGTCATTTGAATCTGAAAAATTATTTATATTTAACAGTAGGGTTTGGGTAGGGTTCCTCAAAATATGCTGCTTCAGTCTCTGCCCCAATTTGTACTGCAACTGCAAAGAGTCCCCAATAGTGAAACAGAGTGAGAGAGAGAAGATCTTCCTGAGAGATGAAGGATGTTCACTCCCCAAAGCTGATCCTACTTTTCCATTATGAAAACAAAAGGATGCCATAGAACAAAGTAGAAAGGAAAGGCCTTCTATTTTACCAGGGAATATTCATCTTTTATCAATCCAAATATCATCATGAACATAGTAAACATTGGATAGTATTCACACAAATAAGAGTGAAAAACTTGAGAGCAGAACAATTGGGTGATGGCATAAAGTCTTGGAAAGAGATGAAGCACTCAAAGACGGGCTTCTCTTTCTTCAAGTCTGAATGTGAAGATACTTCATGTTTCTTAGAGATTGGATAGATCCATCCTTACATAGAGGCCCCAAGCCCTAAATACACCAAGAGACTGGATGCATAAGATATGGACTTTGAGCATCTTCAGATGAACAGGATTTGAGGGGACAGAAGCCAGAGAGAAGCCCAGAGATAAGTTCATATTTTTCTACATTCTATAAGAATTTTCAAGGTCTCACACAGTTCTAGGAAATAGACCAAGAAGTCAAATTTTCTGAGGCTTCCATTCAGATGTCATAAACCAATCAAAATCCCTAAGAGTCTCCCTGTGTGCTCAGGGGTTGTGGTAAAACATGTAACTTCAGGCAAATGAGCAGACTAGACTTTCCCAATACTGAAATTTGATCCTAAAATCATTCCAGTTTCTGATTGAGTCTGCCATGTGGTCTCAGCTCTGTCAGAGGAAATTAAATCCTCTGTAGAAAGAGACAACATCTTCAGAGTCTAACGATTTAATCTCTAATGCAAGACACAATTTAATTTTACTAATTTGGTAAAACCATTAAGCATGACAAGAGACAAGAGTAAATATCCAAATCCAATTATAAAAAGAAAATAGCAAAAATGAAAACAAAATAAGATAAAACAATATGAAAATATAGATACAAATACTGGATATATTGAAAGAAAATTTTAAAGTAGTTAAGCAAACTATTTTAGAAAATATGTTTAGGGCAGATAATTTTATAAAAAAATATTAAAACGGGGATGATATGCATCAGAAGGAAAGAAGGGGGTAGTGAGAGTAATCAGATGCACTGGGTACTTTACAAAAATGTCAAAGAATAATTTAAAAAAGTATTTTATAAAGAATTAAAGTGGGGGAAGAGAGAAGAAATGCATGAGGGGCTTCCTGTCTCTGTAATATCCTGTATTTCTGCCTAACATACAATAGGAAGAAAGCCACAGATCAATGCTACCTTTACATCAAAGCATATTTGTCTTAGACCATGTCCTAGGCAATGCTTCTGTCTTCCACAAGGGGTCAGTCAAGGATGGAAGAGCTGAGCCTGTGATGGGAAGTTCTGCACTATATCCTTATGCTGATTCCCCACACAAATGGCTTTTGTTGTTTTGAAGATGTGTACTTCATTTTTATCATGGAGAAGAAAGTATACTGCCACAAACATTCCATTTAACATGTCATGTAATCTTTTCATTTGAATCTACTTGATCAATAAATATTATTTGCTTTCACTGGTTCTCTTTCTGGCCAGTGCCCAGCCTCCCATGATTTGTGCCCATCCTGTCCAGGGCAGCTTTTCCTCTCTCCAACATGCAAACAGAAATACCCTGTAGCATTATTTGTTCAATGGTCTGCATTAACATGAGTAATAGAAATAACAGAGCTAATGGTAGACATTTATTTAACTTACTGTGGAGCAGATGCCTATAGGCTTGGTTTGGAACCTGGTGCCCATACTTTCTCCTTACAACAGCATAGCTCTGGGAGAATGGATTGTGTTTTAAACTAACAATTAAGACGTCTGATACTCAGAGAGTGGGACTCACATTCCCATGTTCACACAACTGTGACATAGTACCAGAGAACACTGTGTAATTGTGGCGCTAGCTCACAGTGCCTCCTATCTAAGTGCATTTCAGCTACAAATGTTTTAAAATTAATTCTCTCATAATTACTCTGAGATAGTGCTCAGAATACATTTGAATGCAGCCCATAACATCCAGGTAGAAAATGTAAGGTTAGAAGGAAAAGTAAATTATATTTGATGTGGAAAAGAAGACATTTCTATAGCAAAAACTGTAAGCTCCTGGGAAATCAGTCACAAAGCTGAAAGGCTGGTGCTGAAGAAGCATTCTCTATGGGTGTCATGAGAGAAACCATGGCTTTGGGGATTTACATGTCCACCAAACTGGATGCACAGATTCATCTGCATATCTATGTGTTACAAGTTTCAAACACAGAAATGGAGGGGACAAGGATAATTCTCTAAAATAGTTAGCATGTATAATTCTAAAGAAACTTTTGAGAATGTTTCACTCTCTATGACTTAAAAATCATGCTGTACTTAGCTACCATGGGCAAGGAAGCTTCTTTTGCAGTGGGTATCGATGACTGCAGACTCCTAACTGAAAATGGGAGACTTTGAAGCCTTCTGTGACAACATCCTCTCCCCACAAAAGAAAAGAAAAATGGTCCAGACCGGAAGCTATTAAAGAAAACTCGTAAAACTGTGATAAAGATGCTAAAGTATAGCTTTCCCCAGATGATGGTTTCTGGTACGGGGTGAGAAAGGACTCAATTTTCTTTAAGAAGCTGGCCACTGGAAGTTTGCCATGCTCCAGTGAGTATATAGGTAACAGAAGTTGGACTTGGTGGATTTTTTTAGGAGGAGGCATAAGCTTGAGAAGGTGGACCTGGAAGTAATGAGAAGCAAATGTGATAGGGGTGTATAGTAAGGTATTTATAAATAATTAGTAAGAATATTAGGTTGAAAAAAAGGAGCATTGATATTGGTGACTTGTCATAGCCGTCGAAACTAACACAACCACTTAGCACTTGGAAGAAGAACCAAATCCAGTCAAATGCAATTTGCATTGTAAAACTATGAGAAAGCTGTGTGTTGTTTCCAAAGAGATAAACTTGGGAAATTTGTTACACAGTTGAATCATATAACAGAAATAAATTTAATACTTTATGGATGTCTGTGCAGAATATTTTAGAAAAAGCATTTATTTATTTATTTACTTACTTACTTATTTATTTAAAGCAATCAGACTGGTATGGAATCAAATGGAGTTAAAATCACAGAAAACCTTCTGAGATACTGTCTCGGTATGACAGGGAGGTTGACGTTATTGAGAACATCAGAAATGATGAACAGAATGTAAGATATCTCTTCTTAAATCAGTGTGGTTCCGTTTGTCCATAGACAGGCTGATACAGAAAGAGTTTAGGAATACAGATGCCTATGAAGTTAGTACTGAACAGATTTCAGCTAGCTGCTAAAGCAAGCTTAGCCAAGGGATATTTTTCACTTGAAGAAAACACTTGTAGTAATTGATTTGTTTTCTTCTCAGAATTCAATCTGAACTTTATTTTTGCATTATTTTTAAATATATACAATATTAAGGTCACTTATATATAAAGACTCTAAAGTTATATAGAATAGAGACATTGGCTTACTTTTTAAGACACTTAGCAAATACTCTAGCTTGATTCACTTGCTATATTTATAATGATTACACTTTTAAAAAAAGATTTATTTGGTTGTTTATTTATTATGCATATGAAGTTCTGCCTACATGTATGCCTGCACACCAGAAGAGGGTGCTAGATCTCATTATAGATGGTTGTGAGCCACCATGTGATTGCTGGAAGTTGATGTCAAGTGTCTTCCTCTGTGATGTTTAATGTTAACTTGGAAGGAGCTTAAGTGGTTGGAGAGACAAACTTCATACACTCCTGCTAGGGACTATATAACATCTGGGCATGTCTATTGAGAGATTATAAGGATGAGACTAATTGAGGTAGAAATACCCACACCATAAGTGGGAGACATCAATCTCTGGGATTAGGTCCTAAACTATGAAGAAGGATGCTTTAAAGAAATCACACACTAGCTCAGAGTTGAGTATAATAGAGGGTTATTTATTTAGAGGCAGACTCACAAGTCAATATCCTCCGCTGGAACAGGGAACAGCAACCAAATCTCGCAGCCAGAAAAGAAGCAGGATGTGTGTTTTACATCAGCATATATAGTATAAGAGGCCACGCCCAAGTGGGCAGGTAATTTAAAGGCTACTGGCGGTAGAAATTCCTACAGTAGGACTATATAGGAGAAAGCTAATAATCACAGGTAAGACTTGCTCCCTGTTTTCTAACTACAGATAATAATTTACCAGCTGCTTCCCTCCTTCCCTCCATTAGGTTTTGATACAATGTCACTAATTGAACCTGAGCCTCTCAGATGCATCTTGATTGGCTGGCAAGCTAGTCCCTGGGATCTGCTTGTCCAGTTCTCAGATCACAAGTGCATTTATGAGCACATATGTTTTACATGTGAATGTACTCATGTTCTTCATGCTGGTGTGGCCAACACTTGCCTGAATGAGCTATTACCTCAGCAGAAACATGCAGATGTTCTCTGAGTATTTATTGGGACTATTTTGAACACTGACATTTTCATGAATGTATACTTTAGTACTAAGGTAGTCTATTGACTTTAATTCATTATGCTCTAAGATGGTATAAGGCTAGATGTTCATTTTATCTGCTTGCTTTAGAATATTCTAATTAACTTTAAATGATAAACTGTCCTTAATGATATGGGATCTGTTTGTTGTCACAAACAGTTTAAAGGAGCTATTAAAATTTCTTTTAAAGAGAGAACAGAAGGAGGGAGAACACGAGAAAGGAAGTCAGGACCGCGAGGGGTGGGTCCACCAGCAGAGATAGTGGGACTGATCTAATAATGGGAGCTCACCAAGACCAGTTGGACTGGGACTGATGGAGTATGTGATCAAACCAGACTCTCTGAATGTGGCTGATAATGAGGGCTGACTGAGAAGCCAATGATAATGACACCAGATTTTGATCCTACTGCATGTACTGGCTTTTTGGGAACCTAGTCTGTTTGGATGTACATCTTCCTAGGCCTGGATGGAGGGGGGACCTTGGACTTCCCAAAGGGCAGGGCACCCTGACTTCTCTTAGGACTGGAGAGCAAAGGGGAGTGAGAGTGGGGGGAGTGGGAGGGAAATGGGAGAATGGAAGGAAGTGGAAATTTTTAATAAATAAAAAAAATTCTTTTAGAGACATATCTAATATATAGCTTAATTTATAATTAAATATAATAAATTAATTTTGTATTCTTTGGTTCATCTTTGATTCTATATGCCATCTTCATTAGACTTGGTTTGGAAGCCTTCAACTCCCCCCTTTATATACTGGGACCCTATTATAATACTGGGTTCTTCTCTTTATATTGTGATGAAATTAATGTGTGTTATGCTATTTGTACTAAGATAACTTTTATAAATTTTACTGTTTTCTAATTTTGATAACTTTCCATTTTCTTTTATGCTATTTATAAACCCTTAGATTAGCTTTTCTCTTTAAATAATTTATATTTAAATTTGTAAGCAAATTTAGTTGTTTACCCATGATTCTACAATTATTTGAGTAGATGTGCTTAAACTAGTCATACACTTTGCTTGATAGTTGTATTTATTTATCTGCATTTATATTCTTACCTCCATTAGTCTGCATTTCCCCAAATGAAACACTGTCTCACCTGCCAAAGGCTGGACATTCATTTCTTTAACTAATGGTTTTATCTGTCTCTATACCCTACTTTCCTAGCTTTAGGTTAGCCATACATACAAAAGAAATATTATCTTCAGAAAGCAGCTTCACAGCCATGACTGGGAGAGGCTGATATACAATAGAAGTGTATGTACTCCCTTACCTATCTGCAGAGAATAAGAAGCAATATCTCTGTGTGCTGGGCTGTCTTCTAAACATTCCACAGTAAGTGAATCTCTAACTTCCATAATTACTGACTTTCTCTGTCTTCAGTTCACTATTATATTCTTCTACTAGGGTATCCTTTGCTTTATATAATTAATTGACTGTCACCAGATTTGTCAGACTCTGTTCCAGTAACAGTCAGTGCTCCTAGCAGGGAGACATGCATGGTGGCGTGCAGCAGAGCTAACTAAGACAATGTCTCCCTCAGTTTTGCACTTCCACTCTTCACATTTGTTATATAGCATAATAATGTGTGGTATTTTATAATACAATATACTAATACATTGCATTTTATAATACAATAAAATCATTGTTCATCAGTTCTTGTTTTTCAGTTTTATGTCTGTGGAATTATATATGTGTCTTCTGTATGTCTTACCTTATTAATAAGACTTAAATTATTATTTGACCTTATAATTTTGAGACATCCACAGAACTTTTGTGTATGATGGAGATTATCTTCATTCACATATAATACTTTCCTGAAGCAATATGCCACAGAGTGTTTGCCATTCTGTTGATCCATTGACATATTCTGTGTTACTATAAATTATCCTACAGAGAACACAAACACACATATATTTGCAATAATAATTATTGAAATAGGACATTAATTTGGAAGGTCTGGAGGAAGGAAAGGGAAAGGACAAATGTTGCAATCATATTGTAATCTAAAAAAAATAAATTAAAAAACATTTCCCCAGGTATTTACTAGATATTTTACTATATCTAACAGTTTACTTGGTGCATAATATTGGATGGCTATGGTAGAAGAATCCTAAGTAACGAGTTACACCTTAACTCAGTAAATTGTATCAGAATATCTTTTGTCTCCATGTTCTTTCAATGGATGTGTCTAAACTAAGCTGTTTGTGACTCTTCTGTCTTTTACTGTTGGATATAGGTGTGTTGTGTGGTACGGGAAAATAGTCTGCATTCTGTCAATGATGTTTTAAATAAATGCTGATTGTCCAGGAAGGAAGTATAGGCGAGTCAACCAGACAGGAAGTAGAGGCAGGAAGAAGAGAACAGGAGCATTCTAGGAAGGAGGAAGCCCATTCCTCCCACTCCAGCCCAGACCATTAAAGAAGCAACATGTGACATGCCCCACTGAAAAAGGTACTGAGACACATGGCTAACACAGATAAGAATAATGGGTTAATATAAGCTACAAAAGCTAATAAGTAAACTGAGCTAATGAGCTAAACAGTTTATATCTAATGCAGACTCTGTGTATGATTTCTTTGGGGCTTGCCAGCTGTGGGGTACCAGGTGGGACAAAAACTCCAACAAGCAGGCCCCGTATGTTACACAATGGTGCCCACATGGATAACTGCATCCACAGAGTGCCCAAGAAAGCTTGGGAAAGAGTAGAGTAAAGCATGTTTTCTTGGTAGCAGCAATTTCTCTGGCCTGCTCTGCTTGCTAGAGGCAAGCAAGTGCTCTCTTTAAGAGATGCTTCCTGACTCAACTTTAGCTGCAAACCTTGCAGCTCTAAAGAGGTCCTACCATGAAACACTTAAATAGTGCTGATAAAAAGGCAATCTCATGCTTTTCGGTTTTCAGCCATAGCAGGAAAATAGCCATGCCATTTTAAAATGCTGGCTTTATGGGCCATCCTGCCAGGGCAAACTCCGACTCTTTCAAGCAGGCAGCCTGAAGCACTTGAGTGTGGTCTGCGAGCAGAATGTTGCAGCTTGCTTGCTGGCAGGGACCTTGAAATGACAAAGAGTTGCGGCAATAAACTTGGCTACAGGCAGTACCTCTGCCATGAGGCTGGAAAGCTAAGGAATGGGCCGGATATAGCCATCAAAGCTAACCCCAACAAGCTGGTCAGAAACCCCAACAAGCCAGCCCCCTCATGTTATAATTGTCTATCTCCTGAAAAGGATGCCAGTAGCAGAGGGAAACTGGGCCAGAAGTGAGGAGTAAATTACGGCTTTAATTCAGAATCACTAGTGTGCTGCACACATTCTATTGGTCAGAGTTAACCACGTGGCCCGGCCTAGAATTAAAATGGAAAAAAAGAAGTATAATCTATAACATGATTAATAAAAAAAAACCCAAGACAGATAGTGGGGTTAAGTCAGAAAAACAAAACAACCAGCCACTGGCTCTTACCTCTTCCTTAGTCTGAAATGGTGATCCTGCCTCCAGGAAAGTCAGAATGAGACTGGATCTGAGACCTGTCTCCTCCCCTTCTTATATTCCTCTCTAGTGTTGGAATTAAAAGAGTGAACCACAAACACTGCTGTCCATTTTCTAAGGTAAACTAGTGTGACTACTGGGATTAAAGGTGTGTCTGTAAGGTCCAACAGCTGTTTTACTCTCTGATCTTCAGGCAAGCTTTATTAAAATACAAATGAAAAAGCACTACAATCTATTTCTAGAAATATTTTATTATTTGTTTCAGATCTTCTTGGTTAACAAAAGACTGGAGAATGTTCTAAGTTAGTCCTGTCTTTTGTTCTCTTTGCTGTCATATGCTTTTACATTTCTTGCTCATTTATATCTACTATTTTGGGATTGTGTCAATGTTATTAACTTGACCAAATTGCTAGTTGTTGCTTATAACTAATGTTTTATGTACTATTTTCCATCCAAGAGCATTGTTCTTTTATTTTGTTTGTAGTAATCTTGGATAAATTAAATAGCAATTCTTTTAATAATTTTTTATTACTCTTTGATTATTTAATGCATGAATAAACAAATTTGGATCATATCTAACCATTACTTCTCCACTCTAATTCCTTCTGGATTTGCCTTTCATTTTCACATTATTTTTTAATTTACTAAGTTCAAGTAGTACTTCTCCCTATGACCATTTATGAAGTGGAATAGGACTCATTTATTGGAGCACAGGAAGCATGTACTGGGTAATATCCTTCAAGAAAATGGACTTTCCCTCCAAGGCTCACTATCAAATAGACCTAGCTCTGTCATTAGCAGTCCGGCTTCATGACCTGTTCCATGCTGGATGCTTGAGTGGGTTTGTCTTGCACTGATAACCACAGTTACTGTGATCATATTTTTTGCAACAGCTCAGTCATTAGCAAAAAGGCATTATTTCACAGCAATATTTATTTCTTTCTGGATGTTAAAATCTATTAAAGCCTTCTGAGATGTTCACTGAGTGTGATCAGATATAATTTAAGTCCTTTGTAATTTAATTAGTTGTGCATTCTGCATTTCCTGCCATCTGTAAAACAGAAAATCATTATTGACTATGGGTTTGATACTTCAACAATTCTGTCTACTTGTGCACAGTACATTTTTGTTTAAATAATATTATGTACCTCAAAATTGCCAGTAAGCATAGTGGATAGATTATGTAATTGGAAAGTTTTTTTTTAACCACAAAAAAATAGCCACATTGAACTCTGAATTAAACTTAAATTACAATTATTCCTAACTATAAAGTAAATAAATAAAGTAGCAAAATGCCTCTCACCAAAACAAAATATGAGAAGAGAAAAAGTGGCACCTAATAAGTAGAGGATATTTAAAAATAAATTCTGCATACTCTGTTTTCTAGGTGCAATAGCACGAAGAACAGGAATATTGTTTGTGTGTAGGATCAGAAAAACATGGAAAGAAAATCAGAACAATATAGGAATGTATATTGTACAAAGCTAGTGAAGTATAGAAAGTGTTAGCGTGACAGAATCAATCAGAACTCTGGAGCTTGACTCAAGAAGCAGAGAGCCTGAGGTGACTGACTCAGGTAGACATCTAAGAAGAGTCTCCTGATTGTACATAGGACAAAAAGCAGAAAAACTCGACTATCTGGGGTTCCATTCATCCAAGTTGACTGCAGTGTAACAGAAATATCATAGATTTTGAAAGGGTCTTAGGAAGCCTGAAAACATGACTGGATTACAGTAAAAATGAAGAACTGTTAATAAAGTTAAGATTCTACCACTTTAAATAGAAAATACAAATATATCAGATCAGAAAATTTAAGGTAAATCTCGCATTGAGTATCTTTTGCTGCATTAGCTGACCAGAAGTTGAGTAAATCCTGCCAAGTTTGATTCATCTGAGTCCGCAAGTGAATTTATTGAAAATACTCAGATTCATTTTTTTATACACTAAAATATTTTCTGGAGACACATATCTTTGTCATTTCAAAAATTTGTTTTAACATAAAAGGTGGTTGAAGTCAGAGGCTGCTGGTTGGTTTCCCAGACATCCATACCCAAAATAATCACACAGAAACTATATTAATTGCAATACTGTTTAACCAATAGCGTAAGTGTACTTCTAGCTAGCTCTTACATCTTAAATTAACACATTTCTATCATTTTTTTTTATTTTACCATGAGGCTTGTAGTTTACCAATACTGGCATACAGGCATCCTTTTCCTCCAGTAGCTACACAGAGTCTCCCTGACTCAGCTTACTTTTTCCCAGCATTCAGATTAGTTTTCCTGCCTAGCTCTATTCTGCCCTCCTGTATAGTCCCATGCATCTTCTTTATTCATTAACCAATAAAAGCAACACATATACAGAGGGACTTCTCACATCAGGTGGTAACTTTGACATTGTGAATAACTTAGAGAAGATAAATCCATTATTCATCAAGTGACCATATATGTTTGGTAAGAAAATAGGAAACTGCTTCTACTATGTTATGCTTTTTAAAATTTCAAAAATTTTTAAATACTGTTCTTTATGACTATGCCACAATCCTGTCATCTCCAATACCCCAAGGACTTCACAGCAATGGAGATTGCACCTTCATCAATGGTCTCTGCTCAGCTTTCTTCAGTGATTTTACTCCAGCACACGGTACATGTCTCAGTCACTGTCTGTGATGCCCTCAATCTTGTAGCTTTTGTGCCTTTTAAAACTAGTACTACCTGGGGCAGTCTCACATACTGCCACATTCTGCTGCCAGTGTGAGATACAGCCTTGCCCTCCTTGTACCACAGCTTCAGTTAGCTGATGATAAAGAATTTTTTACTAAGTTTCCATCTCAGAGATGCTGGTCTCTTGTTAATCACAAATGATTCTTAAGTCTAAGCTATCCAGATAACACCAATTTTCCCCTCTTTCCCATTCCTCCTTACAACTGTTCTTCTGTACCCTGACCATGCTCTGACAAATTCATGATTATTTTTTTTAGTTGTCGTTACGTCTATCTATCTATCTATCTATCTATCTATCTATCTATCTATCTATCTATCTATCATCTATCTATCTATCTATCTATCTATCA
>NW_004949103.1:6123961-6128582 GCF_000317375.1 Microtus ochrogaster
CTATCTATCTATCTATCTATCTATCTATCTATCTATCTATCTATCTATCTATCTATCATCTATCTATCTTCCTTCCTTCCTTTCTTTCTTTCTTTCTTTCTTTCTTTCTTTCTTCCTTTCTTTCTTTTCTTTCTATCACATTTAAACACATATATCTTGGTTTTCTTCTTTCCATGTTAGCATATCTACATCACATAAACAACCCTCATAGTGCCTTTGCTTCCCTCAGAAATGTCACATGCCAGTTCCTGGTGTGAGAGAGTATGGTGGTAACTGTTCACTTATGGTTGATGAGAAAACAGTGACCAAGGCCAGAAACTGTGCCAACCTGTAACTTTCAGAGGTCTGCTTGGCACATACATTTCACATTTCATTGCCAGCTACACAGCAGAATTCAAAAAAGATCCCACAGGAGGACACTGGGCACTCAGCCATTACATTCTCTACCTGACCACCAAAGGCATGAATCCATCTAATAATACAAAATGAATCCAGCTCAAATCCAAAAATCCAACAGTTTTAAGAGTTTCAGCCCTATTCAAAATTCTGAAGTTTAAGCTTTTGCTTCAGATTCAAGTGAATGTCTTATTTCTGTGTTCCTGTGAAATCAACAGGTTACATACTTGATGGGACAGGGTAAATATTCCCAGTATAAAAGAGAAATATTGGAGGACTGAAAAGCTAGTACTTTCTCTGTATAATATAAAGTATATATAAATATGTGCACATATGTTAATTATTTAAGTAATTTTATTTGAATACAGAGAAAAAGAGAATAATAATCACACCACACACATGTGTACAGGTGCACACACAGAGAAAGAATCTCTCTCTCTCTCTCTTTCTCTCTCTCACATCTGCCATAGATACATATCATACTTTTTGCATGCATAATGCTGGAATTCAACTGGAAACTGTAAAAAAAATCTGGATCTGTGAATGACAAAGAACAAGTACGATATTTCTGTTTGTTGGCTTTTTCTGTTTGGCATTAAAAATAAAACTTTCTTCTTCCATGACTTCTATATTTATATGTTCTATTTTCTTCTCTGAAATTACAAGTTTTTTGTCTGCTTTTGCTAACTTTCATTTAGAGTTAGAGTTAACTTTAAATGTTTGTCCACAAACACTTGGATCTGCTAATAAAATCATGCCAACTCTTCCTGGAAAAATAACATTCTGAAGACTGTCCCAACTTATTTTATATCAATTCCTGGGTAGTCCTTCTGCCATGTGTAACTTCTTAAGTAATACTCTGAATGTTCTGGTCTCTTCCCACAGAAGAATCCTTGAGTGGAAAGTGTGGTGTGGGCCTCAGGCACACTGGGTTCTAGTCTACAAATGTGCATATTTATGCATGAGTTCTGTGTTCACTCACAATATTTTGCCGCTGAAACATTATTTAAACAAACACAGAATTTGAAGACAATATACCTGGACATAACTCTGAAGTCATCATGTCACCAGGATCGAAGCTGAGTCCACTTTTTTAGGTTCATATTTGACAATCAACACCTGAACTTCTTTTCCCAGGTGCCACAAGGAGGTTATTAATGTGCTACTCAGAGATGGCTGGGATAGATAAACGGAAATGTTTCCTGGGATTTCTTAGCAAAGTGCCAAGTACTGAGTAGAACATACATATGGCAAAAGGAAAAAGTCTGCCTTTTCTTATTCTTTCTTTGTATACCATGAAATAAATATAAATAAAAGCGCTTATGTTAGCTATTTAGTTCATGTCCCTTGACCATTATAGAAAGAGACAGACAGAGGTTTGTCTCTGTATTTATGCCTTCCATTCCATTTTCTCACAAATATACTATACTCTTAGTTTTACATGTCATAGAACAATGTTTGAAATTGTGTAAACAACTCTGAAAGAACAGCTAAATGTAGCTCCACAAGCACACAGAAGGCTCTTCTCAAAGTTGAACCCCTCCCTCATTTACATGGTGTTAGCCTCAGCTGTGAACCCTTGGATCCTGCCTTTATTATATGGTATACTCATGCTATTCTGGTCTGGTGGTTATCCTTGAATATTTTCCTGTTTTTCAACGTAACCATCATTGGGTATGTCATGGGATTATTAGTGACAATTATAGAAGAAAGAATGTGAAAAAGAATACAAAGACAAATATTCATTCTGAATGTTTATGTTATTTTTAAAATGTGAAAATTAACTTTGCAGAAGTAGAAATAAAAATACCCAGATCTAGTCTTTTTTCTTCCTTTACTTAGCCGTTCTGTCCTACATGGGCCACTGGCTGGCTCCCTTACAGATTATAAGGAAGCTAATAAATGTAATCGTATTAATTCCTAAAGCAGTCACTACAATTAATTTGATAATTACAATGTATGTAATCAAACTTTCCACATGGCACTCACGTTTATAGGTTAAATTCTTTTAGAAACACCTCTAGACTTATTTGTTTACACATGAATTTTCACTCACTCATTAAATAAATATGTAATTGTTGTTTATGTGATTAAATTTCATGATTGCTGTGGCAGTAAATATGTTTTTATGAAAGCTAATTTTTTCTTTTTTCTCTTGTCACCACATTCCTTTTTCATTTACGTTAATCTCTTCCACAAATTTCTGCTATATATTAAAACAAATTATTGGTTCTTTGATTAAATGTATCCCATAAAACACAAAGTGGGAGAAATGCAACAGGAAGGGTTAAATGAGCAGAGGTGAGGGGAGCAATTGAGGGGTGCTAACAAACGCAAAAAAGCCTTTATAAAAAGACATATCAAAACCTACTATTGCAGATACTTCCTATGTTGCATATTTATGTAAAATGAGTTTAAATTGAGTTATCCCATAATGGGAGGGTAATACCCCAGATATATATCATATGCCTCACCAATAAATAAATAAGTAGATAGATAAATAGATAGTAGTTAATTAATAAATAAATCTCATTTTCTGAGTTGTTGACCAGTGGGATGTCAAATACTCTAACTCCAAATATTATAGGCTATGGCCAGTGATACTGTTACCCTCCACACCTTGAATGTAAGACCCTGTCCCCAAAGAGACCACATTTTTAAGTCATTGAACATGAAGAAACTGGTACTCATTTCTAACTGGGAACTTAATTCCTAGTAGCTAGTATTCATAATTGGTATGTGCTATATATACTACATGAGGAGAAAATTAATCAGCAATGTCACCCACCTAAAAAAATTTTCACCTTCCTAACAGGATATGCTGACTGGTGCAATGATGGCATGAATATTATTGGAGTAATCAACTACTTTTTTATTACAAGGCCTCTTCCACAAGATGAAATCTATATTTGATATTGTTAATGGGCCCAAGAACCTGAGATTGCATAAGTTGTGGGTCCTACAGTAAAACTTACTATTGTTATTCAGTTAATTGGACACACCAATAAAATAACTCCTAATGATGTATTGGTATATTCATTCATTGATTAATGTATTGCTCAACCCTCATCCTCATCCATGAAGCTTATTCTTATAGTATATGACAATTAGCATAGAATCTTACAACTGAAACAACCAGATAATAATAAGTGGCTTTGTGATGTTCAGCATAAATGGGCTGACTTTATCATATTCTTTCCCTCAAAGCTCAGGATCTATGCAAAAGACGTGGCAAAATGACTGAATCAAGTGGTAGATGATTTTTACACACGACTGGGCAGATGGACATATGAATTCACAAAAACCACAGCAGCTCAAGAAGACCTACACAGCTTAAATGAGACAAAATCACAGCATGGCACAAAGTCTCATACTTAGCTAAGGAGCTATTGTGTTTTATTTGTGCTATATGAGAGAAAGTTAGTTTCTTCAATGGCATGATACTTTATTGAAGAAAGATTAATAAAAAAAATTGGGGTTCAACCCAAAGATATGAAAAGGAAAGCAGTCAGTCACTTGCTCTTAACTTAACCGCAGTCAGAAATGGCGATCCTGCCTCAAGGAATCTCAGAATGAGACTGAATCTGAGAGCTGTTTCCTCTCATTTTATAATTGTCTCTAGTTCTGGGATTAAAGGTGTGTATTACTGGGATTAAAGGCATGTACCACCCAAATTCTATGGCACTAGTATGGCTATTGGGATTAAAGGTGTGTTTTACCACTGCCTGATCTATAAGGCTGTCTTGTGGAGGTGTGTTTCTCTGTGATCTTCAGCCAAGGTTTATTTACTAAAATATAATTGAAATGCTACGGCATTTCCCATTTTGTCTAAAACAAAAAGAAGGCTATGACTAATAAAAGAAAACTATATACAATAATTATAATAACTATATACAATATATACAGGCAATAATACATCAACAATGTCAAGTCAATTTACATTTGAAAAATTCAGAGAAAATACTCTACATCTATCCTGTTTTGGGGAGTCCAAAATTTTGTACCTAATTTTGTATTATCATCCCAAACTATATTTTGCTATCTCTCAACCTTATACACTCTACATTTCTTTTTTTATGTGAAATTCTTTTTTTTTTATTGAGAAAAAAAATTTCCGCCTCCTCCCAGCCTCCCATTCCTCCCGCCCTCCCCCCAATCCTCTCCCCCTCCCTCTCAAGTCTGAAGAGCAGTCAGGGTTCCCTGCCCTGTGGAAAGTCCAAAGTCC
>NW_004949103.1:6129952-6140111 GCF_000317375.1 Microtus ochrogaster
ACAGACATCTATAGATTATTCCACCCAAATAGGAAAGAATATACCTTCTTCTCTGCAGCTCATGGAACCTTCTCGAAAATTGACCACATACTCGGTAACAAAGCAAACTTCCACAGTTATAAAAAAATATTCGTAACCTTCTACATTTCTTCAGTGAATTTCTTTCCTGAGTTTAGTAAACAAGGGAGACTATGACTTTAACTATCCAGTCTACAACAAACTAAGAGACTCTCATTTACTGTGGAAACAAAACCAAACTAAAAATGTTCTCCAAAGTGACGTATCTTTTGACTTGAATTTTGAAGTCAATGCATTTTCAAAATATATAAGTTTAATTTATCCAGCAGCATTTATAATCAAATGTGTTTTAACTGTTCTTCCTCTTTCCTCATCAGTCAAACAATTCAAAGACTACATAATAACATACAGTATCCCAACTACGTGTATTTTCCATCTTTATGTGGCTTCTTTTTTTAAAAAAAAACTCTATTTCTTCTATTTTTATTTTTAATTTTTATTTTTTGGAGACAGGATTTTTCCATATGTCTTTGGATGCCCTGAAGCTCACTCTGTAGACCAGGCTGGTCTTGAACTTAAAGAGATCCACCTGCCTCTGCCTCCCACATACTGGGATGTGTATGCCAGCACACCTGACTAAATTTATTTTTAAGTACTTTATCTTTTTCTTTTCTCTTCCAAGCCTATGTATATTTTAAAACACACTGTACACCATCTAGAGGTTTTTTCTTTATGTTTTTCTCTAAATCTTTTTTTACTGTTTATCTCTATCTTTTTCTGGTCACATGAATCTTTGGTCTGTTAAATGACATGACTAGGATTAAAGTCGCTTCTTCAGCAACTGGATCCATCTCAGTCCTTAGATTCCTGAGAGATTATATTCATACCGGAGGTACTGGCAGGAGTTACATTTTTTTATTACAACTTTGTGCACTTTTTAGGTCCATGCCATCACCAAGAAGCCTATTACCAGCTACTCATAAACATGATTTAAATTTTTGGTGGAAGAGCCTCTTAAAAGAGCTCCAAGGTTTGTTGTTTTTTTTTCCTGCTAACAATGAGTCAGGAAGCCTCTCTTAAAGGAGTTATGCCTCTCCTTTCCTCTAGAAAACTTAACCCACTTGAGAAAATACTTCTACCAAGAAGTTGTGCTTAACTCTGTTTTTTTATGTCTAGAATCCCTTCTCAAGCTCTTTCAGATTTTATGTGGATGTAGTTGTCACATGTTGGGCACCATTTGTAAACAGACTCCTTTTTTTTTTTCATTTTCCAATCACCTAGACCCAAATAATCACACAAAACTATATTAATTGCAAGACTATTTAGCTAATGCCTTAGACATTATTCCTAGCTAGCTCTTACATCTTTAATTAACCCATTTCTATAATTTTATATTTTACCACAAGGCTTGTGATTTACCAGTAAGGTTCTAGTGTCTTTCTCCTTCAGCAGCTACATGACATCTGCCTGTCTTTCCCTTCTTTCCTCCTCTATCTCTGCTTGGATTTCCTGCCTTGCTATATTCTGCCCTGCCATAGAACAAAGCATACTCTTTGTTAAACAATAGTAATAAAACAATGGTAATAAAATATATTCACAGTATAAAGAGGGGAGTCCTACAACACTTTTTACATTGTCTATACTCTAGGTCAGCCCCCATATATAGGAAAAGTCAATCTACCCAAACTAAAATACAAGTTTTTATTTCATTATATTTTTCCTTTTTGAGATTATAGTAACAACATTTCTTCCTCTCTTTTCTACCTCCAAAAGCTTCTATATATACCTATTTACTTTTTTTTCAACTTCATGGTGTCTTTTTTCCACTAAGTGCTGTCATATGCACACTTATGTATATTTATTTCTAAATACATAAGCTACTTGTATGTTATTTGTATGTATGCTTTTAGATATGCCCATTTTTTCTGAGAGAGAAAGAACATAAAATCTGGTATGTCTTGAGGCATGGAAATATTTGGTCAGGAAAATTAATATGATCAAACTGTAGTACATGAAATACTCATAAATAAGAGCATGCTAAAATAAGCAAATTAAAATATATTAAATATTTGGTTTAACTGGATTGTAAAACACCTGCGTAGAATGTGAGTAATACTCACTTTAGAAGTTAAAGCAAACTCAGCTCTTTCATGTTGTCTCATTCCTGTGAAGACTCATACCTCAGCTGATCAGAGTGAGGAACCTTTACTCAAACCTGATAGGTGACTAGCTCATAATGTTCTGAAATTTGTAATTGATACTTGAGAGTGTTCAGATGTTTTTGTTTTGAAGTTAGAGGAGAAAGACAATTTCATGATACCCCCTCACAACTTCTATTGACAAGTTTCTCAGAGATTCATGAAAGGAAGAGGTCAGGTCTTTATTACTTACTCTCCTCTCTCTGCCTTGAAGAAAAACAGGTATTTATTTTTTCTCTACTTTTCATAGGAGATTTACAAGTTGTAGACAATTCAGTAAATTAACATCCGACTGTCTTGTCCTTTTTTTACATTTATCCACTTCTTAATTAAAACTTAAGACCCATCTGGTCTTGACCCAGTTATAATATCTCCATTCTCTAATCAAAATTCAAACCTCATTAAAGTAAGAATTCCTTTGCAATAGCCTAATCTGGTAATGTAGTAAGGCATTGCCTTTAGCTTATGGCATAAATCTCAACTTTAAGACAATTTAACCAGTACCCAGCACCCTTTAAAATCCATACCCATGACAATAAGTTGCTTGATCACACAATATGAATCACTAATGTATGTTGTACAAGTTTTTTTATTATTATTATTTCTGTTCTACCTCCGGGGAATGGTACCCTTCCCATTTCAGAACTCTATTACTCAGCGATAATCTGTTATATTCTCTCTATAATCACAATAGAGTTAAGTTTCACAAGGAATAAGTCCAATGTCCTTTTTCTTGACTATGCTTCTGCCTCCTTTTGTGTTGGCTGCCACATTCAAGTCATCTCATTCAACAAAGAGATGCTACATTGAAATGGAAGAGACTGATGTGTCTTGCTCCAGAGAAACTTCTGTGAATGCTGAACAATTCGGACGACAGCCTCATCACACTCAGCAAGGATATTCAAGGTCACCCAACTGACATTAACACTTAGAGGGATCAATAAATATAAGTGATAAAAGTACAAAGAATAAATATCTAGTAAATCAATAAACTAAAAGGTTAAGGATGAATACATAAACAATACCTGAATGGAATCATTTAAGTAAGTTAGTTTAAGGTTCATCTCTCCCAAAACTGGTTTAGATCTAGTAGAGATGGACTCTGTGAAAACTATTTAGTGTCAGAAAAGCTATTACAGCTTTGTATTCTCTGAAGAATAGATCATCTCACCTTTACAGCCACTCTCTAGCAATAAAATACTTTCCATGACTTGAAGATATTAATACTGCCATGAAATGTTCAATCTCTGACCTTTACATAAAAGAAAAAGTTGTCTTTTTCTAGGACAAATATTTGACAGACTGTTGGATTACAAATGAATTTTGTAAAATATCTGAAAATTTTTACTAAAATATATAGAGTAATTTCCTTAGTCAAGAATCCAAGCAATCTATGATTTCTGTTGAATTCTTTATTTTATAGCTATAAAATTAAATTACTTGAGTAAATTCCAGGTAGAAAAGTTGTGAGTGACTTTTAAACAATGTTAGAATGTTTAGACAAGCTGAGTCATTCACACTATTTTTATTTTAATAATCAAATGTGTTTTTCTAAAGAAGACTTAAAACATTATCCATCGCGAATTTATTAAATACACCTAATACCTTCAGATTTTGTGCATGGATTATACTTAGAAATGTAAGTATGCTACAAATATGTCATTTCATAAGTTTCATATCTATAAATACGTAAGTTATAGTTGGCTAAATGACCTACAATGGATATAGTCTTGGATATTTTGTTATCAAGTGTTCCAATGAGTAATTGGGCTACTACAAATTGAGGAAAAGTTTAATTTCCAACAAACCAGTGACTTCCAAAAAAAAACTAAATATATTTTTAATCATGAACCATTTTTATTTCAAAACAATTGGTTAGCTTAATGATATTTTCCTTGCATACTTATGTAAACAGATAAAAACAAAAAACTAATATAAGCAAAGTAAGATATTCTTAAGGGTTTACTTGTTTAAAGATTGTATCTTTCTTTATATCATACCAACATTCTTCTCAAATCAGTTTCTTGATTATGAATAAAAAGAACATGTTAAATTTAAGACTTGCATAAAAATTATTTACATGCATAAAACAGGATGTTAGAGTTCAGTCATATACCTTATTAACACTGTCGCCTTTATTCAGACTTCATTATAATCCAACCTCCTACCTCGCAACAACTTCCACTGACTTTATGTAAATTTTATTACAACCTGTTTTATTTTATCCATTTGTAAATGTAGGCTTTGTTTTTCACATGATGTTTTTGACCAGAGCATTGTGCCAGAACAAATGGACACATTGGTCTAATGATAGTGAAGAAAGGTAGATTAGATTTCAAACCATGATAACTTCCTTAGTCTACAATGAGTACTTTAAAGTCACAGAGTTTCCAGACCCCCAAATCTTAAGGAGATACAAAGACAGTATCCATAGCTTCAGGATAGATACACTTTTTCTTAGTTTCTTCATCCTGTTCATTAGGTGGTGCATTTAACGTCTATCCCAAGTTGTATTCATTTGCATTCTAGTTGTGTTCCCACCAGGAGAAGGGGAAAAATTTCTGTGTGATTAAATTCTACATCTTAGTAACATAACACAAAACACAGAAAAGAATGTCCTATAGAGGCAAATGGTATTTGCTTACCAACTAATGCTTGTTTAATAAGAAGCAACCTTCCTAGAGAATTTTGAGGGTCTATTTATACAAGTCTTTTGGTATGATAAAACATATCAAGAATGAATCAATACAGCAAGGAAGATAAATTACAGTGGCATATAATATACATATTTTATAAGAGTGAAAGAAAAATAAAGTATGCAGGGATAAAACAGTGAAAGAGGAAAGTGATTATAGGAATTATTTTTTTCAAATAAAAATACTTCTTTATATAGAAGTCACTGAGCAAAATGCTCCTAAATTGAAGTTGGATATGACATATTATTTTTCATTTTGTATTCTCTCAATCCATAGTTCATTTGTGTATAATTAAACATGTAGTGCTTTCTGTGCTATGTACCAACCAAGTTCGGATATCAACATATTATTATGTTTGAACTTTTGAAAAAGGACAGTCCTTTATGATAAAGACTAAATTAACATCATTTCAAATATAATCATCCAACAATAACGAATTAACAGCCTACAAGGAGAATTAAGACAATGACTGAATGGTAAATGTATGTGCATCCTTTTAAATGACATACACTCTCATGAGCATAGTCGCATTACCTATTCCATGAGGTGCACTCTACTCACAGAATAAAACGTTTCTATAAGAAATTAAAATCAATGGCAGGCAAGTAGTACTTCAAGAGAAGTAGCTAAAACAGCTATTATTAGTTTTAATAAAATAATTTAAGAAATAAGAATACCAATATTATTTCAATCAGATAAAATATACAGTTCCAGAGAGATGCAACTTGACATTGACTTATGGACAATGAAATGTTATTTATTTTATAAATTGGTTTATAACTTTGAGTATAAAGTCATGTTGTTATGAAGGATAAAGAATTAATTAGACTGTCTGAATTGGGAAACCACCTATTATCTCTTATTTTATAATCTTGTTTCATTTTTGAAAGACTATGATTTCTCAAGAAAATTAGTTCTAAAATACAGGAAAAAAGATACATGGTCTGTCAGAACAAACAAAAATATATTAGGTATACCTTACTTTATTCATCTATAAATTGAGGAAAATACTTCTTAATGTATCTCATAAAATCAATGGTAAAACATACAATGGTATAAATTATCATGAAGAATTGATTCCATGAATTCTTTATTTCTTATATTTTTGATCGTAAAATATGACATTTTTTTTCCTCCTTTCCTTCCTCTAAATCCTCCCAAACACTCCCCACTCTCTTCCAAATTCAAGGCCTCTCATTACATTTTCAAGCACACTCAGCGAATATTGATTTTCTTTACGACCCATAACATTGTTATCTTCCTTTCATGCCTTCTTCTAATTATTTCACTGGACATGCTTGTGGCTAAAGAAATTCTATTGAAATTACTTGATGACTAAGATATCATGAGCTTCTCTAATCCTGTGTTTTAAGAAGTGAATACTGGCTGGGTGGTGGTGGCACACGCCTGTAATCCCAGCACTTGGGAGGCAGAGGTAGGTGGAGTGAGTTCGAGGCCAGCCTGGTCTACAAAGGGAGTTCCAGAACAGGCTCCAAAGCTACAGAGAAACCCTGTCTTGAAAAACCAAAAAAAAAAAAAAAAAAGTGAATACTGGGGGCTGGAAATAGTAGCTGAGCGGTTATGAACATTTACTAATATCTCTAGAGATCTGGGTTTCATTGCCAGCATCTAAGCAGCTCATAGTCATCCATAACTCTAGTTCTAAGAATCTGATGCCACCTTCTCACTTTCATGACCACTGAATGCAGGCGGTTCAGAAACATGCAGGTTAAACATCCATACATATAAAATACAAAATAAATGTATTTAAAAAGAATAGGTTACTCTATTGAATATTCAGTTTCGGCCTCAACTTAAATCTTAATTCAATTCCTTTCCCTCATGAGCTATCACTAACTAATTTATCTGAGTGCTGTTTTCTGCCTCTTCTGACATGATGACGTACCTTCTGTCACTGAAGCAACCAATCATCTGTGTTCTGATACTGCTAGTTCTTGGTTTACTGAATACTTGTTTGTTTAAGAGATTTGGGGAGCAAGTCATTTCTGATACAAAGAATTGATGTCAGAATATCTCAGACATGTTTCCTGAAATTGGATTGATCAGAGACTTCAAGGTTTACTACAGCCACCACCAACAATATTTTATTTTGAGTATCACCTAACAAAGTACATTCCCAGGCAATTAGATAACAATAATATTCTATTTAATTTAATTTTGAAATATTTATTCAAAGCAGGGGCACCTTGAGAAGATCACTAGCTGCTGATTTCCTAAGTGAGAAGAATTGAGTGTGGGAACGTTGTGTTTTGATTCCATATGCTGATGTTTGGAGAGACTAATCCTATTGGCTCTTGATGTACAACCATTAGTCTCAGGATCACATGTTTATGCATTAACATCTGGGCAATTGCAGGGAAAAACTTAACAGTAATTGTTCCAGCAAATTAAGCAATGTGGTTACTTAAATGTACATTACACAATGATCCTCATCCTAGAATTGCAGTGTGTTGTTTGTGGGACCTTGAGAGAATCATTTCATTTACCAGTTATTTTAGATGCAAACGTTGCAAGGTACATTTGATAGTCAGTAAGAGTCCTTGCAGTCACATATTTAATGACCCATCTTAATAATAATTCAAAGTGGTAAGTATTCCTCCAGCTAGTCATGCCTCAAAGGTTCACAATCAGATTACTTACTAAGAGCTCAGTTGTAGCTCTTCAGAGTTCTTTTTAAAACTGATAGTAACTGATTTGTGAAATAGATGCAATTATACATCTATTGTTCCATATACTTTCTTCAAAGAGTTTCACATATGACAAGGAGCATTGAAAGATATAAAGTTCTTACAAGGTCAGATATTTTGTATACATTTGTGACAATTGTAAATTTAACACTAGTTACTCTGGTTTAGGTACTAAAGGAATATGAATATGACTACAATGACCTGGATGAGGAATGTGAGAGAGATGAAGAAGAGAAGTAAGGGGTAGGACAGACCAGGATAATGAAAGATTCAATACCCTTCTTTACTTTGGATTTAACAATAAAGTTGACTCATCACTACTGCCCAAATTGACCACCTCTGACATTTTCTTTTAGTATTAATTTCACTTACCTTTGTCTTTTTTTTCTTAGTTAAGAATTAATTTATATGTGGAAGCAAAGTTTTGGCTAGAAATGCTTCCTTTCACTTAACACTCTTTTAATGTGTCATTTGTAGTCACAGATTTCTGGTTCTGTGTCTTCCATTTATGAGTCAGTCTGGTCTTCACTTCTTTATTGGTCAGATCTCTGAGTCTAATTAAAGGATACAAAAAGTCTTCTCAAAGACAAATAAAACAGAATTATGTTACAGCAGGGAATTACGGGTATTTTCAAATACTAGTGAGTTGTGTTTTCTTATTTTATTTATTTTGTTTTGTTTGTTTTAGTGAGTTGTGTTTATTTTAAGTATAAAGAAATAGTATTTGAACCAAATCCGTGATGAGAAGGATTCATCCATAAGAAATTTTGAGATTAAGGACTACTTAGAAGAAGTATTAGAACCAAAATATTAAAGAGAAGAAAGGACTAGGAACATAAAGATATTTAAAGCCAATATAGTAATCTACATCAAGTTGTTCTAGAGAAAGGCTTACCTTGGCTGGGCTTGGAAGATCCTAGTGAGTGAGTGGATTTCATTATGGTTGGAATAGAGAATTAGACAACATTATATCATAAGAGAGAAACCAGAGTTCTTAGTCCCAATTGTTTCCTAAATTGTTATTTATTATAGTCACCAAGCATTTCTGGTTGATAAGCAATTTTTGCAACATAATTTATTAATTCTATTAATAACTTCTTTATTGCTTTCAATAAACATTTTGGAAGTCATTGTAAATGTATGACATTTGGCTCTATGAACTGTTACTTGCTATTCAACTGCAAGTTACACAATTGATATACGAAGTTCTGATGAGGTTTGGAAAACTTGAACTGTTCAGTATGATCTATTTATTCTTTTCCACTTAGATGTTTTGGTATGAATTTTAAGCTAATAAGCATGAGAGACATGGCACCAAAATGACTAGCTTGTACTCTATGGGACACATACAGCTATCGCCAGGAGTACCTAAGTAAGCTTAAGCATGTAATAATTCAAAGACAATGGCATGTTTTGAGAGGGTGTATCTGGGTTCATATAATCTATGCACCTTCTCCCTATGCCACATTCCTCTAGATTATTTACAGCTCCAAAAGAATATTAACCAGCTTTCAAGGTTTTAATGGTTGTAAGTCTGACAAATCATTTGTCTTGGCATATACATATGTTCCTTGCTTATGCGTTTCTTATAGCTTATGAGTTTGTGTTTGCTTTTTAGTTTAAAATGATTTTTATTTGTAGTAGTTTACATTATATATGTCAAAGATGGGCACACAATACTGTGTAGATATATCAATTTATCACCTTACAAGGCAAAAGGAAATTTTAAGATGGCATTAGGGATTTAGAAGTTCAAATCAATATCAATCATCTGGGTGGACACACTGTGATTAAAATCTTTGTAGGATGGAAGATTTAGGAAGGTCAGAGTCACAGAAGGAGGTCTAACAAGGAAAGGAATGATGACTAACTTGTGTGTGTGTGGGGGGGGTGTTCTATGTGTGTTTTCACCGTGTTTCTGGATTGAAAAAGAGTGTCCACAGGACACAAAGTAAAGGTCTCCTTTGCTAGAAAAGACAGGGAAATGGATTCTTTTTTGAAAGTCCACATTCTCGAGTGGTTCTCAGCCTTTCTAAGGCTGTGTCTTTTCAATATATTTCTTCTGGTTTTGGTGAACCCACAACTGTAAAATCTTTTCACTGTTACTTCATAGCTGCAATTTTTACCAGTTATAAATTTTTATGAAAACATCTGATAGGCAGACCATCAAATATGAGACACCTACGGGTGTTGTGACCCTTATATAGAGAACTTCTCCTTTAGAAAAAGAAAAGTATCCCTGGGACTTTCACTGGTGAGACAGATTTTGAGTTCCTGATCTGTGGAACATTCTTTTTTTTTTTTTGAAAAAAAAATTTTATTGAGAAAAGGAAAAAAAAAAGTTTCCACCTCCTCCCAGCCTCCCATTTCCCTCCCCCTCCTCCCACCTTTCTCCCCCTCCCTATCCAGTCCAAAGAGCTGTCAGGGTGCCCTGCCATGTGGTAAGTCTTAGGTCCTCCCCCCTCCGTCCATATCTTGGAAGGTGAACATCCAAACTGGCTAGGCGCCCACAAAGCCAGCAAATTAAGTAGGATCAAAA
>NW_004949103.1:6148296-6150610 GCF_000317375.1 Microtus ochrogaster
GACTGGGACTGATGGAGCATATGATCAAACCAGACTCTGTGAACGTGGCTGACAATGAGGGCTGACTGAGAAGCCAAGGACAATGGCACTGGGTTTTGATTCTACTGCATGCACTGGCTTTGTGGGAGCCTAGTCTGTTTGGATGCTCACCATCCTAGACCTGGATGGAGGGGGGGTGCTCCTTGGACTTCCCACAGGGCAGGGAATTCTGACTGCTCTTTGGATTGGAGAGGGAGGGGGAGGGGGACTGGGAGGAGGGAAAAGGACATGGAAGGAGGGGAGGAAGGGAGGAGGTGGAAGTTTTTAATAAAAAAATTTCTTTTACATACATCTATAAGATAATTTAGATGCATTGCAGTAAAAATAATAAAATATAAGAGTTATAATAATATAAAAAATTCGTGCATGACTAAGATCAGTTATCTTCTCTGAGACAAATGTAGTCACAGGAGGCAGGATAACAGAAGTAAGCTGTCTGAGGGAAATAGCAGGGAAGAAGAAGGAGGTTCCAGGGTGCAGACTAGGAAGTTGCTGGCAGCCAGGAAGAAAGGCCAAAGCAAGGGAAGTAAAAATTATCTGTGAGAATAATGAACTCCAAGCTTATCTACACGAGAGACCTTTTCTAGTCTCTTAAAATCAATATAAGTTTAGCTATCTTCTACCATTTAGTGTTGTAACTTACTGTGCAAAGATAACCATTGATAAAGTGAAAAAAGGCTTTTTTTTTGCATTTACATTGAATAAAGATGGAAGTTAACTATGGAGACACTATTAAGTAATTCTGTTATTAGTCAAATATCTGCTTATAACATTAGCAAAATGTGCATGAAATTGCTGACCTCCTAAACAAAAATGAGATATTAGCCACAAAGTGCAGCTAGCACAGGTTAAACAGGGTCTGGTATCAGAGAGTGGCTGAACCATAATATTTAGATTGAAGAGTGAAATCTCCCAGTTCAATTCAATTTTAGTGGAAATGTATGAGTTCATGGTCAATACCAATTAAAAATAAACACCCTACATAACTTAATCTCTTTCTCAATGGG
Organism: Microtus ochrogaster; assembly: GCF_000317375.1. Classification (NCBI taxonomy): domain Eukaryota; kingdom Metazoa; phylum Chordata; class Mammalia; order Rodentia; family Cricetidae; genus Microtus; species Microtus ochrogaster. Next base: position 6,149,343 of record NW_004949103.1, read on the forward strand.
TCAGGCATTCATTACATTGACTTGTTAGTGCCAGAGATTCAATTAAAAAGAGAAAAGAAAGAGCTATGCCTTGCAATAAACTCTGGTATTTGAAATAGCTTAATAAAATGAACATAATCTCAAAAGTGTTTTCCCTTCCAATGTTCAAGCTTTAATTACTCCATTTTGTATTAAAGAACTTGTTAAAAATGTCTAATTGCCACTTCCAACTGAATGATGTCCCAGGATTACTGGGCCTTGCCTGTCTGCAAAGCACTTTGGGCTTGTATTTATAGGTCTTACAGGAAAGAACTGCAGACGATTAAGAGTAGCAATTAGTCCTGAATGTCTAGATGTCAGAGCAGAAGGAGTCTGGGGGAGGGACAGAGTTCCAGACCTGGGGCTGGTCCTTAGATTGCCATTGTCAAGTACAAGATGTCAGGTCAGTACCTCATAAATGGGGCTTTTTATTTTCTATAAGTATAATTTAATTTGCTATAAGAAATGGAAATAATTCTGTTAGGCATCTCAGGGAGAAGGAAATATAGGATGTTTTTATCATTATTTTTCTTGTTTTTGTTTTCATTTATAACAAGGTAGGACACATTAGATTTACAAGATTTTTAAAAGTCACCCATGATTTCATGATCCTGCTATATCAATGTCACTGTGTTAGCATATAATGAAAAATTCATGTTACATGATAGTAACTTGGAAATTTTTAAATAAAGTAGAGATAAACTCTCCTTTAAGAAATGATGACAAAATATTGAAACCTGTTTAAGGTCTAATGAGTTAACTCAACAGCAGCACATGCTGCGAAGGCTGATGATGTAAACTGGATTACTAGTACCCACATGGTGGAACAAAAGAACCAAATCTTCCAGAAAAATACTTAGATGATCGTGAATAGCAACTCGTCCTGAACCTCAGTATCAGAACAGAAATAAGTTATGTGTTGAGGGTGTGGGGAACACCTGGGACTAATACCAAGGTTGATACTGTAATTTTTTTAAAATTTGAAGTAAAACTTGGATAATGAAAATAATAATTGACATACCAACACAGATGGGAAAGCATCACAAGCTCCCACTCCTCAATGAAGGGCTTTATAGAACTGATGGCTGCCAAGAGAGGAAGAATCAATTTTCTCCAGGGATATGTCCCTGATATGTTTTCAATACCAAGAAGTCAATTATCAAATGCATATACATACAGGCAACACTAAAAGGATGCAACAGATTGTACACACACACACACATACACACACACACACACACACACACACA
>NW_004949103.1:6150710-6183667 GCF_000317375.1 Microtus ochrogaster
ACACACACACACACACACACACATAAGCAATAGTCAATACTTTCAAAGGGAGTAGGAGGCATGGAAATTGTGGGTGGGAGAGAAAGAGCAGAAAAAAAAATATATGAATCCAGTACTCAGGTTTAAAACTCTTAAGAAACATAAAAAAATAAATTTAAAATTTCTACTTGAGAAAGAAAAGAGTAGCTTTGAACTGATTTTTTGACTTTTGTTTCCCCCATGAGGGCCCTACAGCATGGATTGAGGCAGTCATCGACTCCGAGTCAGTGAGCGAGGGGACAATGAATATTCTGACATTTAGCTTCAGCAACGTACTTCGTATAGATTCTAAGGAATCCCCTTTCAATGGATGAGTTGAGTTTATTCATGACAAAGATACAAACAGTTTCTTTATTGGTTTTTATAGAAATAAAATCTCCAAGGTCATAAATTACTGGCCAGCTGCTTACTTGGCTAACCAACTGCCTGACTAGCAGATGTATGTACTTGAATCCAAACCAGAAGGATAAGAATGTTACTGAACCATAAGGTGAACTCATAAGTTGAAAGAAGAAACTGTAGGTTCACAAAGAGTCCACTGTAGGAAATCAGTTACACTCCATGCTCAGATGTGAGCAATGTCAGAGCTGATTCCCACAATAGAGGAAACTCCACAGGTTTGGTACACTGCAGCAGCTGCAAAGACTGCAGCTTAGTCTGGAGTAGCATTGCTCACTATTCTCTTAATAAAAAAATTGATCAATTGATTAAGCTGATGCATGTAAGGATCACATTATAGATTCAGAAGGAGATTTTAATAGCCTGGTGCACAACCAGTGTCAGAACAGGACACAGTAGGAATGAACAGAGAGGACCTTGTTTCTCAAAGCTTGTGTGCTGCATGTGTTTGGACATGGGTACTATGTCCAGTTTTTATTATGCTAAGCTTCGCTGTTCATTATTATAAAGAAGTAACATTTCTATGGGGCCAGCTTTGCGTTTCTCTTTGGTTCAACTCTAGTATTGTGTGGCCTTTTGTTGCCCTTTGTTGTTTTTTGTACATTTCAGATTTTCAGTATGAAAAATGTAGAGAGTTATCAAATATAATCTAAAATGTAATTGTGAAGAGCAATTAAATAAATATGCTTTGAACACAGACAACATTCACTGATTACTTCATAAAATCACTGGACAAATTATACTTCTGAGTTTTATTGGTACTGCTACTTATATTTGGTTTCACAGAGAGTAGCTGAGACATGAACCATGTGCAGGGTTGGAGTCACACACACACACACACACACACACACACATACACACACATTAGAATCTTCTTAATTGGGGAACTTTTTTGGCATTATTTTCTTGGTATCTTGGTATATCCCAGGATGGATCAAATACTCTCTGAACCCAGTAAGGATATATCCCCTCCTTCAATGTTTTATTCATCAGGACTACTGCCTAGCATGAGAATTTGCAGTAGCCATTTGCTGGTGAATCAGTGAAAAGCACTGGAAATATTAAAGTTGCAGTGACTACTGAAAGATGTTTATTTAACACAAAGGTCTTTGTAATGCAGTTTGTATTATCACCTAAGAACTGTATCTATGTTTGGTGCTTTTGAGAGTTGCCAGGTACTTTTTTTCTTTACCGTTCAGTTGTGACAGCAGTGATAAGTGCATTCACTGATACTTGAAAGTGGTTTTATGGAAAAGAAAATAAGCCCTTATACAGCACAGACTAAAATATATATGGTCTTCTTTTCAAGATATTAGGTCCATCTAAAACAAATCCAAAGACAGTGATATAGATAAAGGGGAATTACTTGGTAACTTAATTGTTTATTCATTTATTCATGTATTCTGCAGACATTTCTGAGTTTGTGTCATTCACCAGACCCTAGGCTATGCACGCTAGCTGTAAAGACAAAGAGACAATCTTCAAAACCCTACAGAATTCATGATATAATGCAGCGGTAGATTTAGCTACTTGCATTGGATGATAAATTGTGCTATAGAGATGGAAAAGAAAAGAAAATATGTTTTAGTTTTCCCAGGAGAGACTACTAAAAGCTCATGGAGGTAGAATGAGCATTCACTGTATGTCCAGACAGACTAGAAAACTTCACCCAAAATCAGAAACACATTTTGTCAATCATATGTGAAGTGTGATACCTATTCTATATGACTAAGGAATAAATACAGAGATCAGAGATGAAGGTGTGTTAGGTAAGTAATGTACAGAAACTACTGGAAATATTTGAAAGTTTCTTCTTGTGGTGTGTGTGTGTGTGTGTGTGTGTGTGTGTGTGTGTGTGTGTGCATGTGTATGTAGGGTACACCTGCCTATGTGTGCTTCAATACTGGTAAAGCATGTCACGTCAATCTCCACTATATTCTCTTCTGCTAAGGTTTCTCACTGAACCTAGAACTAGCTTAATGGAATGGAAGGCCCAGTGGTCCTTTTATTTCCCCATATTCCATTACTTTGTATTGAGCTCACAAGATCAATATCTACCCAGATTTTTACATGGGTTCTAGATATTTGAACTCAGATCATCTTAAATGAAAAGTGTATAAGCCATATCTCCAGACCTCTAAAGTGTTTTTTTTTCCCCAGAAATCAGTTTTCTACCAGAAAGGTAAGGAGCATGTAAACATGAAGGATGACTTATTTTTGTTTTAATAATTGTGGGCAATTGATTGTAGCTTTCAAAGGACTAGTAAGGAATGTGTTGGTACAAGTTAATTCTTGCAGAGAATAGGGATCAACAAACTAGAGGAAGGAAAGATGATGGGAGATCTAGTTCCTGATTGAAGAGAGGAAGAAAGATCTTTCAAGGTAGTTTTGCTGTGAATGTGACCATCTCCCTTTAGCCAACTCACTGCTGACACAAAGACTGGTTTTTATCCCCTAATTAATTGGCTTATTTCTCCTTTAAGTTTCTTGGCGTTGGTAAGATTTTTGTACTCTCTGTACATAAATAGGCTCCACTAATCTCTTCATGTGGAATGCCAGGAAGTAGATATTCTTCTGACAAGCAGGTTCAATTTTATGCTGTAAATCCCTTGAAAACATTAAGCAAACAAGATACTACCAGCAGAGAATTGTGGTAATATCTGTAGTATACAATCTGTAGATATACATGAATTTCAAGCTGCAGCCTGAACGTAGTGTTTGGCTATGGTGACATGACCATACTACATGATCCTGGTCTTTAACCAAATTTGAAACTAGGTCTGGGATTCATACCAGCTGTTGAATTCTGAGTCAGTACACAGTAGCATTCTTTATTCAACTCAGGATTAGTCTATCCCAAGAGACTCTAATTGGTAAAATATAGGACAATGCTAAAATCGTCCCAAGAGCTAGTAGTCAAATCTGAAGAATTTCTTACTTGAGATGGCACCTGATTCCTCAATTTTGAGAAAGATACTTTATATAAGGTATATAATTATGAATGTTTGTGGACTTGTGACTATTGAAATATGAGTACATCTGAATGGTCCTGTATGTTAGAATTAAGGATGAAGAAATATAACAGGTATCACAGATCACAGCAATAGGTCACAGGTCTTAAATATGAGAGTTAATAACTAAATATCAAAGATTTCAGCTTGTTACCAATAATAAGAGAACACAATAGAGTAAGTATACAGTAGATTTCAGAAAACAACTAGAAGAGATGATAGGCATATTGAGTACTAGCCTTAATGCTGCCTTAGGGTTCAGAGAGAAAGCTGACAAGCATGGAGACTTAAAAAATCTGAGGGTGAAAAGAATTCTCCATTAGTACTTTTCTGCATTAATTTCTTTATTCTTCTGCCATAGTTCTAGTTCTCTTGTCTTACATCTAACTTCTTCAGTTTCTATTCTAAAAACTCTTCTTCTTGGGGCTGGAGAAATGGCTCAATGGTTAAGAGCACTGACTGCTCTTCCAGAGGACTTGAGTTCAATTCCCAGCACCCATATGGCAGCTCTCAACCCTCTGAAAATCCAGTTCTAGGGTATCTTACACCTTCACACCAACGCACATAAAATAAAGATAAATAAATCATCAAAAATTTTTTTAAAAAAAACCCCAAACTCTTCTTCTTTAGGAGCCTTGAAATGATAAAGACATTATAAGAATTACCTTCTTGTTGGTCAAAATCACATTTCTGGGATAAGCAATTAGAGAGCTCATCTATTGCCATGACAATATAAGGTCCCAAGGCCATGGGAGCAAAACTGCTATCAGACAGGGGAGGGCACAGTGCAGAGTGACAATTTTAAGATATAGGTCAATTGTTAGTAGACAGACAAACAAAGAATTAGCATATTTCCTTAGTAATTTTGGTTTGATATCTGTGGCTCTAACCTTGCACAAAGCTGTAAGGTTTCAAACTTATGATCTATTTACAAAAAGCCTTTAGTCTACTTTGAACTTTGTTCCAATGTAAAAGTGAGCTAATTGTGTGTAGTTTGTGTTAGACTAAAGAGAAATTGTCATTTTTTTATATTAATCTGAGTAAAAAGAAAAAAAACAGGCTTTTAAGTTTCTACATTCTTTGTGGGACAAATAGGTTCACTTATGAAGCATGTCCCAGAATATAGTCTATATGTCAAAACTATACAATAAAATGAAAAGTTATCTTCCTGACCATCCACAGATATATGTGCCCAGGAGATGGAATATTTTCATGAGACAAACACACAATAAAACACACAAAGCTGTTCTTTGGGAAGAAATGGAGTTCTTAGGGGAAAGATCAACTAACTTGTGAGATAAATTAGACAGGAGGAACTGGTTTCCAGAGCCATTAACTCTCTGGCCTTACCAGGTAGGGCTCTTTATCAGAGACTCACTCATCCGATAAGTCCACCTATTGAACACTTGTTATCACCTGCTTTTTCTCTCATGGCCCCTGAGAGCAATAAGATTGGGATTCTCTGAGAAGTGACATTTCAAAAAATGTGAGCAAGAAGGAAGATGCAACCCTCACAAAGAAGGTAAATGAATGTTAATTAAGCAAAACACATCATTCAGATGGGGGTTAATGCTCCTGAAATCATTAACAGGTTTTTTTGTTTGTTTGTTTGTTTTTTCTTATACTGGCAAGGCAGAATCTTTGTGGGTGGAGAAGCATAACTGATGTGGCTCTTAAAAAGTGCATAGAAACTTACTTTTGTTATCTTTCTTTCTAAAATGTCTGAAAAAAAAATACTCCAGAAGTAGTGTGATACCCATTGATGCCCGAGTACAGTTGGCTGAGTGCCAACCCCACCTCTGTGAAAGGAGAGGAGAGAAAGGGCAGGTCAGATAACAGATGATTATGCCTGCTGTGTGCAGTGCCTCCAAAGGCTAATTAAGCCAGTGAAATGGCTCCAAAAGCAGAAGCCTAATGTCTGACTGTATTCAAAAGTGTGTGTGTGCGTGTGTGTGTGTGTGTGTGTTTATTTGTGTGTCATAGAATGCCTGTTGGGTTCATTTAGCCAGCTCATTTGTTCCAGCAGAGAAGTTTAAATTGAAGCACAGCATTCAAAAATGAAGATAGGTGAAGGTCTTTTTCTAGATGAAATCCAGTGCTTTCTTACACCAGTTGCCTCCAAGATGTCTTTACCCACTATTCATTTCCTTGTGTGAAACATTATATTACAGGCTGCACTGATATTTTTGGTTTGCTTATTTAAGCATCGTAATGTCAGAAGAGTGATTAACTTGCATTGTTTAGACATGCAAACTGAGCTCTGCAGTGTTTAGTGTTTGTTTCTCTAAACCACATAAGACACAAAGCAGGATTTCATTTCAGACCTAACTCCAAAGTACACGTTCACACTGACATATCCCAAAGCTTTATTTCAAAAGCAATATTGTGCCTTAGAGAAAGAACATGATTACATAGTCTTTCATGACGTGCTTAAAGATAAAAGCTCTGGGTCTCCATTCATACACATTTATTTGCATTTTCTAAACAGGGTTTGTAATTTATATTTAATTTTGCCACTAGGGAAAAATTACATTTTTGCCTTTTGTGCTGAGCTGCCGAGTCGGCTGATTTCTTTACATTTTTGTCTTCACAGAAAGGAGCTAGGAAACTGGCGTGTCATCTGTATCAATAGTTGTTGCCAACTGCTGGAGATTGCTGACAGTGGATCAATTTTAATTTACAGCTGATCTTGAAAGACCATTTAAATCGTGGTAATTAAGGAGCAAAATATGAGACTGGAAATGTAGCAAAAATGTGGGTCGTTTTACACTAATGAAGTCCTAGAAGCCTTTTCTCTGTGAAGCTAAAATAATCTGTGAAGGTTGACTGCAGTATGGGCCATTAGCCTGGGAGAGTTGAAGAGAACCATTTAGTTCCCATGACAGAGTTGGTGATGAGCACACGAAATGCCACTCTTGATGCTTCCCTGCCATTTCACAGTGCTTACCTCACTTGCACCCACCCTAGTCACTATTTGAGTTCCCCACAGGCATCCCTTCGTAGAGCAAAGCCAATGTCCACCATATTTGCATGATGCCATTTACACAGAAGATATGTGGGCTTACAATTGAGAATAAGTATTTGATTAAATCACAAAATAATGCACAAATAACTACATGACTAAGTCACATGCAATTATATGCAGATGTAGTCAACCCTTCACTCAGTGGTGTACACTGGACCCATGGAAAGCAATAGAAATGTAGAAAATGTTGTGTGCCCCGGATTCCATTTCTAGGTTCTATATTTCATACATTTGTCAATTCTAATTTCTTCTGAACTTTGGGCTATCTGAGTATTCGTTTTACATCCGGAACTAAATTGTGAGCTGTCCATATTATTTGCATTTTCTTAGTGTTTAAACAGAAAACAATCATGTGATCATGTTGCAAAAGACAATGGTACATATTTTCACCTTCTTATAGCTATACCTTTTATATCACACCTCTATGGAACATAGAAAATGTTTGTGACTGAATTTCTTCCCTTATATAAGACAGGTGGTAAAACCATAAAATTCAAATTCTATCCGATTTCATCTTCTTTTCTTGATATTTCATATTTTTCCTTCGATGCAGCTGACCCACAGGCAAATGAAGCTATTTAAGACAGCCTTGCAAAGTGCAGTGAGGGGAAAGGATTACCAATATTCCTGAGTCTCACTTCTAGAAATTTTACAATACACTAGTAAACTGAAGCCTTCTTCCTCATATGACAAGAATTTGTGCAAATGTCTGTCATAAGACCAACAATGTTGCAAGCTTAATTTAAAAGTTGAATTTCAGTTACTTTATCTGCCCTGTGTAAGCATGTTCTTGAATACGGCAATCTTACCTTGTCATTTTACTACTGATTAAAATAAACAGACACCCAGGGGATCTAAACTGTGGTCCCTACAATAACATATGCACTCTTGGCTGCTTTATCTGAAAATAGAAAGATATATTGTGTTGTCTTCTTTTCATTTTCTTGGCGATTCTCTTATTGATTTTTAATGAGCTCTACATTTTTTCCACTCCTGTACCTGCCTTTCCCTTCCCTTGTTGTCTGTTTAAGACTTATCAAGTAGGCTGTATTTTTTTTTAGCTGGATAAAATAAGTGGATAATTTGGCATGAATTATATAAATTACAATCATTTTGACATGATGCACCATATCGGTGCACACTAAACTTTTCCAGAAGACAATTTATAGCCCACAGATTAGCACACAAGATCACTGTTATTTTCAGAGACAATCAGAAATTTGTTTTTGTGTTTGTTGCGCATCACTCCATCCAAAGGACTTCAGTGGTATTTTTGGCTCTGAATCCCACAATGAGATGTTTTTTTTTCTCATTTTTTCTTGCATTAAAATAACAAATATATATTTATAGTAATATGACAATACTTTACTAGATGTGTTCTCTTCTCACAGATTTGATCTGATCAGGTCAGTACTCCTAATGTAAACATATTACCTCTGGTGTGTTCATACTCCTAAAAATGAATGAAAGAATAGATGAATGAGCACTAAGTCTCAGCTATAATGACTAATATCTAAGGAAAGAAAGTGCTGACTGGAAAGTGTTCTGTGAGAACATTTTCAATTTTCACTTTAAAAACTTTTGGGTTGATTGTAAAAGATGTAATTGAAGTTACTTTTGATTCTTACATGTATTTACTTAATTAATTCAGTATTGCTTATTTATATAGCTCTCCTGTGTAACCTGATTTGCTTACCTTCTTGTTTCTGTGACTTTACATTTATTTCATAAATAAAAATGTGAAGATAATATGATTTAAATATAACCTTATCAATTTAAATGTTAACTGGTTGCTTCAAGCACCAACCTTCTATGACTGGAAGAACGAACCAAGTGGAAAGGGACACCAAGTTATTTTCCCCCAATATGCCTTGCTGGCATCTGGAAGTTCTGAATTATTGATGATGTTTACTCAGAAGAAAAAGACAGAGGATTTCAGTTCCTATAATGAGCAGAACAAAGTGCAAAGATCAAATAAAGTCAAAGAAAAAAAATCCAATAAATAATAAAAGAGTTTGTGGATTAGCATTTGTTTTTGGAATATCTAGTGTTGTAAAGTCATAGATCATGTTTAAAGACACTTTGGGAATGAATAAAACTCTCTCATTGCCTTGCATTACCTCATTTTCTTTTATTATGGTTACACAGACCTGCCAACAATGCAAAAGCATCTACAAAGTACTCTTTCTCCAGGGTAAACTTGGTGGTATTGCTTTTAGAAAGTCTGACTGATTCACCTGTGTTGTAAGGAGGCCACTTTTTTGTTTTGGCTGCTCAGACTCCATAAATAATTACACAGAAACTATATTATTTAAGTTACTGTTTGGCCTATTAGCTCCACCTTTTTTTTTTTTTTTACTTCAGCAGAAATTATCTTAGTCACTTTTCTTTTGGTGTGAAAATACACCATCAGCAATGAAACTTAGAAGGTAAATGTTTATTGGGTCTCATGGCTTCTGAAGGTTAGAATGAAAGACCATTTCAGTTGGAACAAGACAGCAAGCAAGTAAGGCATGTTACTAGAAGAGTACAGAAAGCTCATATTTTGTCTGCAAGTTAGAAATAGAGAGAGAGCTAACTGGAAGTGGGGGCTCATTCCTAGTGAAATGTTCAACATATATATATATGTTTGGATTCTCCACGTGAAGTATATCCCACATCATCTTCCCTTTTCTGTATAAATAAAAAGGAAGGCTTTAACTTTAACATAGTAAAATTACATATAACAAAGTAGGTATCAAGAAAGAATTACAGTTATATCTTAGTTAGCCTAAAGTAGCATATCTGATTTACCTTTTATCATAACTCAGGAAAACTATAACTATCTAGTCCTTAACTCCATCAAAGACCCCAGAAGGATGTAATATTACCTAAGTGAACAGAAATTACATTATACGCAACTTCCAAAACTTTAAAATTGACAGAGACATTTCACTGCCTGGTCACCCAACGTTCTTCTGTAATGTTGGGCATCTATATTCAGCCTATAGACTCATAGTATCTGGTAGACATTTCCATGAAGCAGGAAATTTGAGAGAATATTTTACCTATGTTGGCACATTGTCAGTCACTTTATTCTGTGCCCTGTAGAATATCTGGCAGATTCGTTCATAAAGCAGGAATCCTAAAGGACTGTTTCACCCTCTTTAGGCAAATTCAGCAATCATTTTTCTGTTTGTCCTGCATGGCCAGTTTATACAGCAAACTGTCAAGTACTCCAGGCAAGAACAGTTTCTTTCCCAAATACATAGCCTTGGCATATTGAAGGCAAATTCTATAATGAATTTCTTCAATACCATCAACCTCTTTAAGTAATTGTTTCTGGCAGAAGCAGACATGTCTCACTGTTGAAAGAAGTCTAAGTTCTTAAAACATTTTAAATGCTATATTCTGTAGGTCTTTGAAGGTTATATATCTAACTGAAATAGATCTCTGCACATCTAGAAAACCTAACTAACATAATGCTATATTCTGTAGGTCTTTGAAGGTTATATATCTAACTGAAATAGATCTCTGCACATCTAGAAAACCTAACTAACATTATTAAAACTTTGATTATTACAGCATACTATCTATTAATTTATATTTCTTAACTGTACTTTAAATTTTAAGTGAGATGCACAAACACAATACATTAAAGAAGAGCAGAAAGACATACACACAGTGCACAAAATTGTCATTGAATTTTTATCAATAGACCAACATCCACACTAATGCAAAGTATTTATATCTATATCATATTATTCTTATTTTTTATAGAAATTGACTGTGACCATTAATCTCTTACAATCAACTCCCTTGAAATGAAAACAAACATTTATAAGTAATCATTTGGAGAATTTGGGTGTAGTCTTCTCCAAACTGCTTCCTGCCACAAATTGGACACTAGATTCTGGCATCTTTCTTCTTTGGCAGTTGCATGGCATCCCTCTGACTCTGTCTACTTTCTCTATATATTTCTGTTCAGATTTTCTGCCTGACTTTGCTTTGATAAGCCATTGGCCAAAACAGCTTTATTCATTAACGAATAAAAACAACACATATACAGAAGGACATCCCACATCAGGAGGGCAAATATGTATAAGTATAGTGTTGTATGTATTAAATGTAATAATGAAAACCATTATTTGACATAGTAACTAAAGTTAAACAATTTTTGAGAGCTAACATTTGTAATATAGTCTAGTAGAGCTTAGAAATCTCGGTACTATTAAAAGTATTAAAAACCTGGATGAGAAGGAAAATTTAAACAGCAAAGAAGTATTAGAAGATAAAGAGCTCCATTAAATGATGAAGAAGAAAGGATATAAGCCATTCTTATAACTAACCAGTGACAAGAACAAAGAAGAAATTTGTAGAGTCAACAGAGAAGGCAAGTGGCAGCCTAACAGAAGGTGGATAAAAAGAATTGGTTACTTGTCTAGTTATGTTTTCTACTGTGACTGTGGTTTGATGCAATCAATGCTTTCCAAATCTATAACCTGCTATTCATCACCCATCAGAAAATTTAGGGACCATTCACCTGACTCAATGTCTGCATGATTCTTTTTAAAGTTGGTGATTGAAAATGAAAGTTAAATAATCATGGAATACATTTCAATGAGTTCATTAAGAACACAATTTACTAATTTTAACCCACCTACAATATTTCTGGATAAATTACTTTCAATTAACTGGTACTTAAGAATCATACTGGAATGAAATTTATTTGTATGCCTCTATATAAAGATAACTGTGGGCTTTTGCTTTAAGAGTTACTTTTGCTTTTCCCATTAGGTAATGTTTGGGGTTTGATATCTGTATGAACTTATTTCAAAGATCAAAACTATGAAAAACTTTTGCATGTCTAACAAAGCAGCATGAGATAAGTCTTGCATACACCCGGAATCTTGCTACTTTATACTAAAGTAGAAATGTCATTATTTTCAAGGGATATTGTTTATTGATGCATTTAGCAATTGCATAGTTGGAATCTACTTAGATCATTTACAATTAAGAAAAATAAAATAATAACTATAATACAACAATGTGTATCACTTATCAATATCAAAATTCAGATTGTTTCTTATTAGTTAATTACTGTCATTTCTGGACAGGCAAGATTACATAAAAGCTAAAGGTCCTAAATTTTAAACTTCAATGCTTGTGATCAATTTCCAGGACCCACATGGTGAAAGAGACTTCCACAGGCTAGTCTTATCAAGACAGTATGTCTATAGGTCCACATTTGAACAATTATACTCACACATACTTAAATTTAATAAAGGTCATACTGGCTCTTTTGTTAAAACATAGAAAACAAAATCAATTTTAGACTATTTAAGACAGTATTCTTTACAAGTAAACATCTCTAAATAATGAAGAAGAGTTTTAAAATATCAGAAATGGAGATTATTGGATGACTAGTTAAAATATATAAAAATTAATTCTGAAAATCTGAGGTTTATTATAGCTTAATTATTGATTAAATTATGTTTCAAAAATTTTTGAAATCTTAGTAATCTCATAAATGGTAGTTCCAACCCCCATAATATCTGATAAAATGTGTACGAAAAGAATCACCTCATTTAAAACAAATATGTATTGAACTGAGGAGCATCATTGTGATTCTGTGCTTACTCCTGAGGGACTGGTCAGAGAATAGAGATTGTCACTGCATTTAAGGAAGGTTACCAAACTTTCCTCATTTGTATGATCAGTGATTCTGGGAGTTACATGTATTTTATCTCATTCTCTCATTGATGTTTAGAGTTCTCAGTGCCCAAAATGTGTTGTTTACAAAACAATTGAAAACACTGTCTAATAAAATAAGAATCAGATCCTGATAATAGGCAATCTCTTTTTCTAAAAAAGATCATGGGCTAAATCAGAAATTCCATTATGAATTAAATGTATCTACAAAATAAGAACGCTTAGCTCATAGATGGATTTTCTCCTCATGATTTTCTCCAGGTGTGCAAGGAACTCAACAGATCCTCTTCAATCCTGATAGTCTGAGTTTGGTTACTTGTGGGTATAAGATGAGTGTATATAAAATAAGATCACTGGGATCAGAAATGAAATCATCTCATCATCAAACAAGTAATTAAAACTGAATTAAATCTCATGACACAACATTAAAGATATAAAAGTTGTCATGTAACCAGAGTAAATCAATGGACCTATGACTGACTGACCAAGAAAAAAGTTACCTATTCACTGAATGCATTCTTATGGCAGACCCCAAACTTGTGTTATCTTTAAAGGAGCAACTGCACAACACAAGGATAAACACATAATTCTCTTTATTTTCCGCTTTCAGGTTTAAAGGTAAAACAAATACAGAGAGTGAATTGTGTCTAAGGTCAAGCACATCTTGTCTATTTAATCCCAAGTATGATTCAGGTAAAAGTTTCTGATCCTCTAGTGACATTATCAGAATAATGGGTACAATTCATCTCTTACTTCCATCTGTTTCTCAAATTACAGTTTCTTTTGTTTCTGTGCTTGTCACAATGAGCCAGCCTTGTCTCATTTGCACTCCATGGCCAGATTTCCCAAGTTACATCAGAACTCCAGCCTCAGATTACACTAAATGGTGTTGTGTAAATAGTATTACCATCCATGTCTTTGATATAGAGTGATGATCTGCTGCTCAGGACATTTAGTAAACAGCCCCAAAGAAAAAGAAAACCATTGGAACTTCAGCAGGATAAGTGCTAAAAACAGATGCACCTCCAGTTACTCTCCTGTTCCCATCTGCTAAAGATGAAGACATAGTTGACTAAAATTGTATGATTTAAGGTCATCTCTCCCATTAGTGGCAGACATGTGCTTTGTATATCACAACAGAGGAATCGTGACTCATCTAAGTAATAGAGTTTCAAATAATATGCACATCTTAATACCTGGCATAAACTTCCAGAAAAAAAATTAATGGTTTTGTAAATGGCTTCTGTATCACAGGACTTCCAGGAGAACATTGGAGCAATTATCAGAAATCTCTTGAGCAAGAAGTGATTTTGGATTATTCCCAAAGAGCCACTGATGAGACTATCTGCAAGTAATGTCAATTATCTTAATTGAAGCACTTTATGTACATTAATTAATTAACTTCCCCTGTGGACCTTAACATTATTGAGGAAATCATTTTATAAGCAAAAGCTAGCTAAAAGAAATGGTGTGCTTTACCCAACACCACAGAAATCAGAAGTCCAGATGTGACTGTGGAATCAGGGATCCTAAAGTCCAGGTCTCTACTATCAGAGCATCACATAAAATAGGTATTTGTTAATACACCTGATCATTGTGTCAGCCCTCTTTCTCACCCAGAATTTAGAATCCTGTAGTACTCAGCTCCAAGTACTAACTTTGAATTTAATATCCTGTCAAAAGTCATAGTTTGTTTCTATATTTTCATAATCATTCAAGAAGTTTCCTTAGATGATATAGCATGTAGTCCTAGGGCAGTATAAGGAAACATAAATGATAAGAAGAGAAACATATTTGGGAAGGATGGTTTTAAAAACATCACTTCTATATTGAAACTGGGTCTTACAGTGTGGCCCAAACTGGCCTGGATTTAACCTTACAGCCCAAGCTAGCATAGAATCTGTAAGAATCACGGTGAGGTGTCTCAAGATCTGTAATTACAGGAGTGAGTGATTCACTTTATCTAATTCAACAACATTTAAAAATAATGTTAAGTATGAGGGGGTTGACAATTGAGGATAGAAAATTATCTCTCACCTTAAGCCCTATTAATGACCTTTACCAACTAACCTGTGACATTGAAGTATAACCTAACAGTATACTTCAATGGTAAGGACACCTATACCAAATTTATCCTCTTTGTAATGTATTAATAATTTTCTACTATCTTGCCTTAGTTGCTTGATATGGCTTCCTAAATTTGTCATGTTAGAGAACTTCAATAAAAAGGAGTTAATTGCTTAAATTATAAAGGACTGTAATATGACTTACCAAAGCATCCCACTATGTTATTGGGATATGCAGAGCCAGAATGCACAGCTATATATTCTGTCATCATCATCATCATCTCATCATCATCATCATCATCATCATCATCATCATCATCATCATCATCATCACCATTTTTACCACCACCATCATCATCAACGCCATTTTATTCCCTTTTGTAAGAACTCCTAATGTTACTAGTGCTTTATTTTGTCTATACAAGATCATCTATAATGATAATTGTGGATACTTTAGAGGAAGTTATCTAAGAAACAGGGTAAATAGTCTGCTTGGGTTTATAGAATTGGGTTTCTTTTTTGTATTTAATCTGCCGTAACAATAAATAAACCTTTTCATTATGATTCTTGGAAGTAATGAAAGGAAATCTTTTTACTTTTGTTCCCAGTTTACTTTCTGTTGCTATAGTAAATGCTATGGCAAACAACTTAGAGGAAAAAATATTTTTACTACATTATTACAGTTCTGTTACAATCCCTTCTTAATGGATATCAGGATAAGAAGGTAAAACGTGAGCTTGAAACAGATGTGATGGAGGAATGCTCCCTGCTGGCTCACTCTCTGGTTTCTCTTTGTCTGTTCCCAGCCTTATGCTCTGTTTGATTTCTTATAAACCCGGAGCTTCCCTGCCTAGACGTGATGTTGTCCACAAAGCTTAACACAAATATCACACAAAGTTGACCCTAATCTTGCCTCGCTTCCCTCTGAGACCTCACAAGCAAGGCCTCCCCATGTGCATTTCTTGAAGTATTTTTTTTATTTAAAGAGTATGTAATCTATAAAGGCAAGATGACTCATAATGTTTCCAATAGCATTTTTTCAAACTTTTCTAGGAATACATAAATTTGAATGTAGTCATATCATGTTTAAACGCACTTAAGATCATATTGTGAGTGTTTAGCTTTAACTTGATTTTTCAAATTCATTTAGATTGCAAATATCCATATGTTTAAATTACAGGGTTTAAAGATCCCACTAGATAATCCAATAACCTCTAAGCACAATGGTTTTTCCAGCTCAAATTCCAAAATCTTCCATAATCTGCCAACAAAATTGCCCAACGGTATAAAAAGCAATGTGGTCAGGTTCATCACAAAACAACTCCACTCCTGGCATCAATTTCTGTTCTAGTTTTATTCCTTTCACTGTGACAAAACACTCCGGCAAAATTTAAATGCAGCGGCTATAAGGTTTATTTCATCTTATAGTATGCTACTGAGGGAAGTGAGAGTTAGAACTCAAGGGCAGGGCCTTGGGAATGGAACAATAAAAAAACAAAACAAAACAAAACAAAACAAAACAAAAACTCCAACTAGCTCTCTAATTAGCTCATAGACATATGTTTTCCTAGATTTTTATACAGCACAGTCTCGGATTCTCACGGTTGATGTTACCTACAGTGCACTGAGCCCTCCCACTTTAACTGGAACAATTAATGCCTTACATTCATGCAAACATTTCAATCTAATCTATTTTAAACTAATTAATTTCTCAATTGAGAGTCCTTGTTCCAAGTTGATTCTAAGATGTATCAAGTTGACAAATGAATCTAGACAGAGATTCTGTCTAAATAATTCAATTCAGTCATTTCACTAATAGGGAACCTTGTTTTTTACCTTATGCTTACTTTATTTTTTTATGGAATTAACAATGCTTGCTGATTGGCTATCATAGGGATTATTTAATATCTTAGACCATATACAAATCTTCAGAGAAACCCTGGTATATAATTAGAAACAGAGATAGTCATTTTTATATTTCCATAAGATTCATAAATGCACTGAGACAGTGAAATCTACTGCAACCGGTACATGGGAGCAACCGCTGAGTGAGTGAGCCAGAGCCAGAGACCGCTGAGGGTTCAAACATGAATCTGGGACCTTCAAGGTAGTAGACCTAAGCCAGGACCCCTGTTTATCTAGGCATGAGTCTAGGCCCTTTGAGGAACAAGGCCTGAGTCAGAACTTTTGCAAGTCTGGTCATGAATCTGGGACCTCCAAGGGAGTAGGCAGAAATCCGAGATCTTTGCAAGGCCAGGTGTGCGTCTGGGACCTCAGAGAGAGTGGGTTTAAGCCAGGACTTCTGTTGGTCCTGGCGTTGGTCTGAGGCATCAAAGGAAATAAGCAGGAACCAGAAACCTCTGTGGGTCTGAACATGAGTCTGGGACCTCTGAGGGAGTCAGCCTGAGACAGGTCCTCTGCAGGTCTGGGTGGACCCAAGCCTGGGAACTCTGAGGGAATAAACTGGAGCCAGAGTTCTTTAAGGACCAACCCCAAGACAGGAGCCTCTGCAGGAACAGATCCAGACCAGTAACATTTACAGAAACAGTTCTGAGCCAACAATTAGGCTAGAGCAGGCGTCAGACAGCAAACTCCAAGGGAGTGAAACAAAGCCAAGGAGCAATGAGTGACCCCAGGAACACAGAGTGACCAACGGGCTAACTGGAATTGTGGCAATGACAGTACCATAAAGAGCAACCATCTGAACCTTGGATTCACTGGCACCTAGAAAATTTATCAGCAAAATCAGACAGCCCCAAGCAAAACCTATCAGAGAAAAAGATTGGTAGAAAAGGTAAGAACGCACGCAACAACACAAAGAGCAACATGACACTAGTAAAACCTAATGATCATACAACAGCAAGACTTCAAGAACCAAATATAGATGAAGCAAAAGAAAATGACCTAAAAAAATAACTTAAGGAGAATGTTTGAAACTCTTAAAGAGGAAATGAGAAATTCCCTCAAAGAAATGGAGGGAAAGACAAACAAAAAAAAAAAAAAGGAAGACATCAACAAACCTTTAAAAGAAAACCAAGAAAAGACAACCAAACATTTGAAAGAAACTATTCAAGACTTGAAAACTGAAATAGAGATAATAAAGAAAACACAAGCCGAGGGAATTATAGAGACAGAAATCATAAGAAAATGATCAGGAACCATAAACACAAGGATGAACAGCAGAATACAAGAGATGGAATAGAGAATCTCAAGTGTTGAAGATGAAATAAAGGAAATAGACTTGTCAGTTGAAGAAGATATTAAGTCTAACAAAAGCTTAATCCAAAATATTGAGGAAATATGGTATACCATGAAAAGGCCAAACTTAAAAATAAGAAGTATAGAAGAAGAAGAAGTTCAACTCAAAAGCACGGAAAATACATTTAACAAAATTATAGAAGAAAACTTTCCCAACCTAAAGAGAGACATGCCTAAGAAGATACAAGAAGCTTACAAAACACCAAATAGACTGGATAAAAAAAAAAAGCTCCCTCACCACATAATAATCTAAACACTAAACATACAGAGTAAAGAAAGAATATTAAGAGCTGCAAAGAAAAAAGGCCAAATAACATATAAAGGCAGACCTATCAGAATTACACCTGACTTTTCATTGGAGACAATGTAAGCCAGTAGGTCAAGGTCCAGTGTTATGCAGACCTTAAGAGAACAAGGATGACAGCCCAGACTACTACGCCCAGCAAAGCTTTCAATTACCATAGAAGGACAAAACAAGATATTCCGTGACAAAACAAGATTTAACCAATACCTATTCATAAACCCAGCCCTACACAAAATTCTAGAGGGAAAACTCCAACCCAAGGAAGTTGGCTACATCTACAAACACACAGACAATTGACGGTCTCATAGCAGCAAATCCCAAAGAAGGGAAAAATTCACAAATTAACATCACCAACAACAAAAACTAAATAAATAGGAGAGCAATCACTTGTCATTAATATTCCTTAATATAAATGTACTCAACTCACCTATAAAAAGGTACAAGCTTACAGATTTGATACGAAAACAAAATCCATCCTTCTTCTGCATACAAAAAAACACACCTTGACCTCAAAGACACACATTGTCTCAGAGTAAAGGATTGGGAAAACATATTCCAATCAAATGGACCTAAGAAACAAACAGGTATAGCAATACTAACAGAAAACAATGTAGACTTAAAACTAAAATCAATCAAAAGAGACAAAGAAGGACATTTCATATTAGTCACAGGAAAAATCCATCAACGGGAAATCTCAATAATGAACATCTATGCCCCAAATACAAGGGCACCTTAATATGTAAAAGAAACATTTCTAAATCTTAAATCATACATTAAACCCCACACACTAGTAGTGGGAGACTTCAACACTCTACTCTCACCACAGGAAAGGGCAGTAAGACAAAAACTGAACATAAATAAGGGAACTAACAGATGTTATGACTCAAATGGACTTAACAGACAGCTATAGAATTTTCCATCCAAACAAAAAAGAATATACCTTCTTCACAGCAATTTATGGAACCTTCTCAAAAACTAACCACATACTTGGTAACAAAACAAACTTCAGCAAATACAAAAAAAAAAAGGAATAACATCAAGTATCATATCAGATCACCATGGTTTAAAACTAGAAGTCAACAGCAATGCTAATTCCAGAAAGCTCACAATCACATGGAAATTAAACAATGCTCACCTGAATCATCAATAGGTCAAGGGAGAAATTAAAGACTTTTAAAAATTCAGTGAAAATGGTCACATAACATACCCAAATTTATAGGAAACAATGAAAGCAGTGTTAAGAGAAAAGTTCATAGCACTAAACACCTACATAAAGAAGCTGGAAAAATCACACACTAGTGAATTAATAGAACATTTGAAAATTTTATAACAAAAAGAAACAAACTCATCCAAGAGAACTAGAGGACAGGAAATAATCAAATTGAGAGCTGAAATCAACAAAATAGAAACAAAGAAAACAATACAAGAAAACAATGAGACAAAGAATTGGTTCTTTAAGAAAATCAACAAAATAGACAAACCTTTATCCAAAATAACCAAAAAGACATAGAGAGAATATTCATAAATGAAAAGAGGAGCATAACAACAGACACAGAGAAAATACAGAGAATCATCAGGTCATATTTCAAAAACCTGTACTCCACAAAAATGAAAAACTTAAAGGAAAGAACAATTTTCTGGATGAGTATCACTTACTAAAATTAAATCAAGAACAGATAAGCAAATTAAACAGACCTATAACTGCTGAAGAAATAGAGACAGTCAACAAAAGTCTCCCAACCAAAAAAAAGCCCAGGACCAGAGTGTTTCAGCTCAGAATTCTACAAGACTTTCAAAGAAGAACTAATATCGATACTCCTCAAATTATTCCACACAGTAGAAACGGAAGGAACATTGCCAAGTCTTTTTATGAGGCTATAATTACCCTGACACCTAAACCACAAAAGGATATTAATAAGAAAGAGAATTACAGACCAATCTCACTCATGAACATTGATGCAAAAATACTCAATAAAATACTGGCAAATCATATCCAAGAATACATCAGAACCATTATCCAACATGATCAAGTCAGCTTCATCCCAGAGATACAGGGATAGTTCAACATATGAAAATCTGTCAACATTATCCACCATATCAACAAACTGAAAAATAAAAACCACATGATCATCTCATTAGATGCCAAAAAAAGCTTTTGATTAAATACAATATCCCCTCATGATAAAGATCTTGGAGAGAGCAGAGATGCAAGAAACATGACTTAACATAACAAAGGCAGTATACAGCAAGCCAACAGCTGAAATCAAACTAAATTGAGAGAAACTCCCAGCTATCTCACCTAAATCAGGAACAAGACAAGTTGTCCATCCTCTCCATATGTATTCAATATAGTTTTTGAGGTCCTAGCTAGAGCAGTAAGACACTAACTGTAGATCAAGGAGACACAAATTGGAAAAGAAAAGTCAAACTTTCACTATTTGCTGATGATTTTCAGTAATGTAGCAGGATACAACATTAGCTTAAAAAACTCAGTAGCCCTCCTATAACAGATAATAAAAGGGCTGGGAAAGAAAACAGAAAATCATCACCCTCCAAAAATAGCCACAAATAGCATAAAATATCTCAGAGTAATTCCAACCAAAAAAGTGGAAGACTTGTATGACAAGAACTTTAAATCTTTGAAACTGAAGAAGACACCAGAAAGTAGAAAGATCTCCCATGCTCTTGGGTAGGTAGAATTAACATAATAAAAATGGCAATCTTACCAAAAGCAATCTATAGATTCAATGAAATGCCCATAAAAATCCCAGCAAAAGTCTTCATAGACCTTGGAAAAATGGTACTCAACTTCATATGGAAAAGCAAAAAACCCCTGATAGTCAAAATAATCATGTACAGTAAAAGAACTTCTGAGGAATCTAAAATGGCTGAAAGACACTTAAGGAAATGTTCAATCCTTAGTCATGGGAAAAATACACTTCTAAACAACTCTGAGATTGCATCTACAGCTGTAAGAATAACCAAGATAAAAAACACTGATGATAATTTAGGCTAGAGAGGTTCTAGGGGTTTATGAATTGCTGATGGGAATGCAAACTGATACAGTCCCTTTGGATATCAATGTGATGATTTCTCTGAAAATTAGGAAACAACCTTCCACAAGACCAAGTAATAGCACTTTTGGGTATATATCCAAAAGATTCTCAATTGTGCCACAATTACATGTGCTCAACTATGTACATAGCAGCATTGTTTGTCATAGCTAGAACCTGGAAACAACCTAAAAGCCCTTTAACCAAAGAATGGATAAGGAGAATGTGGTACATTTGCACAACGGAGTATTACACAGCAGAAAAAAATAACATCTTGAATTTTTCAGGCAAATGGATAGAGCTATAAAATATAATTTTGAATAAGGTAAGCTGGAACAGAAAGATAATTATCACATGTACTTACTCATAAGTTTTATTTTTTTTTTGATAAAGCAAAAAAAAAAAAAAAACCAGCCCACAGATCACAGTTCCAGAGAACTTAGATAACAATGAGGACCTAAGAGAAACATACATAGAACTAATCTACATGGGAAGTAGAAAAAGACAAGATCTTTTGAGTAAATATGGAGCATGGGGACCTTGGGAGAGGGTTGAAGAGAGGGACAGACAGGTAGGGGAGCAGAGAAAAAGGTAGAGGTCAATAAAAATTAATAAAAAAGAATTCATAAATACTCAGTGGCATAGCATGTATATCTCTGTAATTTAGAAATGTGTTTCTATTAAGTTCATGATAAATTCAGCTCACCTAAATTTCTTGATTGACTCATTTTACATAAATAGTTAAATTGTTATTCCCAATATGATAAAAGCAGTCAAAATAAAAAAATGACATAAAAATAAGAAACAAATAAATAATATGACACACAATATTTTTAAATATTTTAAATAATTTTTAAAAGATGATGCTCAAAAACATAGGGAGCAATACGTTATCTTTAGAAAGGAATTGTATGGACAACACTTTATGGGACAAAGATAAGGAGTCAAGGGCTTCAGATATGTTGTAACTTGATTAGCCACACAAACCTTAGTGATTGAGAATTAGTTCTTCTGTATTGGGGTTTGCTAGGAGTTGAGACAGAGTTCTACTGATCCATTTAGTGCTCCATGTAGACCCTGTGGGCTTCATTTTCATGCCCAGTGCTTTAGAAGAAGAATGTATATAGTCATGGTCAGTCAATCTTGGTCATGTCCTGATCTTTTCCATGCAGTGTTCTTTTATGTGGTCTCTTCAGAAAGTACTTCGAGGTTCAGAGATCCAAAAAACCAAAGAGGAAGACCTCACATGGTACCACTTTCCCAGTACTCTGTTAATAGGATTTTGTGGCACAGAGCTGTACAGATTCAAGTTTGAAGAATTCATCTTTGATAGACCCAATGTCAGATCTCTGTGCCAACTTTAATTGACCACCTCAGATCTAAGCAAACATTACCGATTCACCAGGAGTCTTCTATTACATAAGAGGGGACCATGAATAGAATCATTCTGTGTTTCAGATAAAATATTTAAAAATGCATATAGATTTTTAGAAGGCAGTCTGACTATGCTCTTTAAAAAAAATAGTAATAGAAGCACACTTTCCACTAAAGCCTGTCACGTATCGAGCAATTGAAGCAGCGGCTCCTAGAGGCTGAATGGCCAGTTAATTACCAAAATAGTAAGAGATTCTGTAATCCTCCCACCCATGAATTCATGCTCCCGTTTCCAATACTTTATCTAATCCATGCTCTACTGGGAAAGAACCATTGTTTCCATTTTTTAAATGAGTAAACCAGACTCAGTTCCCAGAAGACAGTCATTTCCCAGGATAAAATGGATAAACACAGAGGTCCATGACTCTAACTGAAACATTTCTGATTTCCAGAAATTGTAACTATTGCACACAACATTTCTTTGCAATAATTTTATTTGAGTCAAAGAGCATTATTTTTATGCTTATGGCTCTGTGCTAGTGAAAAAATATAAATTCCTTGCAGTTTACAGCAAACTTTATAGCAGTGACAGTGTTCCTATAGTACTGGTTTGCTCAGTCTCTCTTAAAATAATGGTATTCTAATTAAAGTTTGTTCAGTAAGATGACAGCCAGTATAGGTAAACAGCAAGAGTGTTTGCCTCCCTTACAGACTGCCAGATAGTCTATGGGTGTTTTATATAAAGGTTGGAAGCACTAAGAAACCATCTTTCTCATCCTTTCTCATCATTCTTACTCTGCATTTACACACAGTGCTTTCCCAGTAAATTCATAGACATCACACCAAGGCTTTTTATGGACTTAGTTTTGTTTAGGCATAATTGCTAATTGTCCTAGGGGTTCAAATTCCTTAATTCTATTACAGAAGAGGCAAGATTTTTTTCTAAGCCTGCCATACTTACTGTCAAAGTATCTTTAAAATTTAAGGATAAGACAAGGATTTGAGGAAAAAGTGATGCCATCTTGGACCCTTTTAAGCCTAAGCAGAATCTCAGTAAGTTCTTAGCCACTTGAATTCATATTACAATGGCATTTTTCTCCATTTTCCCCACTCCAGTTCAAATGTTCCACTGAACTTGATATTAGAATTTAGAATGTAATAAATATTCTTTAGTTGGTTCCCCATATTTTTATTTAATTTATATGGGATCAGGATGGTCAATGAAGAGTTCTATAAATTCTTACGTGATGCTGATTTTCCTTATTTTGGGATGAAACTTTAAGAGCTAGTTTTTCTTTTGCTGTGAGTGGGTATGCATCCCATTAAACAGTAAAATTAAAGTCACTTGAAAGCTTATCAGAAATCTATAATTTTTTCACATCCCAGAAGTAATGAATCATAATTTTTATTTTAGCCGAATTCCCATGGGATTGCTGTGTACTGGAAAGTATGTTCATAACTCAAGCTAAAGTCCTAGTTATCTGTTATTTGAACTAATTACTAGGTTCCTCGCTTTCAATCAAGGCAGGGTTTTACAGTATTTTCTACCAAGCATCTTCAACATTGATGGTGATAGGAGACTAACTTGACAGAAATGGGTCGATTTCTTTCAAATTTAATGTGAAAACCCCTCTCTTTGTCAGATAAGATTTTTCTCTGCTTCACATTCCACAACCTCTAGGCTCTAGTCTCCAATGAGAGAAGCTTTCTATACATGGATACTCCTGTCCGTAAACCCTCCCCTTTGCAAGAAAAGTTCCTTTACCATCCCATGACCTTTATGCTTCCTAATTCTACTTATGAAAAGCAGGTATGCAATGCTTTGATTAAGACAATATAAAAAGGTAAACAAAATAATCTTCAGAGATGTTGGAATTGGCTTTGCAATCTGAGCTTTGTTCCTTCCCAGATTTGTAGCCTTGGAATTTTATTGACCTGCTTTGGCTTTCTCTTCAAAAATCTGTACTGTGGGGTTAATGACTAGACTGTTTTCACCTGGGCGGTATATACAGCATTGCTCCTGAGTAATGTGAGCCTTAGAAGTGACTTAATAAGTGTTAGGGAACCTCCCAGATTGATGATTACTAAGGTGCACAATAAATGTCTTAACTATCAAAGTGCCAACCAACACTGAGTGCATTTAAAATAACACAGGACTTACAAGGAATTTGGTGAGCTGTCCTTTTTAACTGCTAGTTAAATGAGGAGCTTGAAGGCCCCTCACCGAAGGTCTCCACTGACCCAATTCCTTTGTACTTAATACGAGAGGAAAAAAAATAACTGAGTTAAAGAAGTCATTTTTTAGAACAGGAAAGAAATAAGAAGAAAGACTGTCTTTTGAATTCTTTTGTGAAACATCTGCAGAGCACTTAACATATTTTATAGACCATACTTAAATATTTCAGCTGCATTGGAAAGGTTCATAAGTCAATGCAGATAGTTCTGCAATTAAAATATGCAACTGAAGGGAAAGGGTATCCTTCTTCACCTATTGAAATTTAAAGTTACTTAATTTTTGATTATACTGTATAATGTTACCTTGGACTCCCACAAAGACCTGCCCTACTTTAGAAATACTGTATTGTACTAAAAGTCTTTTATTCCTAGCTTCCAAATTTTAAATAATACATAAGAATTGCCTGAAATAGTAAAATGAAAAATGAATCATCCCTTTTTAGTAGTTTGCATGAATAATTATTAGATCAATAGTTCACAGTACACAACCTGCAATTAAATGTGTTCAATAATTCAGTAAAATAGCCTTCTCTTATATTTTAAAGCCATTAAATTGAAATTTAATAGGCTCTATGTCTAATCTAATCCCAATTTGCAATTGTGAAAAATATGCCTATACTTCCATATACAAATTTTCTAATTTTTATCTTAAAATGTTTTCCTTGTTTGGCAAAACTTTTAACCTTTAGTGGTACCTTTATTCTATTAGCTATATTTCAGTCCTATTCAAAGAAAAATGTCTTAGCTCAAGTATATCCATTTATTGCTTAAAGTTAGAAACATTTCTTAGAAGGATGTTCAGGGTAGCCAAGACCTAAGGTTATTTGGCAGCAAAACAAACAATTTTAAAGTTAGTTGATAACTAGCTGCTTTTAATACATATCTAACACTTATCAAATTTTATAGCACATATATAAAATGAACGTTCTATATTCTTTTCCTTGATAAGCTCAACATGAAAAACTAGATTTGCAGGGAACAGCTACCTGACATATGGTAGCTGGGTATTGGAGTTTCAACACTGTATCTCACAGAGAATTTTAACTGACCTAAACTTTTGACTCAATAGCTACATTTTCTCCCTGTCTTCTGAATTTGAACTGTCTGTCACTTTTTATGGCACTAAAATTTCAATACTGGATCACAAAGACGTCAGACTCTGAATGCTTTTTATTCAAACCAAAATTTGAATCAGTTTGAAAAACACTAATACCCCTTAAGCTTTGTCTTAGTGTTAGTGCAAAACAACTACCCATTGGCTAGTTCAAAATGCTAGCTCTTGTCTTGAAAAATGTCTTTTCATGCTGGTATAGTTTAGAAAATTTGACATAAATTAGTCACCTGGGAAGAGAGAACCTCTTTTGAGGCACTTTCTCCATCAGATCAGCCTGTGGGCAGGTTTATGAGTTTTCCTGATTTATGGTTGATGTGGGAGGACTCTGCCCACTCTGATAGGTCCAATCCTGGACAGAGAGTATTGAGTTATATATGAAGAAAAGATGGACATGCAGTGGGCATCAAGCCAATAAGCAGTGTTCCCTGTTGGCCTCTGCTTCAGCTACTGCCTCAAGGTTCTTGCCTTGAATTACTGCCCTCACTGATGGAGTTTATCTGAGAGTTGGATCATAAAATTAACTGTGTCCTGTCCAAGTTGTCTTATCGCATGATGTTTCTCTCAACAACAAGGACAACCATTTAGACTTTCACTGGATTTCCAGTCTTATCTCATCTCTTTTGTTTTTATGTCAAGTACAATATTAAAATTCTCTGATTTTCAGATCTCTAATTTGTCCTACCAGAATATTAGTATATGAGGGTAATATGAATATATAATAAAGTTATAATAGTCATTGTGCAAGCTTTACAACTCCCAGTGCTTATTTGTTATTAGTGTTGAAGCTCTTGATAAGGTGATGCGGACTCTGTCCACAGATGAGGGATGCATAGCCATATTCAATCATGGCACTCTTCTGAAAATCCTTGGGATCTAAACCTTTTGACATACTTCCCATGTAATTTTATGAACCAAGTTCAGGACTCCTCATGCCTACACTGTTTCCTCTCTGTTATAAATGAAGAATCATAATTGTTTGATGGTCCATTATGAACATTATCATTATGCATTTATTTTCTACCCTTCATTTTTGCCACTCCTTAGATTGGCCTGTGTTTCCAGCATGACCTCTATATTCAGGCCTCTTTACTCTTGCAACAGAGGAATCTGATATTGTGTCTGTAAGAAAACCATGATTAGTTTTTGGGTTTTGTGTGCTTGCTCAGCTGCAAATCTCAGCAAACTCAAGACTGATTGTTACTGGCATTTCTATGGTTGAATTCAGGTTGAAATTTGGGCTAAAGTTCAAACCAGGAGGTCAACAAACATTAGTATGTTATAAAGAAAAATTGAAATAAAGGAAATATTTGCATAAAATTCTTTTTGAAGGTCTGTAAAGACAGAAATAAGAAAAACAAAAATGTTCAATTGACTCTCAGGAAATTTGGAAGAACTAGAATTGCAAGTGAACTGCACAAGAGTGTACCTGGTGGCAGCTACATACACCACCTTGCTTTCTGATCAAGTATCTGTTTCATATTGTGTTCTTAATGTGTTCTTTCTGCATCCTCTGTAACTGAATTTTTTTGTTTTTATGAAGCATCAATGATATCTAACTTCATCCCAGTTGTTATTGTCTGAATATGCAGGAACCTAAATACAACAAGCATATGTGCTCGTAAAATTAAAATTGTTTAAATGAATGAGCAAATGAGTAAGTAAGTGAATGAATGAATGACAAGCCTGACATTTTAGTCATTGTCTTTGTCTCATCTTTTGGTTACTTTGATAAGATTTTAAGATGGAGAAACAGCCTACCGTATTTGAGAGAAAGGTGGCTATCTTCTCTCCACACTGAATCCTATCCTGAGTCTTAGGTCTTCAAACACTTCTCTGAGGGGTAGAAAAAGCCACAGAAATATTAACAAGGTACTGGTAGTGGATTGAAACAAAAATAATCAACTTTGCCTCTAGTCTGGTTTATATTTCTTATTATTAGAAAAATTCAAAAATGCATTTACTTTTCTGAGTTGTCTTTCTATTTCTGGATATAGAGACCACAAATGGCTCTTCACACATGGCATCACCTGCAGTGTTGGTTGAAATAGTGTACATTTTGCATTTCACTCACTCACTCTTTCACTCACTCAATCACTCATTCACTCACTCACTCACTCACTCAACCATTCTTTCAAAATGTAGCTAACATTTACTCCAGGATCAATGGAAAGAGTGAATTCATGGATGATTAGTACATCATCCTTGAACTTGGAGCAGTCACTGTTGCACAGGCTGATTTTTTAATTGATTTTTATTGAGCTCTACAAGTTTCTCTGCTCCACTCCCTGACAGAGGCTGATTTTATGAATGTGCATAGAGAGACAGCCCCATATCATCACAGAGATGGAATAGGAAGAGTATATTCAATCTCAACACACTATTTAATGTAGATGATGCAGGGGTTATTATGGGAGTCAACAATTCTTTTCAGGTATGGATAGATTTCATCAGGATACCAAGTTTGTCAAGTGAAGAACTGGAAGGTAATGCATGTTCTTACAAAATATCACATTGGTAAATGTTATTTTTTAAAAGAAAAAAAACTTTGTGTTGTATTTGGAAAAAAACAGAACAGTCCTCAAAAGGTAAATAATGTATGAATTCTATGTTTGATAATGTATATCAATATGGTAAGGGGTGTGTGAGAGAGGGCATGTGTGTGCAAGATTGACTTGTGTGCCTGTGCACAGCACAGTGAGTAGATTTTCTTTTGACCTTCATTTTAATTTTACTCCACCATTAACAGGTATGTGAACTTTTCTGTTAACTTTGTTTTCACACTTCCATGTATTAAGTGATGATATAGAACACACTATATAGAGGTGTGAAAATTTATGAGTTTACACACAAAAAGTGCTTTTATCAGGCTCTCACTATTGACTATTATACAAGTTGTGCACACAAATGACAGCAGTTTCTACAAGCCTGTCAGTGCCTTATTACTAGTATTGACAGAGTTTACTTGTCTGTGTAAACAGTTCTGCTCAGTGGGAGGCCTTAGGTATCATAAACATCATCAGTAACAGCTTGAATCCACAGCATTCTCAGTTACAATTCCTTGCTCAGTAACGTGGCATTACCCACGACAGGCATTAATCTGACTAACTCCTGCCTGGTGCAGCCTAGACCAGCTGTGCTTTGTGGCTTTCACATGTCCACATGACTAACTCTGTGTGAAGCCCACAGTGAGCTTCATCTCTGTATTCTCCCATTTGGCTATTTAATGAAGTAGCTAAGTTTTATTCTGCTCTACTTAACAACACATCAGTTCATATAACCTTATATGGTCAGAAAGCTAGAAGACTATACTATTGTTCTTTCTCTTCATGCAGAGTGAACATGGTACCAGAGAGATTGTCTTGGATCATAGAGTCTATTAGTAGAAGGAGTGAAAGGATGGGCTGAAGTCAGAGCACTGAGCATCCATATCCTTATCCCATGCCTGAGTATCAAGGCTGGGAGTCATAATCAAAGATACAAAACACTAAAATTATGTCAATTTTATGTAATTGTGACTTGTAAGACATGGATAGTAATATTATATTATAAAAATTAGGGTTCTTTTTGTTTCTTAGTTCTTTGCTAATTGCCACTGTGCTATCTCTGACATGTGGGTCTGTTTTTTGTTGTGTGGGTGGATTCCTATCTGTCTGCCTTCTACCAGTTTCAAGGCTTCTGAGTTGCTTTTAACTCAGCATGATCACATCAAATTGCACTACGTTCTTTTGTCCACCATTTTTCCCAATTTCCTGTAGATGGAGACTACTTGTTTCATAACATCTCCTCATTACTGTCTCAATGAAAATGAAGGTTCTAACTTTAACAAAATAACATTACATATAACAAAACAAGTATCAATCATTATTAGTCTATTTGTATCTAGCAAAAGAAAATATTATATCTTTTGTTATAAATAAGGGTAACTATATCTATAACTATTTGTCTTCAACTCTTCAAAGACCTCAGAAGGATATAATATTACCTAAAGAAACAGGAAGTGCATTGCAAGCAATGTATGTAATTTTAGAATTGACAGAGACATCTTGTTGCCTGGAAAGTCATCCAAAGTTCTGTAATTCTGGGGCTTCAGCCTACATCCCATAGGGTCTGGCAGACTTTTCAATGAGGCAGGAAATTTGAATATCTGTTCTGCTTTTTAATAACAAAGTTCAGCAGTGTCTTTCTTCTGTGTCCTACAGAATGTCTGGCAGTTTCTTTCATGAAGCAGGAACCTTGAAGGATCATCCCATCTTTTAGAAAGTTCAGCAGTCACTTTTCTGTGGGTCCTGAATATTCATACAGCATATATCAAACAGTCCAGGCAAAAACAGTTTTTTTTTTCCAAAATGGCTAGTAACTCCATAATAAACCCCTCGATTCCCATTATTATCTTGAAGTAGACTGGTACCACCAGGAGCATATGTATCTCATTGTGATGAAAAATCTTAAGTTAACAAAACATTTTAAATACCATATTTTTTAGGCCTTTGAAAGGTTTGAAAAATACCTATTCATCTGAAATATATCTCTGTATATCTAGGAAACCTAGCTAACATGACTACATAGTTGAATATTATAAATGACTATCTATTAATCCATAATTTTAATTATACGTTACATTTTAAAATAAACTTCAAGAACACATAATATCTTAAGCAAGAGTAAAAATATACATATGACAAAATAGACCTTAAATTTGTATCAATAAACCAAAGTACATACCAATACAAAGTATTCATCTCTATATCATATCCCCCTTTAAAGGAAAACAAACATTTATAAAGAATAATTTTGGGAATTTGGGAGTAGTTTTTCCCAAACTGCTTCCTGCTGTTTGGTGGGTCAAGCATTTTTAGGTTCACAGAGACCTTTCAGGGGGTCGTTTTATTTTCTAACATATACTAAAGAGTGTTAAAATATTTTGTATTCATATTTGATACCATTACTATCAGAAACATGACTGCAGGTATTGTGTTAATTATTTAACTGGGTTGTTTGCTAGACATTATTTTTTAATTTTTCTTTTTATTAAAAGGGTTTTTATTTTTTATTTTTTTTACTGATAATAGATTTTTATGGAATATTTCCTGATTACAGTTTTCCCTCTCTCTAATTCTCATAGATCTTCCCCAGATATCCTGACATTTGGATCCACTCTCTTTCTGTCTATATTTAGATAAGAACAAGCTTTTAAGAGATAACAATAGAACATAACAATATAAAATAAAACATAAAACAAAAGCACATGCTTTTAAATTGGACAAGGCAAACCAATAGAAGCAAAAAGAAAGCACAAGAATAAGAGATGCACTCATTAAATGCTCAAGAGCCCCATAAAATATTAAACTGAAAACTGGCATGTATATATGAAAGACTTGGTGCAGACTCATATAGGTTATGTGCTTGCTGCTTCATTCTCTAAGAGTTCATAAATGTTTGCTCAGTAGGTTTAGAGGACCTTTTACTTATAGTACCCTCCATCCCTTCCGGCTCATATACTCTTTCCCTTTTCTTTTTTGTGGTATTTCCTGTACTCTGTGGAGGGATTTGGTAAAGACATATAATTTCAAGTTGTGTATTCCTGTCTATCTATCTATCTATCTATCTATCTATCTATCTATCTATCTATCTATCTATCTATCTATCTATCTATCTATCTATCTAATGTCTAATCTCTCTCTCATGTCTAATGTCTGGT
This sequence comes from Microtus ochrogaster, assembly GCF_000317375.1. Classification (NCBI taxonomy): domain Eukaryota; kingdom Metazoa; phylum Chordata; class Mammalia; order Rodentia; family Cricetidae; genus Microtus; species Microtus ochrogaster. Next base: position 6,181,978 of record NW_004949103.1, read on the forward strand.
TGTGTTTGTGGGTTTCTGTATTTGTTCAATCTGCTTAAGGAGAAAAATTTCCTGATGATTGTTGAATATTGCATTGACTGATGACTATAGCAGAATATCATTTGAATCATTTAATCACTATTTTTTAAAAGACCAGTTGTATTTGGATTTACTCTAGATCTCTAAGCTGTCTAATCTCTAGTTCTTAGTCACCCATGCAATGTTAAGCATGCATTCCATCTACTGGTATAGGCCTTAAGTGAAATCAGACATTAGTTAGTTACTCTCAAAAGTTTTAAGTTCAGCCTTGAACTAACACATTTTGCTGGCAGGACACCATTGTAGATCAAGGTGTCAAGGTTGATATAAATGTTGATCTTCTAGTAGCCTGTAGAGTATCTTCCCAAACAGAAGATACTAGAGTGTATGAATGAAGGTTCTATGTGCCCAGGAGCTCAACCTTTTCATCTTAAAAATCTTGTGTTGGTGTTGTCTTCATCAATGGGGCCTTGCTGCCAGTTTATGGAGAAAAACCTGTTGACTTGGTAACAGTGATGGAATTTTGATAGACTTAGTTATTGATTTTGGGGGCAGCAGGCCCCAGGGAATGGCCCTTATCTGCCTATGTGACAGCTTTAACCTGATGGAGAGGGTTACACACTACTAGCTCTTGTGCTCTCTTGGGTTTTCACAGTTACATAGGCAGTGAAGAGGTGGTTTGAGGTTGGTGCTCTGCACCCATGGGCCAAAATACAGGACAAAGACAGCTGGATCAGTGCTTTCTAATTGATTCTGTATCAGGGAGTGCTTGTCCCTATCCTTTACCTAAATAAATTATTGAGATTTTTTTTAACAGGTTCTCATGTCTTTACATAACAAGCAACAGCCTTGGTTGTTTGAGTATTTCAATGGGACCCCTTTGGTTAATGATTCATTTAAATGTAGTTCAGTCCTGGTGGAGGAAATTTGTCTAGTGACAAGAAACGACCAGTTGAGACACTAGGATAGCCTTCATATATTTTAGGAAATTTTCACTGTACTAGGTTTCCATTCCACTTCAAATCTCTCTCATTTCTGCATAACTCTCCCTGCATTCTTTCCCTCACAGCAGTCAACTGCCCCTCCCCTCCCAATCCTTTACTTACCATGTCCTTGCAGCTCCCAATCAACTCAAAAAATCTATTCTATTCTCCCCTCCCAGGGAGAATCATATGTTATGCAAAGTCCCTTCCTCTATACCTATCCTCTCTAGATCTACAGATTGTAACTCATTTATCATTTATTTACTCAATAGCTAACATCCAGATATAAGTGACTAAATAACTTACTTAACACCTTTCTGGGTCTGGGTTACCTCACTCAAGATGATTTTTTGAAGCTCCTTACATTTACCTGCCAATTTGATGATGACATTTTTTAAAGAGTAATACTTTATTTTATAAGTATGTATTTTCTTTATCCATTCTTTTCTCTTGAGAGATATCTAGGTTGTTTTCTGACTACTATGACTAGAGTAGCAACTAACTTGGCAGAGTGGAATAAGGAGATCACTCATCTATTTCCTGAATATCCAGACTCCCAAAATAACTACACAGAAACTCTATTAATTAAATCACTGCTTGGCCAATTACTTAAATGTATTTCTAGCTATCTTTTACACCTAGAATTAACCCATTTCCATTATTTTATATTTTACCATGAGGCTCATGGC
>NW_004949103.1:6183897-6193567 GCF_000317375.1 Microtus ochrogaster
AAAATTACATATAACAAAACAGGAATCAAGCAAGAATTATAGTTATAAAATTTATATGTACTTTATCTTTTATCATAACTGAGGAAAGCTATAACTATAAATTCTTCAGCTCCATCAAAGACTTCAGAAGGATATAATATTAGCTAAGTAAACAATAAGTTTATTGTAAGAAACTTCCGAAACTCTGGAATTGACAGAGATCTCTCACTGCCTGGACAGTCATACAAAGTTCTTCTGTATCATTGGAGAATTCATATTCGGCCTACAGGCCCACAGTATCCAACAGACTTTTCTACAAAGCAGGAAATTTCAAAGACAGTTGTGCTTATATTGGCAGTTTGTCAGTCACTTTCTCTGTGTTCTGCAGAATGACTTGCAGACCCTTTTATAAAGCAAGATCCCTGAAGAATGGTCTCACCTTTAGGCAACTTCAGCAGCCAATTCTCTGTGGGTCCTGTATGTTCAGTTCACACATCATACCAGCAAGCAGTCTAGACAAGAGCAGTTTTTTACCCAAATGGCCTATAAACTCCATGTCAAGCCTCTTTGATGTTCATCTTCCTCTTGATGTTATTGGTGCTGCCGAAAGCAGATGCATCTCATTGTTATAAAAAAAATACTAAGTTATTAAAACATTTTAAATGCTATATTGTGAAGATCTACGAAAGATTTGAAGAATACCTATCTAGTCAAAATATATATTTATATATCTAGAAAACCTAACTAACATGACTAGAAGTTTGACTATTATAGATGATTATCTATTAACATTTATTTCTTAATTGTATATTACATTTTTAATTCTGGACAAACATAATACCTTAATCAAGAGCAGAAATATACATATAAAAAAATTGACCTAAAATATGTATCAACAAACCAAGATCCATTCCAATGCAAATCTCTATAGCATATCCCCTTTTAAATGTAAACAAACATTTATAAACAATATTTGGGAATATTGGCATATTACTTTCCAAATTGCTTCCTGCTGTTTATTGGGTAAAGTAATTTTGGGGGGTGCTCACAAAAACCTTTCAGGGGCTCTTCATCCATTAAACCATATTAGCCTGGAATGAATCCACAGGTTCTCATCCTCCGTGGAAACTAAGCAGAACCTCTTTTCCAAAGCAATATATCCTTAGACCCAAATTTGGAAGTCAAGCTTATATGTTGGTTGCTTAGCTCTGTCACAGTAAAAAAAAAAAAAAAAACAAAAAAAAACAATAATATACATAATACAGATTCTGTGAATATTTCATCTTTATGTGACTTGTTTTACTTTTGAGATTTTAATTTATTATCCTTACTCCTTTAATCTTGGACTGTGTGTACTCTGTCTCTTTGAAGACTGTTTTTTTTTTTAAACCATTTACTTCTTTTTATAACTCTCTGTACTCTTTTTTCTCTCTCCCAAGCTTATGTACACTTTTTCAAACACACTATATTTCATTTAGAGGTCATTTTCACCTGAATTTGTCTCTATTGTGTATCTGTAATTACTTTCTGCCCAGAAGTGCTTCTTAAAACGCTAAGCCCTTCTTAAGAATCTAAGTCTCGGCATTGCTAGGGTATATATGGCCTTGCCTGCTTGCTTCACCCAGTCCAACATGGTGGATTTCTGTTCATTGCTTCTGCAAGCCATGAGTCTGGGCAGCTGGGAAACAAACATGTGACCTCCTTCCTGCAAATTGGCACCCATGTGACCAACTAAAATCCACTTAAAACCTGAAAGAACTTGAATTATTAAGATCTTACAGGTGTAAGACGGGATCTCAAAATAGTTGTGACTTGCATTTATCTGATGACTCAGGATGCTGAATATTTTTTTGTTGTTGTTGTTGTTGTTGTTGACTGTGTTCTCTGCACTTAACTTAAAAATTGGATTAGTTGTTTATATCATATATATATATGTATACACACACATATATGTATATATACATACATATATATATATACATATATATATATAATCTTGATTTCTTGACATATTTGGATGTTAGTCCTCTATTGGATATGGACTGTATGAAAATTCTTTCCCACTTGGTAGGGTACTGTTTTGTTAAAATGACAGTGTCTTTTACTTTATAGCAGTTTTTCAGTTTCAATGTGGTATTAATTGTTGTTCTTTGTCCCTGCATTATTCGTGTTCTGCTCAGAAAGCTGTTTCCTGTGACAATGTGTTCTTTTCTAATACATTCAATGTATTTGGTTAATGTTTTAGATATTTGATTTACTTAGATATGAGTTTTGTGTAGGGTAATATATGTATATATATAAATCTATTTGCATTTTTGCATGCTGACATCCAATTGAATCAGCAACATTTGTTGAAGTTGTTTCCTTTTTACCATTGTGTATTTCTCAATTCTTTATAAAAAGAAATTGTCCATATATGTGGGGATATATGTCTGTGTATTCAATTTGATTCCATCAATTAACATTTCTGTTTTTATGCCAATACTATGTTATCTTTATTATTATAGCTCTGTAATACAACATAAAATCAGTAATGAAGGGATATTGAGAAGTTCTTTTATTTTTCAGAATTGTTTTATTTGTCTTGGATGTTTTTTTTCCTTATGAGGTTGAGAATTTCCCTTTCAAAGTCTGTGAAGAACTGTGTTTGATTTTTAATGAGTATTGTACTGAATTTCTAAGTTGTTTTTATAGGATGATCATTTTTACTATGTTAATCCTACTCATCCATGAGCAAGGAAGATATTTTTTATCTTCTCATGTCTTCATTAATTTACTTCTAAAAGGACTTGAAGTTTTTGTCATTCGAATCTTTCAATGACTTGCCTAAAGTCATGTCAAGATAGTTTGCATTATTTGAGGTTATTGTAAAAGGTGTTTTTTTGATTTCTTTCTCAGTCCATTTGTCATTTGTATGTTGGAGGGGCACTGGTTTTGAGACTTAATTTTGTATTCAACTACTTTGCTGAAAGTATTTATCAGCTAAAGCAATTCCCTAGTGGGATTTTTAGTCATTTAGATATACAAACATACTGTTTGCAAACAACAATACTTCAACTTCCTCCTTTCCAATTTGTATCCTATTGACCTGCCTCTGTTGTCTTACTGCTCTAGCTAAGATTTAAGGTGCAATATTGACTAGGCATGGAGACAGGGGACAACTTGTCTTGTTCCTGATTTTAGTGCAAGTGCTTTTAGTTTATCTCCATTAAGTTAATGTTGGCTGTGGGCTTGTTGTAAACTGCCTTTATTATGTTTAGGTATGTGTCTTTTATCCTTAATCTCTCCAGCAATTTTATCCTGAATCAGTGTTGGATTTTGTCCAAGGCGTTTTCTTTATCTGATGAGATGATCATGTAGTTTTTTTTCTTTCTGTTTTCTTATATGGTGTATTACATTTATTGATTTTTACATATTGAACCATCCCTGTATATCTTGGATGAAGCTAACCTGATCACAGTAGGTGCTGTTTTTTATGTGTATTGAATTTGGTTTATAAGTACATTATTGAGTATTTGTACATCTTTGTACATAAGAAAAATTGATCTGCAGTTTTCTTTCCTTGTTGGCTCTTTGTGTCGTTTGGGTAACCAGGAAACTTTGGCTTAAAAAAAATAAATTAAGCAATGTTGATTCTGAAAATTTTTGTGTATTAATTTGAGAGGATTTGATGTTAACTCTATTTTGAAAGTCTGGTATAATTCTGTACTTAAACCATCTGGTCCTGGGCTTTTGTTGTTGTTTTTCTTGGGAGACTTTTAATGATTGCTTCTATTTTTACTAGTTTATATAAGTTGATTAAGATGTTTATCTGATTTTAATTTAGTTTTGGTAAATGGTATCTCTCAAAAAATATGGCAGTGAAGGTGCATGCCTTTAATTCCAGCACTTGGGAGGCAGAGACAGAGGGAATCTCTGTGAGTTCAAGGCCAGTGTGATCTGAATTTATTCTCTATCCTCTATTCCTACCACTTTTATATTTAATGTGATTGGGTTTTCATGGAGTCTCAGATTTCCTGGATGTTTTCTGTCAACAGTTTTTTTTTAATTTCAACAGTTTCTTTGACTGTTGTATCCATTTTTTATATTGTGTCTCCATTGACTGAGATTCTCTCTTCTACTTCTTGGATTCTTTTTGTGAAGTTTTGCTTCTGTAGTTTCTGTTCAAATTCTTAAATATTTCTACTATCAGAATCAGTTTTTGTTGGGATAATTCATGAAGCAGAAATTAATTTCAAGTTTTTAGTAGATCTAAATTTATGCTCTTTTTCAGGTTTTGTATTCATGCTCCAAATAATGTCTATTTATATTCTTAAGTTTTATGTACAAATTTATAAATAATCACAATTATCTTTCATAAAATATATATAATTTATAGAAAGTATTTCTGACTTGGATTAATTTTTAGCACAAAAGCACCTTTGGTTTTTTTTAACACTATTAGTGTATACTTATAATACTATCCATTTCCTCATCATATCCTTTTGTCTTTGAAAAATATCAGTATTTCAGTTTGAAATCCATCTTTTATTACCTATTTTATTCATGTATCATCACTCTCCCTTTTGAAGATATCTTCTTTCTTCTTTTGCTTGGCTTTTCGAGACAGGGTTTTTAATACATGAACATTCATGTATTACCTATTCTATTCGATACATTATTGCTTTCCTTTTTAAGGATATCTTTAGTGATACTTTGAAAGTTCCATACATTTTGCCTTGAACGCTTGGCCATATTTATTTTTCCCTGTCTCCTCTCTGGTTTACACCAGATTATATACTCAATTATATGGTCCCCCATTTTATTTTTTTAAATGTGCAAAGTCAAATTTGTACAGCCCATATACGTTTTCATGTGTGTCCACCCACTAGAGCCTGGTCAACCTACCAGAGGTGTACTCTTAAAGAACACCGATTCTTCCTTTCTCAACAGCTCTTCAATAGCTATTTGCCAATAGCTATTAAGTTAGAGGTAGAACTTGGTGCTATTTTCCCCTCTTCATATTTGGAATTTGTATGTCATGAGATAATAAAATCTTATGCATAAAGTCACAGCTACTGTGATTTCATATGTGCAGCTGCTCTTCTCTGTCTGTAAATCACTGTGTTGGTGTAATTCTCCCATGCCTATGACTCATGCAATATTTCCACCCATTTTTCTGCAATGATCCCTAAGTCTTGATGGAAGAAGGTGATTCAGATATCCCAAATAGAACAGAGTATTCCAAAGGCTTTGGGAATACCATTTTATTTGTTCAGATTAGATCTGCTGTACTTTTTCCATTTCAGAATATTTTTACTGTTTGATCACTTCTGTAGAAAATTTTCAGGTGAGCATGGAATTTTGGCTGGGTAACTGTTTGCTACTAAAGGTTTAAAATTATAGTTTTTAAAAAGCGTTCTAATTGAGCTATGTATTTTTTTTCTCTGCTCCTCTCCTTTTCTCTCCCCTCTCATTCTACTCACTCCAATGATTCCCCACACTTTTAATTTATTCAGGAGATCTGATTTTTTCTAATTCCAATGTAGATTAGATCCATGTATGTCTCTTTTAGGGTCCTCTTAGTTGTCTAGGTTCTTTGAGTTGTGAATTGTAGGCTGTTTTTTGTTGTTGTTGTTTTGTCTTTTTTGTTTTTGTTTTGTGTTTTTGCTTCATGCCTAAAGCCACACATAAGTAAATAGATATGGTATTTTTATTTCTGGAACTGAGTTACCTTACTCAATAGTACAATTTCAAGATTTTTATTTTTATTTTTTGGTGTTTGTATAGTAATTCATTGTGTAAATATGCCACATCTTCTTTATCCATTCTTCAATCAAGGAGAATTTAGTTTGTTTCCAGGTACTTGCTATAAAAAATAATGCTTCCATAAATATGGTTGAATACATGTCCTTGTGGCATGATTGAGAATCTCTTGGGGTAAGATGGTATCTCAAGGTTGTTTTGATTTGCATTTCCCTGACAGCTAAGGAAGTTGAACATGTCCTTAAGTATCTTTTGGTCATTTGAAATTCTTCTGTTGAAAATTCTCTGTTTAGTTCAGTACCCCATTTTTTAACTGGGTTATTTAGAAATTTAATGTCTAGTTTCTTGAGTTTTTTATGTATTTTGGAGATCAGACCTTTGTCTGATCTTTGGTGAAGATCTTCCATTCAGTAGGTTTCCTTTTTGTCTTAGTGACAGTGTCCTTTGCTCTTGACTTTGTTCTTCTTATCTGCACAACTACAAGAGAGCAGATACCTCTTGTTTCAATCCATCCCAGATAGTAGTAATTAGTCAGGCCTTGCCTAAGAAACTGAGACACAGTACAACCATCTGAGGAAACCTGAGTTTCAAATCCTATTTGACTAGACAAAAATAAAAGAGCACACTGTCACTCTGCACAGTGCAATACCAAGCTTAGCTGTTAAAATATGGGTCGAGGTAGTGATCCCTTAACTTTGGGTGGGAGAAATAGCTTGACTGATATATGACATCATTTTTGGGATTCACCACATTTCCATATCCGTTGTTTCTTTTCTGTGTCATGCATGGTACTGAACCATAATCAGAAGTTAAAAAGGCATTTTCTTCACATGGTTACCCCTTTGATTGTGAGAGTAGATTTCATAACAACATTCTGATAAACACAGAGTCAACAGTGATGAGCAATATTATGAAGTGAAGGCATGTCACAAAAGGACCTTTTACAACATACGATTGTGGCTTAAATCTCTGAAGGTTTCTATTTTCAGTACAAAATTAGCTATAGAGTAGAAACAAGCTTCATCTAATAATAAAAATTGAGATTGTATTAAGGGAATGCTGCAGGCACCAGTTAGGAAGCATTTAGTTTTTATTTCATTTCAGACTAGAAAAATGCAAATCAAAGAAACCGCCCTTAAATATGTAGGCTTTTTCTAACTGGGAGTGTTGGTCTTGTGCCTGAGTGAAGTTTAAGGATATTTAAGTGGACAGTGCTTCAGGGTGAAAATCTGATGTAAAGGATATGAGAAACACATGCTGTCAGAACTCTAAGATGCCCTTGGGATATCTCCAGGATAGGATAACCCTGCTGTTTTCACATCTGTCTTTCTCAAGGCTTTTATACTGATCTTTATGAAGTAGCAATGCCGCTAGCTTTCAGCAGTGATTAAAACTTCTAGTTGCTGTCCACTTGCTAGCTCCAAGACTCTGGCTACTTCCTTCACCCCTTACAAAGGACCCTTCTGAAATTCTTTTTCTAACTATATCACTTACTTCCCCCATTCTTCATCTTATCTTCTTCAGAAAAGTTAAATGGTCTGTAATTACTTTCTTCTAAGTCTGCCTGGTTATCCCATATATTATTTTTTGTTTGTTTTAGGCTCTATTTGTTGCCTCAGTCGTTCGTGAACCTTGTGTGTTATCACCACACTCCATGGTTTCCTATGCTATATTCATGGTCACTGTGCAACTATTAGTTTTACAAATATGAAGGATGTTTTTTCAACTCAGAATACAAGATTTTCAATTGTCACATCTGAATTGCTTCCAGTGTGTAGATGGAAGCAGTGATTAAGAGTCCATGAAGACATATTCAGCTGAATAACTCATAAAACTCATGGTATCAGGTTATTTTATATCATCTATATGGTATAGAACTTCCTCATGTCAAGGATTTTGGAACAAACCTGTGATGCATTATCTTTGTTTAAGAGGCAGTGTCAACCAAAGTTTCCTAGAGTCCTCAGAATAAGCTTGCAAAGGTTTGAAAATGAACATTTTTCTTACAAAGCACCATGGTCTTAGATTTTTCACCTTATCGTTCTCCATAATTATAGCTTTCAAGTGTAACTTTGGATTAATATTAGTGCATACTTTCTCTGAGAGGTTTTGTTGAGAAATTTACACACACACACACACACACACACACACACACACACAAATATACGCACACACAGATATGTTGATCCACAAACATTTAGGTCTTTAGAGTAAATTTTATGACTGTATTTATTGTTGGTATCATAATTTATAATTGAAAATTAATTCTTAAATTTCCCAGTCTTAAAGAGAGGATAACTAAAGGCTAGACCCTGGAGTGCAACTTCAAGCCAAACATTTGGTTTGAAGTAATGAGATTGACATGGATCAGGTATTTTCAAATAGTTCTCTCCTTTGTCAGATGTATTCACCTTATATAATATTATAAGGAGCAAATATATTTTGCCCCACAGTTACTTCCCTAAAACGTAGTTAGTGATCATTATGGGAATACATAGCACAAGATAGTTCTCTTACTTGCTTTTGAGCTAGTCAGCTGTCCAGATTGTCTTATTTATAGTCATCAGGAAGAACTATGGTTGTAGTAGGGGAGCTATATTCTCAGCTAAAAAGGCCCTGGCAAAAATAAAGAGGACCTTATTGTACTCTCCAATGAATCTGCCATCTTCATACAAAGCCTATGGTTGTTCTCTTCCTGGCATGAAGCAGACTGTCTTTTTTGCCTTTTCTCAGGGTGACAGTCCTTGACATGGATAACCAGCTTCCTTACATGGTCCCTCAGCAATGACACAGTAAGGGAGGCAGCTTAATCAAGATTTCATCTATTTCCGAGAAACTTTATTGTGCCTTGCTGAACCATCTTATAAGAGTCTGAGGTGTCTCTTGTCCTTTGGTGTTGTTTTAGTAAATTCACTTCATATTTATTTCATGTGAACAAATTTTGTCTTAGTGGAGTCAGATAATAGAAAATACGTTTTATAATAATGTTTAGAGTCAAATTTGTACATACTATTTCCTTTGTTCCTGCCTCCAGTATTTCCCCATATAGAAAAGTCTTGTAATGACAAACTTGTTATTTTCCAAATCATGTCCTTTTGATCTTTCTGCATTTCTTCAAACTAGGCAATGCATGAAACTGTAAATTTATTGTACAAGTGAGAAAACTTTATCTCATATTGTCATATCAGCCTGCAGAAGGTTAATGATTATGATAACATGAAACAGGAATAAAAATGCATCTGTCCTGGACCCATAGAATAAATACCTCTTATACATCAGCCTGCTGCAAACAAACCCATTCCTGGATATTGCAAAACTTATAATGTAGTTAAATGCTTTCTGTTTTCACATTCATGAAGTATAAGAATACAAGTTTAAATCCAATGGCAAGCCAAGGCACATCAGGTGGGGTTAGGGTAAGGTGAAGGGAATAGGAGGAGGGGAGGAAGTGGAAACTGGGATTGGTATGTAAAATAAAAAAGATTGTTTTAATAAAAAAAAACCAAGGCAAACCAAACAAAAGGCATGAATATAACTGAAACTACTTAAGAATAGCAATAAGTCTAAAACCATCACACTCAGTCTTTATGGTACATCACAAATCTCCTGATTAATATGTTGTTAGGTCACCATTCCCTCAGGTTCCATTCAGGATCCTTGAGGTAGACATATAGTTAATTTTATTTTTATCAATTTCTTTAATATCTTTTATTTTGATGGGTCTATAGTTGCATTATGAGAAAAGAATCCATTGTATTATAAACAAATATCCAGATCATTCACACACACAAACGTATATACATATACACATATATATGATTCATATATATATATGGAGAGAGAGAAGAGAAGAGAAGAGAAGAGAAGAGAAGAGAAGAGAAGAGAAGAGAAGAGAAGAGAAGAGAAGAGAGAAATAAGAATTGGGTTGAGATGTAAGTCAAACACT
>NW_004949103.1:6193733-6199882 GCF_000317375.1 Microtus ochrogaster
TGTGTGTGTGTGTGTGTGTGTGTGTGTGTGTGTGTGTGTCAGACAGAGGGGACAAGACAGAGATCAAGATAGAAAATGTGACAGGAAGACAGAGATATACAAGCCCAAAGAGAAAGAGAGATGTTAAAGTGAGAGCAATGAATACTAAAGATGTTCAGACTCAACAGGTTTGTCAATGTTGAGGAGATGGGCATAATGCATTCTGGTAGAGTGAGAAATTGACATTCAGGAAAAGCCTTAACCAGAGAATGATTCACAAATTACGTTCTACCTTTAGCATAGTCCTCAACAGTGGGGAAAAAATATGCTTTTGTATCTTCCTTCTTCTCATATGATCCAGTCTTTGGTATTAGTTTACCCTCAGAATGGGTTCCTGGCATTTGGGAAAGACTGCATAAAAGGGCATGAAAGATAGGGAGAATGTTCCTATGCAGTCCAAAAATGTCCTTTGGTCTGTTTCTTTCAAGATTTCAGGAAGAACAGAAAAGGTTAACACGGAATCCCCTCATGTTTCTGTTTCAGTTGTTTGAATTCTGCATACTGCTTCTCTGAACATCATCACTGGAAACAAGCTTTTATGGATATATATATATATATACTCTGTAAGTCACACAGTGTTGTGTACATTAAAAAAAACACGGCTACATAATCTGGATTCTGAGGTTTTTCATGTTGAATTGTCTCTTTTGTCTGATTTTCAATAGAAAAGGAAAATATTTCTTTCTTTTCTTTGACTGTTTTGCAACTAATTTACATTATTTATATTTGATATTATAAATAATAGAGAAATACTAATATTAATGACAGTATTAGTCAACATTAATATTTATAGATTTGAATATAAACTGAAAGCAATTCATAAAAGAATACTTCTTCATGGTTAATTTCAATCTGTTGGTAAATTTATAGGTATATTTTCTCACACAAAATTCTTAGGTCCCATCAATACTTCCCCTCCTCTCTTGTTGAATGCACTCATTTTATTTTTTTTTCAATTGGAGAAAAAAGGAACTTTAATTTATAGCAAAGAGAAAGGCTTAGTTTTCAGGAGAGACATAATTTCAGAAAGAAGAAACACAGTGTATATAAAAAGCTATTTACCACATTAATCATTTTTATTAAGAATTTTCCTCTAAAATGAACAGCATATTATGTAAGAAAAGGCTAAATGTCTAAATCTTGCTTTAATGGCAATAAAACATATTATTCATATTAACAACCCTTAGGTTATGTTTTATGTGCATATAATGGTTTTGCTGATCTGCTTTCAGGGTGTAATAATCCATATTTTCTACTCAGCAAGGAATCTTATTCATTTAAATTTACTGCATACATTTAGAAATACGGATCACCAATGAATACAGCCTAAATTGCCAGGTAACATGAACCTAAATTAGAAGGGAGGCAAATATAACAGAGTCTGCACTGACTATCTCTGTCTGCTGTGGGGGGACCAGCAGGCACAGTCACACTCAAGTTTGCAACCCCAAATGCTGGCTTATTTCTCCCTTGAGTGAGTGTGACACAGTGACTGGGGAGCACATTCTTAACCCTGGCTTTTCTAGCTCTCTCATCTAAATACAGAATTATTATGTCCTTTAAACTCAACTACATTAGCTACTGTGTGTGGAGGTTAAATACTTTGTGGACATAAATATTTGAACAACTTATTTTATTCATACAACTTATTTCAATAATCACACTGTCTTTGTTACCACTTGGTAAGTGCTCACTGCCTTGGAGACTCTGGCTACTGTAGAGAAACAAGCAGTCTACATACAGTGACTATGATACAGCATGAAGAACCCAGTGGTTAAGACAAAGAAGTAAGCCAGATTATTGGTGCATAGTATCCAAAGTGCCAATAGGCTAAACATTCATGAAAAAAGTGAAGGTAAGAAATGCTTTGTCACCAACAAACTAATGGGCAAACCTGTGGTCAAATGTAAACTCTTTGTAAGATTGTGAAAAGCAGTTCTTGGTTTTTCAAAACATCCTGGGAATAGGTCATAAGAAATTGACCCAGGAAAACACTAAAGTCAATGTCTTTGGACAAATACTGATTAAGTTCACTGAAGCAGAAAAGGAAGTCATAGCTCATCAGGAATGGCTATATGAGATCTAAGAAGAAATAAAGCCAAATAGAAGAATTGGAAATCCATGTAGATACATTCAATTTGTATAGCCCCCTATGATGTGTGTCGATAGCCACCCTCATTTTAAAGGTTTAAATTGGAATGTTGGACAGATACTTTCACCACCATTACTTAAATGATGGTTTTAAATATTGCTGAAATATAATATTTTGAGAAAACTTATAATTATCCATTTCTATGTATATAGTTGACTTCATTCTTAAAACTGTATTTTCAAAAGTCTGCCTTTCAACAGGTACAGATCAGCTATCTAAAATATTAAACACAAGCAACTACTTCTTGCTAAGAATACTGCATCATTTAAATTTATTAGAAAATTTAGGAAAATACAGATCTCAGAAAAGAATAATGAACACTTCCCTCCAGTAGACATGTTTTACAAAAAAAACTGTAGAGGGAGCTCTTCAAGATGAAATAAAGGACACTAAAAAAATGAAATGAAGAAGACAGACACTGAGGGTAAGTTTATACTTAGTTTTGCTATACTGTTGCAGTTTTGTTATATTTATTTTGAAAAGAAAAAGGGGAAATAGATATCATAGGATAAGGGTAGATTATTGTTATGACTGTTCATTAATCACTTTTAACTGCAAGCATAAAAATTAAAAATTGAATGTTGCCTAAATAATTATGATTATATAATTTTTTCTTTATTTTTTTATGATTGATTGCTCCTCATTGTAGCTAAAGAGTATACACTGTGTCATGAATAGGAAGAGAAAACTTCAAGTGCAAAGATTTTAAAGGTTGATGACATTGTTCTCAAATAATTATGGACAGAACTAGTTAGGCTTTAATGTGACCAAACAGCAATCAGAGACTCAAATGAGATCATTTCAGTCACATAAAGATATAAAATTATAATAGGTTTACACAACAAACGAAATTTGGTGTCACAAATTCATGAAAAAGCTGCTTGCCTGTGGTTTTGCATGCCTTTAATCCCAGCACTTAGGGAGGTAGAGACAGGAATGGATATGGCTAGGTAGAAAGAACATACGGTGGGAAGAGACAGGAGCTCAGTTCAAAGATTTGTGGAGACAGAATCTTTCCCACTTTGGTCTGAGGATTTGAAGAAGCTAAAAAGTCTCTCTAGTGAATAGGTTTTTTTATTTTTCTAATCTTACAGCATTTAACCCAGTATCTGTCTCCAGATTCTTATTTTATTATAGACCAATTTTAAATCATATAACATCTAGCTTCCAATTTTGGGGGTTAGAATGTTTATCAGTTTTCTGCAGTGAATCATGACCATCCCCCACAGCAAACTTGTAAGTTTCCAAAAGGATGTTGGGGAAACACAGCAATGATTCGAGCAGGACTCTAATAACAACACTAAACTGAAAAACAACACCTAAGGATTGGTTTTGGACTACAAACTATTCACATCACTCAGAGACTACTCTAGCCAGGACTTGAGACAAGCCACATACTTTCCCATTATGTAGAAACTGGATAACAGATGATGAAGCTACTTTTCCCAGGACTAGACAATTAATCCAATTTTTCATTCTCTTGTTCCCCTACCGATGCCATTGCCTCCAAATAGCAAGAAGTATATTTAAGAACATGATGCAAATATTCCCAAGAAATGGGCTTGATAGTTTATGGTTGTTCAATGGGTTATGTATATTTGTCATCATTTATGGTGGTTGGTTATATGTTGCTATTGGTAATGGTGAGAAAAAAATTAAACAAAGGAATTAGTTTCAAAATTTTGTTTTAATAAGTAAAAAGGGAGATGTATACATGATAGGATAAGGGTAGATTATTAAATCTACTTTTAATGCCCCAAAGCAACTAATAGTCTTAAATATTTACATTGATATGGTTTCCTACATATTGATATAAATTTAAGATTATATTTAGAAAATACTGTGCATATATTTCTAATCTTGTTCAAGGAAATTGTACCTCTACAGTTCATTTAAAAATGTAGTGCAAATTTCTAGACCTTGAAAGTTATTTTTAACAACTATTTAGGATGGTAAGGAAAGGCAGATTAGTAATTAGCCACCTGTTTCAATTGAACTTACAGCCATATTAGCTATTTTTTTCAAGTCAAACAGAGATATATTTTAGATGAGTCATCTTCAAAAACTTCAGAGATCTACAGAATAGGATATTGAAGAAGTTTTAATATCATAGGTTCTTTTATAGGACACTGAGACATTTCTGTTCCTGGCAGAACAAATCTACTTCAGAGAAGATGATGAACATCAAAGAAATGTGGGATTACCCTCTGTATGCTGTGAATACCATTGGTTAATAAAGAAACTGGCTTGTCCTGAGAGGATAGAACAAAGCTAGGTGGGGAAAACTAAATGGAATGCTGGGAGAAGAAAGGTGGAGTCAGGGGAGAAGCCATGGAGCTGTTGCCAGAGATAGACATGCTGAAACCTTACTGGTAGGTCATGATCCCTGTGTTAAAATATAAAATAATAAATATGGGATAATTCTAGATATAAGAGTTAGTTTTAAATATGCTTAAGTAATTGGCCAAGCAGTGATTTAATCAATATAGTTTCTGTGTGGTTACTTCCAGAGTCTGAGCAGCTGGGAAATGACCAACCAGAGGGTAGCTGGGAATATACTAGTGACCTCTTAACTAAGGTCTATGGAGTTTTCTTTGTGGCAAAAGTAGGCCACTGGAAACAAAAAAAGTCCTCTTGCCTTGACAGCTGACAGTATGCTGTCCAAACAGGACAAACAGGACACAAAAAAAAGTTACTGTCATACTTTGCCAAGACAATGCAGGATAACCCTTCAGGATTTCCTGCTTTATGGAAAAGGCTGTCAGGTATGCTAGGCTGGTAGGCTGAAGATGGATATCCCCAACATTATAGAGAAACTTACGTTATTGTCCAAGCAGTCAGCTGTTTCTGTTATTTCTCACCTTTTTTAAAAATTTATTTATTTATTAAAGACTTCTGTCTCTTCCCCGCCACCACCTCCCATTTCCCTCCCCCTTCCCCAATCAAATCTGTAGGGATAAGTCCCGCCCCTTAGGGGGCGTGTTCACCTCGGGCTAATGTTTACATATATATTTGGCGAGTGTGCTCCCAGTCGCTGCTTCTGCTTTCCTGGTCTCCATGGGAACGGTGGTATATATATATATATATATATATATATATATATATATATACAATCTGTCTGCATTCGTTTATGCCGTTACAAAAAATAAATGAAATAGAGGTTAAAACAAAGCTGCACAAAGATGGAAAATACACAGAGAATTTTGATACTGTATGTTATTATGCTCTCTTTGAATTATTTTGTTGGACTCTAGCGTCCAAACACCGAGGAGGAGGCACCCCCAGAGACCATCTCATACACCACAGCCAATGCAAAAGCATGAGGATTTTATTAATTCTATCATGACAGTGTCCCCCAGCATTCGGGAAGCCGAGGGACCCGGAATAGTGGGCACAGGCTACTTTTAAAGGGGCCACAAAAGCAAGGGGGGTTGTTCTTTGACTATTCTGATTGGCTTATTTGAAAGGGTTATTACCAATAATTGACTGAAGATCTGTTGCCAGATCAGATGAAGTAAGAGGTCATTTTGACCCTGTTTCCCAGGAGACCGAACCAAAACATATGTATATGGGTAATTGTTCAGGAACTGAGTATGTGCAAGTGTAGCTGTTAGGTCCTTGGTTCCCAGTGGAGAAGGGGAAGCACTATGGCACAGAGGCTGAGAGAATTCAGAACTGTCAAAAATGGGTTTAGGAATGTCTTAAAGTCTTATAATTTGAATGCTGAGGAAAGAGCAACAGCTGCTAAAAGATATTTATTAATAAATGCTGCTGAACTAATCCAACATAGATATTTTGAAAATGCCTTGACTTTGAAATTTGATGCTTTGGAATGGAATTTCTTATTTTGTTTTCACAGAGGATGAGACCCTGTTCATTTCTTCTATTCCGATATGGTATGATGGACCATGCCCTCCTGAAGGGTTGCTGTGAACATCTTCAGAAAATTGCTTCGCTC
>NW_004949103.1:6200951-6201403 GCF_000317375.1 Microtus ochrogaster
CTTGATAACTGTTTTGTTATATGTAATTTTGCTATGTTAAAGTTAAACCTTTTTTTTTGTTTAAGCAGAAAAAGGGGAAGTGATGTGGGAGTGCCATATATCAATCTGTTGGTTTCATTGGTTAAGTAATAAACAAACTGCTTGGCTTCATAGCTTAAAACATAGGTGGGTGGAGTAAACAGAACAGAATGCTGGGAGGAAGAGGAAGTGAGGTAAGACGCCTCAGACAGAGACACCATGCTCCCCTCTCCTGGACAGACTTGACAGCTCTGCTCTCTGGAGCAGAGGCACCATGCTCCTCTCTCCCGGGCAGATGCACATGATGAAGCAAGCCGCCAGGTTAGACATGCTGAATCTTTCCCAGTAAGACCGGTGCTCACAGATTATTAGAGATGGGTTGATTGGGATATCAGAATTAGACAGTAAGGGCTAGAGCTAAAGGGCCAAGCAGT
>NW_004949103.1:6201644-6203010 GCF_000317375.1 Microtus ochrogaster
TAGTTTTGGATTGATAATTCAAATTAGGATAGAAAGTGAATCAGGTACAACTCTTTGGACTCACCATGATAAGAGAGATAATGGAGTATTTTCTCTGAATTTGTCAAGTATAAATGAACTAAAATTATACAATCTTTTTTTTTAATTTTAGACAAAAAGGGGAAATGTGATATTTTGTTTGTGATCTAGCAAATAAAGCTTGACTGTAGATCAGAGTGTGGAGCTAAGCCACTAGCTAGCCATAGAGGCCTGGCAGTGGTGGTTCACATCTTTAATTCCAGCACAAGTGAGGGGGAAGCAGGGACAGATGGATCTCTGTGAATTCAAGGACACCCTGGGTTACACAAGATTGATCCAGTCTAAGAGAAAAACAGCCAGGAAATGATGATGGCTCAGGCCTTGAATCTCAGTAATTGGGAGTCATATGCCTTTAATCCTAGCACTAGGAAAGAATATAAAGGGGAGGAGACAGGGACTCACCACATTCAGTCTTAGGACTTGTAGAGACAAGATATCCCATTTGGTCTAAGAATTATATAAAAAAAAGAAAATAGTGGCTAACTGCTCTCCTTCTCTGATCTTCAGCTTTCAGTCCCTAATATCTGCCTCTCGGTTTTTTATTATTAAGAGCATATAGAATTCATGCTACAGCCAGCAGTGCATTGCTGCCTATCAATAATTTCCCTAAATTACATAGATTAAAGTTAGTGGCACAGGAGAAAGAATGGTTCAAAAATATAAAACACAAAGCTATGCTGGTCTATGAGGTATACTCTCATGGGTATTGAAGGGCAAAGATAGGTTAAAAGTAAATAAATGAAAAAAATGACCATGTCACAGGGAATAAAAGAAAAAGCAAGACTTAAATTTAGCTGTGATAAGATGGTAGTTAAGTATTGACACAAAATCAATTCATCCCAAGGTCGAAGGAATTATTACTATACATGTTTTTAATGTAGAAGTAATAAAAATACGTAGCAATTATTACTGAAACATGTTGGCCAATAATTCAATATATAAAGTGTTTGCCTTGAAAGAATAAGCACCAGAATGCAGTCTAAGACCTCACATAAAAATGTTTGGAATGTAAGAATGTTCTTGAAGTTGAACATGACCTTATGTGTCTTTTGGTCACTTGAATTTCTTCTGTTGAGAATTCTCTGTTCAGCTCAGTGCCCCATTTTATAATTGGGTTGATTAGCATTTTACGGTCTAGTTTCTTGAGATCTTATATATTTTAGAGATCAGACCTTTGTCAGTTGTGGGGTTGGTGAAGATCTTCTCCCAGTCAGTGGGTTGCCTTTGTGTCTTAGCGACAGTGTCCTTTGCTTTACAGAAGCTTCTCAGTCTCAGGAGGTCCCATTTA
>NW_004949103.1:6203731-6206603 GCF_000317375.1 Microtus ochrogaster
CTTGGTGGCCAGCCACACCAACCTCCTTGGCATGGTGAAGGACAATGAGAAACCCGGTCTTAAATGTAAGCTGCAAAGCATCCTGAAGAATGACTCCAGAGGTTGACCTCTGGGTTTCTCTCACACACACACACACACACACACACACACACACACACACACACACACACTTTCACAACATATGCATTCACAAAAACAATTATCCACAGATATATTGACGAATTTAGAAGAGTAGCAGAATAGCAAAAGAATATTACTCAGAGACAAAATCAGTCCTGAATTGCACAACAGACTTTAACAGACCAATTAAGCAAAGCTCAAGTGGAAATATATAGAACATTCCATTCAACAGGAGCAGAAAGGACATTCTCAATTACATATAGAACATCTTCCAAGCTAGAACATGTTTTAGAACACCAGACAAGCCTGATAGGAATTTCTAGTCTACTTCTTTGTAGTTCTGCTATGGACTCTTCCTGAGACATCTGGCTGTTCTCTCTCTCATATCTAAAATAAAATATCCCCATACCAAAGCAAGCAAACCAACAAAAACAAATCTCTACCCAAAACAAATAACAGAGTTAAGAAGATTCAAATTATGTGACAACTAGTGCAAAGGTAGAACGTAATATCTAAAAGAAAATTGGAAAACTAAGAATAGTAGAAATTAGATAACCAAGAATGTCTAAATATTGAGTAAAATGAAAATAGAACATGATGAACACCAATGTGAGACAACAATGGAAATCTAAAAGGAAAGCCAGACTAGAGTTCAGTGGGAGAGGTTCTATTTAGCATTCATTGGGCTCTGGGTTAAATTCTCAGTAACACACACATAAGAAAGCTAATGCTCATCAGTCTTCATATTAAAAATAACAGAGGCACTTGAGACATGCCACAGTGGTTAATCTTGCAGTCTGTTCCCAGCATCTATGTCAGCAGAATCACAGCCAATTATAAGTCCAGTTTTAGGATATCTGACCTCCTCTTCTGCCTATTTCTGTAAGTTCATAAATGGGCATATGTGCACCACAAACACACACACACACACGCATGCACGCGCGCACACACACACACACACAGATTGAGAGAGAGAGAGAGACATGTGCACACACACTTGAAAATTAAGCAACATAGATAAATCTGAAATAAATAAGATTATAGTCAATGTTATAGTTACTTACATAAAGTGGATAAAGAATTTCAGTCCAAAGTGATAAAAAAGAGAGAAGGTATAAATCATAACAATATAAAAATTAAACAGAGACTATAATAGCAATCTAAGTAATGGCAAAATTGACCAATAAAACTAAATTTGATGAATTTTGAATTGGTACAAAATTTCAAAACTTTGACTATATTAAAAAAAACAGAAATATTAATATAAATGTTATAAAATATCAGAAGAAATGAAAGCTCATTCCACAAAAATATGTAGATTGTCATTAAAATTAGTGTTGAATGTTTCTGACCATCCAATTGAACCACCTAATGAAGAGGAAACTCTCCTGGAAATACACCATTAATCAATTCTGAATGATAACACACAGATGCACACAAAATAAGCAAAGAAAAGTTAAGTCTTAAAAAAGATTATTTTTAAAATACTAAGTTGGAAGAAATAGAAACTGTAAACCATTTGTTAATAACTCATGCTGTTGTAACATCATTCAAAAACCTTTCTTCAAAAGCAGTTCAGGTGTGAATTCTTCCCAGCTCTTAAAGAATGATATCAATCCTACACAAAACATTCAACATTTTAATATATATGCTTATTTTCAAACTCATTTTGCAAAATCAGCATTATCTAGGAATGAAAATCATTCAAGAACAAAAGAAGAAATACATTTCATGGTAATGCCCCAAGAAATACCCATACAAAACTCCTAGTCAAAGATACTGCCCTGAATTTAGTACCGAATTGATGGGATTGCTCATCATTATCAAATTTTGCAAAAAATTGTAATATACACATAATCAGAATTAGTGATATCAGAAAGAATTGTTTTAGTGGATAAGGAAAAAGTAAAACTTTACCATTTTTAATTTTGTATTTATTTTATATATTAACTACAGTTCTCCCTCCCTCCCCTCCTTCCACTCCCCCAATTTCCCTTCAATATACCCCCTTTCACTGCTCACAAAGGTTAAGGCCTTCCATGGAGAGCCAACAAAGTCTAGTACATTTTATTGAGGCAAGACCAAGCTGCCCACACCACTGCTCCTGCATCAAGGCTGAGCAAGTCAGCCCATCATACAGAATGACCTTCAAAAGGTGAGCTCATGCACCAGGGAATTGATTCTGGTCCCACTGCTTTGGGTCCCCCAACAGACAAGGCTATAAAACTGTTGCCCACATGCGGAGTACTCCCCATTTGTTGACCTAGAGTCCTTGAACTACTGCAGTTGGGTCTCTGAGGGTTACCCCATCATGACCTTTTTTTTCTTTATTGAGAAAAGGAAAAAAAAAAGTATCCGCCTCCTCCTAGCCTCCCATTTCCCTCCCCCTCCTCCCACCCTTCTCTTCTCCCTCCACCAAACTCCTCTCCTCTTCCCTCTCCATTCCATAGGGCAGTCAGGGTTTCCTGCCCTGTGGAAAGTTCAAGGTCCGCCCCCCTCCGTCCATGTCTAGGAAGGTGAACATCCAAACTGGCTAGGCACCCACAAAGCCAGAAGATGAAGTAGGATCAAAACCCCGTGCTATTGTCCTTGGCTTCTCATCTGCCCTCATTGTTCGCCACGTTCAGAGAGTCCAGTTTTATCCCATGCATTTTCAGTCACAGTCCAGCTGGCCTAGGTGAGCTCCCAATAGATCAGCCCCATTGTCTCAGTGGGTGGGTGTGCCCCTCGTGGTCCTGACTTCCTTGCTCAT
>NW_004949103.1:6207953-6212955 GCF_000317375.1 Microtus ochrogaster
TTTCATTAGTTGATGGATGAAGGTTCTATGATGATCATCATTAAGGTAGTCATAGATATGATGACAGGGGAAAGCTAGTTCAGGCACTCTCTCCATTATTGCTAGGAGTCTTGGCTGAGGTCATCCTTGACGATTCTTCGGAATTTCTTAGCATCAGGTTTCTCTGTAGCTTCCTAAAGTCTCCCTTTATCAAGATACTCTTCTTTTATTCTTCTCCCATTCCATCCCTAACCCAACTCAACTATCTAGTTCCCTCATATACTATACCCCCATTCTCTCCCCTTTACTGTTCCCTACACCCCAGTTAATGCAGAATATCATATTTATTTCCCCTATTTAGCTATTAAAGGCTAGGCTCACAAAGACTTAAGAATTTTTAAGATTTATTTTTATTTTATGTGTGTTTTTTTATTTTATGTGTATGTGTGAGCACTTGGTGCTACATATATGAGCCACATTGTAAGTGTATGTCTCATGCCATAATATGTTGTAATATCCCCTGGAACTTCAGTTATAGATGGTGTGAACCACCATGTGTGCTAATTTCAGCTTCAAGAGCTGAGCCATTTTTTTCAACCAGAAAGTGTTTTTCCTTAGAAGAAAATTCAACAAAAGGGGTGAAGAATGTACCTTCACAAAAATGAAAGCCATATCTAAGTGTGAGTACAAGCAGAACAAGCCAGTGGGGAAGAAAGAATAGAGATTCTAAAAATAATTAAAGTAAAACTACCGTAAGATGCAACAATTTTTCCACTTGGTGCAGAGAATGTGGTTCAGTAGCAGAGAGCTGGCTGTGAGTTCACAGAGGCCTACATCAATTTGTGGCACTGGAATAAAAATGCTGGTGCATTATTCGGTATATTGCCAAAGGAAATGAAATTGGTCCATTAAAGAATACCTACATTTCCACACTAATTACAACATTATTTACAATAACTGAAATAAAAACTCAACCCAAATGCCATAGGCAGAATAGATTCAGTGATTGTATTGTCTATGAAAGCTATGGAATATTATTCAAAACATGAAAAGTAGAAAATTCTGTCATCTGACAACTCCAATGAGCACGAAGGATATTATTATAACGAAACAGTGCAATATTTCACTTGCAAGTTAAATAAAATAACCGTGTCAAACTCATTCAGTCTGAGAGTTAGATGGGTATCCATCAGGGCCGGAGGATTGGAGCTTATATCAAAAAAATTATAATGTCAGAATAAACAGGTACCAGGGCTCTAATATAATGCATAGAAAATTACAACTATTATTATTGAAGAGAATACTTGGCTAAAGGCTTAATTTTTAATGTTCTCTTTGTCAAAATAATGAAATTAAGAAGAAATAATGAATATGCTGATTATCTAGTTTACAATAATATCACAATACATACTCATATCAAAATACCATGTTTTATGAAATGTGTAATATATATCATATATTATGTTTGTCATTGCTGTGGAGAAAACTGCTTGATAAAAGCCACAATACCTGTTCTTCTTTTTAGTAACTAATTTTTTTATTCAAAAAATTTTCATATATTTTGATCAGTCCTCCTGCCAGCTCCTTTCATGTCCTCCCTTGTGTCACTCAAATTTCTATTGGCTTTGCAGAACACATCTGACTGTAAACAATGTCAATAATTCAGCTTGTATATGAAGTACATATTGGGTTTGTAGAGCAGATTTTCATAAATTATGTGTGATATTGATTTTCCTGGGATATATTTATAGGAGAACGAGTATAAGGAACCACAGAAGTTTGAATTAATCTGATGGAAATAAATAAGGAGCTGTTGAACTGTGTTCAGTTATACTGTTGTACTACAGTCAAAAGGCTATTTATCATTGTTATATTTACTCAGCTAACATATCTAAGCACAAAGAAAATAGAATAGATACATTAGTGTGTGCCTCCATTCTATGTGTCTCTCTGTGTGTGTCTGTATGTTTCTCTTTCTGTCTGTCTCTCTGTATGAAAGAGAAGGAGACTTAATATTCAGACGACTGAAGTGGCAATCTTAGGAACATGGAAGTTCTTGTGATGATGTCACTCCTGATGAGTTACTTGTCTTTGTATTAGTTTGCTTTAGCTAGAGAAGTTTATTTGCAAACTACTCAAGGATTCAAACAAATGGAAAGGTATGTGAAAAGACATGAAAGTACCAAAGAAACCAAAATAATAGGAGGGCTACTGCTTTATGTTATGGGCATTGAAATAAATGTCCAGCACCAGCTGAATTCCAATAGTCCATTGTCTTTCAGGGTTCTTGGTAGCTTTAATGGAATTACTTCCACATCAATGTATGAAGGGAATCTTATATATGAAACACATATTTAGTCAATACTGAAATCTAGGTGGACTTACAGTATATGCCTTCAAAGGTGCAGAAATTCAGATATTTTTGTAGAAAACATTGCATAAGGAAGATGATGGTATATGTAGACTTTTGCTATTAACACCAGTTTAAAGGAAAATAACAGTTTACAAATACCCCAAAGCAGACAGTAACAAAAGTACAGACGTGCATGACAAGAATGAATGAACTCACATCCAGTCTCTATAGCACTCATCATTTACTTAATCAGAACTTGAGTTCAGAGTATGTCAATGTTTTAAACATATAGAACAGTAGGAAACCATTTACTAAATTAGTCACTAAGTGAGAGCATGAAATAAAATGTTAATATTCGTGCTCGCTTTGGCAGCACATATACTAAAATTGGAAGGATACAGAGAAGTTTAGCATGGCCCCTGTGCAAGGATGACACGCAAATTCGTGAAGCGTTCCATATTTTTATGGATGAAGAAAGTGTGGAATATATACACAGTAGAGTACTACGCTGCGGTAAAAAACAATGACTTCTCGAATTTTGCATGCAAATGGATGGAAATAGAAAACACTATCCTGAGTGAGGTAACCCAGACCCAAAAAGATGAACATGGGATGTACTCACTCATAATTGGTTTCTAGCCATAAATAAGGGCCACGGAGTCTACAATTGGTGAACCTAAAGAAGCTAAATAAGGAAAAACATATAGTTATCCTCTCGGCTATGGGAAGTAGACAAAATTGCCGGGGAGGAACGTGGGATCTTGGGGGTGGGGTGGGTTGGGGGTATAAGGGTGAGATGGGGAGAGAAAAATGAGAAGGGGAGGATGGGGGGAACTTGGGGAAACAGGATGATTGGGATAAAGGAAGGCTGGATAGGAGACCACGGAAGCACAATTCTTAGTTAAGGGAGCCACCTTAGGGCTGGCAAGAGACTTGAACCTAGAGTGGCTCCCAGGAGCCCAAGGCGATGTCCCCAGTTAGTTCCTTGGGCAGATGAGGATAGGGAACCTGAAACGACCCTATCCTATAGCAATACTGACGAATATCTTGCATACCATCATAGAACCTTCATGTGGTGATGGATGGCGATAGAGACAGAGACCCACACTGGAGCACTGAACTGAGCTCCCAAGGTCCCAATGAGGAGCAGAAGGAGGGAGAACATGAGCAAAGAAGTCGGGACCACGAGGGGTGCACCCACCCACTGAGACAGTGGGGCTGATCTATTGGGAGCTCACCAAGGTCAGCTGGACTATGACTGAAAAAGCATGGGATAAAACCGGACTCTGAACATGGCGAACAATGAGGGATGATGAGAAGCCAAGGACAATGGCATGGGGCTTTGATCCTGCTTCATGTTCTGGCTGTGTGGGAGCCTAGCCAATTTGGATGTTCACCTTCCTAGACATGGACGGAGGGGGGAGGACCTTGGACTTTCCACAGGGCAGGGAACCCTGAGTGCTCTTTGGACTGGAGAGGGAGGGGGAGAAGAGTGGGGGGAGAGGGAGAAGGGTGGGAGAAGGGGGAGGGAAATGGGAGGCTGGGAGGAGGGGGAAACTTTTTTTTTCTTTTCTCAATAAAAAAAAAGAAAAAAAATGTTAATATTCTTATTAGTTAATTGAGCCTGCTGTAACAGAATACTTTAGACAACACAGTTAGTGGACATATTTTTTTTCTCTTTTAAAGTTCGGGAAATGGAGAAGTTCAAGCTTAGAGTGCCAGCATACTTAGATAGTTTCTATATAGTTCTTATATAGCAGATTCTGCCAGTGGCTTCGTCAGTTGAGCAGGAGGTGGTTATTGTGCTTCAAAAGATCAGCACACCATGAAGCAAGGCACTGATGGGTGAATCTCAGATAGGCAAGACTCCTGAATGCTTTGGCTGCAGAATGTCTTTTGCTACTGCTGTGCCTTTACAAGTTTATCTCTGTCATTTTTCTCTGGAATCCGGCATGGAATGTGGGTGGGATCCTCGCTGCCGGTAATGTAGTGTGATTATCCCATGGAAATATTTCTTTATACTGGGTAGTATTTTTTACCTCTGGAATATTATGAAGATGATTTCCTCTTAAGCTGTACTGTTTAACTGAAATAATGATTTTATAGAGTAATAGTGTTAGTTTGAATAGAATTTTGATGAATTAAGGGTTCTTTTTTAAAAAAAAATGCAGTAACTAAAGAATTATGATAGAAGTTAGTTTAATGGCAATATTTTTTTTCTGGAAATTATAAAAACAACTGTCTAAGAAAATGGTTATAGCTGAAATTCTTCTGATTTATGAGAAGACTAAAAGATAAATGTTCAATAGCATGTGGGTTCTTGGGAATAATTTGTTTTTCACTTGTAGTATGTGAAATATTTAATCATATATAAAACAGAAAACATGCTGATTTTTACTTGTATTCATTGTAATAGTTCACATAAAATAGAATGTAACTACATTCTAATTTTTATATTGTTTGAAAGATTTTGCTAGGGCTGTAAAAGAAAATATAAAAATGTAGAAGAAAGACATCAGGAAATAAGTGAAAAGAAAGATATTGGGAAAGAAGAATAATAGCATCAGGGTAGAAGAAAAAGAATAGAGTGGAACAAGCAACAGAAACAACATATGTGTCTTATTGTCATGAAAAGTCTTAAGTTCTTTTTTTTTTTTTTTTTTTTTTTTT
>NW_004949103.1:6213055-6222214 GCF_000317375.1 Microtus ochrogaster
ACCAGGCTGGTCTCGAACTCACAGAGATCCGCCTGCCTCTGCCTCCCAAGTGCTGGGATTAAAGGCGTGCGCCACCATCGCCCGGCAAATATTTATTTATTTATTATGTATATAATATTCTGTCTGTTTGCCTGAAGGCCAGAAGAGGGCACCACAGATGGTTGTGAGCCACCACGTGGTTGCTGGGAATTGAACTCAGGACCTTTGGAAGAGCAGTCAATGCTCTTAACCGCTGAGCCATCTCTCCAGCCCCTAGTCTTAAGTTCTTAAAACATTTTAAATGCAATATTTCATAGGTCTTTCAAAGTTCTGAATATTATCTATCTAAATGAAATATATCTCTATATATCTAGAGAATCTAACTAACATGACTACAAGCTTGACTATTATAGATGACTATTAATTTGTAGTTCTTAATGAAAAATTACATTTTTAAATGAGGTGTACAAGCACACTACCTTAATTAAGAGCAGAAATAGTCAGATAACAAAATTGACCTAAATTTGTATCAATAAACCAAGAACCATACCAATGTACAGTATCCATCTCTATAGCATATCCCCCTTTAAATGTAAACCAACATTTAAAAGGAATATATGATAATTTGGGTGTAGTTCTCTCCAAACTGCTTCCTGCTTTTTGTTCGACAAAGTAATTTTGGGAGGTGTTCACGGCAACTTCTTCGAGTCTTGGTCCATCAAACCAATTAATCTGAAAGGAATCCACAGGTTCTCTTCCTCTGTGGAAACAAAAGAAGAGCCCTTATCATGTAGCTGACTTGTCATTCATTACCTGGTGCAGAGGAGAAATCTAAGTAATACTATTAAATTAATTGTCTGTATTAAAATGAAGCTTTAAGTCCTCATCATTACAGGTCAAGGTACTGCTTATTTTTTATATAGTCAATAAGATAGCATGTAGCTATCAGAGATACCGCGTGTCAAGAATAAGATTTTTACATGGAATAGGTGGATGAGGGGTAATTGAGAGAATAGTATTTTATGTTTCAGACTCTGCATTGCTCATAGACTGCCCAGACAACATACTCAGAAGGAAGACAGAATGTTACTCCATGGGAGTTGAAGAAAAAGATACTCAGCACTAGTGCTTTCTTCACAGGGGTGAAAGAACAGTTGTGCAAAATATACCCAATATTTATAGAGAATCCTGTATAAATGATTTGATAATTTGTCAATTTTACTATTTATTATACTCAATTGTAGTAAAAGATTGACACTTAGTGTATCACAAAAGTGTATATGTGTGCATACAATATATTTCTTTGCCTGTTTTCATGTGTGTATACAACTAGTGTATTCTTGTGCTTGTATGTGTGCACCACAACAGCAATAAGATGGCTTATGTGTAGTAAATAGTAATGGTTGGTTTTAGGGGTTTTTATTATATCAGAATTGATTTTCTTAAGAACCTGAAATACTGTTTCACAGAAAACCAGAGATTGAAAGCTTCCTGCTGAATTTACTTCTAAGCTTTAAAAGTTGTCTCCTCTGGTGATAAATATGCCTAAGACATCCTCAGATAACAGTGAGAAGCTGCAGTGAGTTTTTCAGAGAAACCTCTTATAAAAGCTCATGGAGTAAGAAACAACTCACAGGATTTACAATTGACAACCTACTTTTCTGTTGAGTCCATCACCCCAATTTGGCCTTGGGTTGATTTATATGGGATTAGGCTCTTTCATTACATGCTCTGGCACCTTAAATAAGTCTAAATTCATGGGTCGAAAAGTGTTACAAGAAGAAATATCTTAACAGAATAGATAGTACCTTACCAAAAGGTGGTAGATGGTTACTTAAAACAGGGTATTTTAAGACATCTTGCAAGGCAGGTCAAGAGAATTTAAAATGTCACACACACACACACACACACACACACACACACACACATACATACCACACCACACACACTTACATGAGTACTCAAATGCATTCAACTTTAGAAAGAAAAGACATTCTGCATCTTGTAACAGTGTAAGTAAATATACCCAATATGCCATTGAAAATAAGCCAATTGTAGGGACTATATTGTCATCTCAACTAATTATGGATATACAGAGTCTAATAGACATATTTAAAGAAGCAGAGAGTAGAATGGTGGTTCTCCAGTGAACACACCAAACTGTATGGAGAAAAACCTCAGTACTGCACAAAGAATCAGAGAAAACTGAGAAAAGCTGGGAAATGGAAAGCCTCCTTATGGAAGAACACACCAATTGGTTGTCCAGTGCCAAAAGGTCAACCCAAAAATCGTCCATACAAGTGATGTCAGATATACTCAACAGGATATTTGAGAATATATATTCACATACAAATGCATATATACGTATGTAATAAAATTGGTGATAAAAGAGGCTATGGATTTGAAAGGGAGTGGGGGATTTGTGTGAGTGTATTTGGAAGGAGGAAATGGAAGACGAATTGGTGTACCTAAAATAAAATCTCCAAAATAAACAAAAAAGGCCATGTGCAGTGGCTATTCTTGGCTATCAACCTGAATTGCCTGGATTAACTAAAACACAAATGGCTGGACATAAAAGTATGTGAGGTGTTGTTTTTTTTTTTAATTAAATCATTTGAAGCGGGAAGATCATTCTCTAATCTGGATCTTTAACTTGAATATTTTAAGGTGGGAAAAGCTCTATCCTTAATCTGAGCTACAGCTCTGGCTGGTAGACTATATAAAGGACATTGAAGTAGAAAACCTGCTGTTTCTTTGCCTTCTTGCTCTCTCTCTAGTGAGTCCATTCCTTCACTGGCACTAGAGCCAGTATATACTAAAGACCATCTGAGACATAAAATCTTGTGGACTGTAAAACCACTAGATTATTTTTACCCTAGATTATTGAACCTTCTGTTGATAGAAAACCATCCGTGGATTTACAGAATTACAGCCTGTAAGTCACTCTGATAATGCCCATATATAATACATATAAATAAAATTAAGTTGCATTACCATTACACTGTATTTATTATAAAAAAGCAACTGTATGTTTAAAATAGCATAAAAAGAACATTTTCAGAGCTTTAACATATGGCAATAATAAATATCACAGGGGATTGATTTTCTAATTAATTTGTACATTGCATAATGAGCACATACATGGTAACATTACATGGCATCATACATATATACTTATCATTTTAAAACTAAACATACACCTTAAAACAGTGCCTTGTATGCTTGGGTTTTTCTTGAAGCCACTTGCTATGGATAAGCTGTTTTACAGCATGACTACATGTCAGACACTGTCCATTTTTCTTCTCTTAACTGGAGGCTAAATTGTTCAACAGTAAGGTTGGGCAGGAAATCATTCAGAAAGTAGGAGACAATGGGTCTGTATGAGACAGTAGTGTGATGATGAATGATCTGGGACAGTCTCCTCAGACACCACATCAACTAACCGTGATGCAAATCTATATCAAAATATGACATTGAGTCACTTTGGGGAATGTGTCATTCATTGCTAACCTTTCTCTAGCCATTACAGAGGAGGAAATTAAAAAGAAATGACACCAGATAGCTTATTAAAAACAGAGTTATACCAAAGTATTTTATTTCTCAAACATGTAGAAATGTAGAAATGGAAGATTCACACATTCAAAACAATTTTTATATCTGGCTAAGTCTGAAAATAAACATTATTTAACTTCATTTTGAGTGTTACAAAATACATAATTATATTAAATTTTAAGGAAGGTTAGGAATAGTGAAACTCCTGACTTCATATAATATAGTAACTTCCAAGTCTGTTTGAACATGAGATCAATTCCTAACATCTGGCAGTTATAATATGTCTCAAACTATAATTTTAGAAACATCACTCAGTTCAAGGCCATAATACTTTTCAGGGAAAAGGTGAAATGATGATGTGAGATTCCCTATATATGCTGTGAATATGTTTTATTAACATTTGTCAATAAAGAAGCTGCTTTGGCCTATAGCAAGGCATAATAAAGCCAGATAGAAAATCATAGTAGAGGTATAGAGAGAGAATAGGCAAAGCCAGGGAGATGCCATGTAGCGCCAAAGGAGAAAGAAGACAGAACCTTACTTGATAAACCACAGCCTCATAGTGATACACAAATGAATAAAAATGGGTTAATTTAAGATGTAGGAGGTATCTAGAAATATGCCGGAGTCATCAGTCAAACAGTGCTTTAATTAATATAGATTTTTGTCATTATTCAGGTCTGGGAAGCTGGAAAGCTAAGTGCAATCTTCAGCTTACACATCTATCTGTTATCTCCTAACTTTGTGCAGTAATTTTATATAAATTTTCATCAATTAAAATAAGTGACACAATGAGTTCTGTAAAATATAAATTGTATATTTAAGATTTATTTTATTTCTATGAATTCATATGTGTTCATTTATGTGCATGTCCCAGGTGTATGTAGGTACCTGCAGAGACCAAAATAGGGTATCAGATCCCACAGAAATGTTAGCACAATACTTGTGAGCTTCCTTAAGTGGATTCTAAGAATCAAAATCAGGTACTTTGGAAGAGCAACAGTCCTCTCAAGGATGGAGCCATGTCTTCAACTCTTCAACTGTGTTTTCACTGAAATTTATTTATGAGGCTGGGTGATGACTTAATCTGTAAATGCTGATCAAAGATGAGGAACTGAGTTTAGATTCTCCATCATGCATATTTCAAGTCAGTCTTGACAATGTATGTCTGTCATTACCAAAGTTGTAAGATTCAGTTTCAGTGAACTTATCTTCATGAATAAAATACAAAGCAATTGACAAAAACAACCAATGTCAACCTAGGGTGGTCACACAACGCTACCTACATATGTAAGCACTTATGTTCAAATTTACATATGACTGTATAAGCACATATAGAAACATGAATCACCTACACATAGAATAATTAATTATTTTATTGTAAGTATAAATAGGGCTGCATTTAAGGCAAGCTGTTTTTAAAAAGAGGTCCCAACATTTCTGCAAATTTTTTATATCTTTTTAACATTATTTTTATTGGGCTCTACATTTTCTCTGTAAATTAAACAATTGTTTTATTAGTGAAAGAAGTGAGACACAACCCCAAGACACTACAAAAAGACCAGTTGTCATTATCCTATGGAGGTGAATTGAGGTGGGCAGAAGTTTAAAAGAATCCTTGTTAACGAACTTGAGGAGCTGTGTCCCATGACAGCCAAACAAATCATAACTCAAATTAACTGCTTCATCCTCAATGTGTGGTTTTCTAAGTGAGTTCATGTAGTTAAAAGTATTTTTAGCATTTGCTGTCATTCTGGAGTGGTCATATTTCAAATACAGTCAATTTGATTTACCCAACACTGACGCTTGTTTACCTAATGCTGTCACAAGAGACACTTTGTGGAAAAACTTGGACAGGAGAAACTGTTCTTTGGTACTGTCTGAGATACAATGAATGTAAGAGTTATAAGGCAATCAGTTGAAGATTATGTTCTGTTTAGGCGCTAATGTTTCTGGAACAGGTAAATACATGTGATTTCTCTTAAAGTATTCTGGGTATGTGAACTTTGAAAAACAAGTGAAAGGTGGTTGGGCTAAATGGATTTTTAAAAAGCAGAAGACACAGTTAAAAAAATCATAAACACTTTTTGCCAACTATACCTCTGTGTATCTCCTGAGTACTTGGTTTATAACATTCATATCACATGCAGAATACAGGAGGGAAAACTTCAGCAGGGCAGTACCAAGTGAACAAAACCATGCCATTGTGTGGGTTGCTTCAGAGCTTGTGCAAAGTAAACAGTATTTCCAGATATTGTGAAGAAATGAGAATATTAACTTAAAAACAGTAGTTTGAGGAGTTATGTATTGGCCTCTGAATGGCTGGAGAACTAATATTTGGGTCCCTGTAGCCATTATTTTGCTCACAGGGAATATTGAAATTGATGCGCTGACAACGCATAGTTACATTAACACCTCTACTGGGATGTCATTTAACGCTTATCTAGAATTTGCTAAAGTACAATGGCTGACTTCACTAGCCAAAACTGAAAAAGACCAAGAAAGAAAGAAATTGAAGAGAACCATTAGAGAATTTTGTCTGTGTTTTAATCACATGATACTGTGACTCAGACTTTAATACCACCAGCTATTAACAACTTGGACTAAGTTTCATGGGAAACAATTTTTGAACTTTATTTTTTCCTTGGAGATTTAATAATTAGAGATAATTTGTATTCTTATTAGATATGCTACATTATACAATTTTACTGTCCAAATATTATTGTTTTGTGATTCAGTCTCATGTTTCATCTTTATTTAGGGGAGGACTATGGATACCATATATCGGGAAACATGAGTAGATTTATGTCAGGTTGGAAATAGAATGAGGAATGACATTTTAATGATGTGTGTCCTTGAGGTCCTTGCAATTAAGAGCCAGTCTGGCATGTTTGAGAAGGAGTAGACATCTAATACAGGTCTTTAGACATGGGAACTCAGAGCTTTGATACCACCCTATATGAACTTAAAACATGTATTCATGAGCCCAGCATCACAAATCAACCAAGTTTTCCATACTTGTTCTACCTTTACTATTCCTTGTTATATTGCTTAATTATTCAAAATATGGGGAAAAAAAGAAGCTCTTCTTTATTATGCATCCCCCAGGGCAGAGAACACAGGGACCTATTATACTTTGTAACTCTAAACTTGTTCCTCATGGATTACTCAGCATGCTTTCCTACAGAATTTAAGACAACCAGTCCAGGGATGGTGCCTCCCAATTAACAATGGGCTGGGACTTCCTTCATCATTTACTAATTAAGAAAATGTCCTACGGGCTTTTTTATAGCCTGGTCTGATGGAGACATTTTCTTCATTGAGATTTCATAATCTCAGATGGATTTAGTTTATGTCAATTTGGCATTAAACTATATAGTCCAGCTGTTAAGGAATTGCCACACTGTGGGATGGTAAGATATCTCAGCAGATCAAGTCTGCTTCTAAGCCTAATGATCTGAGTTCCATTCTTGGAAGTGGCATGGTGGAAGGAGAGAATCAATCCTTGCAAGTTATTATCTCTCTTTTACATGTGTGTTGTTAACATCTGTGCCCCTCTCCACATAAGTAAAAGTAATGTTTCTTTGTTCATCTATAAGAAAGTACAGCATTATGACTGAATAGAGAAAGCTCCGGGGTTAAGGGCAATGGCTGCTCTTCCAGAGGACCAAGACTTAATTCTCAGTGTCTGCATGGTAGAGCACAACTGTTTGTCTAATCCCAAAGGATTATATCTGATTCTCAGGCAAAACACCTCCATCTATACACAAATATGGATGCCTATTTCTACTAATTGGGACCATTTCATTGATCAAGATAAGAAAAAACATAATATTTACACCTCATTTTAAAGCAATTATTTAAAATATTGCATGCACTCTATACCTAGAGCATATCTCAGTCAATATGTCAGGGGCTCAATTGCTGTGGGAGGCTACTGGCTTCAATATTAGAGAGAATGGATTTGGACAAATGAAAACAAGTCTGTACAGAAATTTGTGGCACCAGGAACATGTCAGTATTGTGATAGAGTCTATGTTTGGTTTGCATACTCAGTTGCGATATGACCAAGTCCTAGGACACTCACCCAAGTTTTTCTCTGGGAAAAACTTGAAGACAATGGTTTCAGCTGGCAACTCCCTTTCAGTGAAGGAGACAGGAAGTATGGCTTTTCTGGGCCACATGGGGCTGGATCACAATGCCACTGGAGGGAATACGGAAAAGCTGGTACTGGCTTCTCTCTCTTCCTAAGACCCTAGAAGCGTGTCGCACTCACTCATTCCTGGGTGACAAGGAAGAGGGGGAATAGATTTTACGTAAAATTTTGTATGTTTTATTAATAAACACACCAATGAACGTAAAAAAATGAAAACAATAACAACAAAAAATAAACAAAACAAAATAAATTGAGGGCTTTATCCAAATGTGTTATTCTACGAGGTGTATTTTGTAGCAAAGTTATCTTAGCTGGCCTTCATGGGTGTCAGAAAGTATAAATATCAATCTTGTATAATTGGGTAGAATTATTTTTTTTCATTTCCAGAGTTTTAAAAATCTTCTGCTCAGTCACCTCAATGCTCTATTACCACAGATGCATACATTTAATTTGTACTGTGCTTCCGATTTGCAAATAAGAACTGTGGCTTCTCTCTTCATTGTAAACTATGCTTCTCACAGACAGCACTGTGGTCTGTGGAATGAACAGTTAGGATGTGGAAATTAAAACGCCATGAGCAAAAGTCATAAACATTGTCTTTAGCCTAGAGAAATGTAGTCATGTAATTTATTACACAATATAATTCATTCCATGAATTGCCAACATTTACAGACAGTTCTGAGACAGATTGTACTGCGAGACAGCTGAGTGAACAGTTAGTTATCTTACGGATGTAATGAACAGTACTCAAGAAGGGATGTTTGGGGACTCTAAGATGTAATGCACACAGGGTCTGTGCAGTTGGAGCGATGAAATCTTCAAATGACCAGGAGCCTCCTTTTAAGCAATGTTGTAATCTTAATGTGTGACCTTAGGCAAGTCACTTACCCATATGGTTCCCATTTTCCTATCTTAAAATTGATGATCTTAATCTATATTCAGCCTTTAATGTTTACAGAGAGCATTGAGATGTTTGGGTGAAAGGCACCATTTACATGTAAAGTCGTGTTATTATTCAAATCCCTCTCTACTAACTGCTCTGAAGCAGGTGTGTCAGAGGAAAGCAAACGAGGAAGAAGAAAGGGAAAATTGTCTCCTAAAGTGATGAAAATCTGATTATATCAAATTGGTTCATTCTAAAAGCAGGTGGGAACTCTATGCTGCCTTTATTAATGATTTTCACACAGACTTCCCTTTGGCTAAGCAAATCAGCAAAATATGTCCAGTTCGTACACTTTTCTGAAAACAAAAACAAACAAACATTCTGAGATAGAAAAAAAAGGAACTCTCTAATATTATGGGCATTATTTTCATTACTCTTGTTACACCACTTTCATTAGTCTTCAACACTGGTAGATTATAGAAAACACTCCATTCCCTCAATCTCAACTTGGCATGAGTGTCTGTGCTTTTGCAGTCAACTAAACTATTATCAATGTTGTCTTTCATTAACTTAAAAGACTATATATATA
>NW_004949103.1:6222374-6225541 GCF_000317375.1 Microtus ochrogaster
AATTATTTCTGAAACAAATGTGTCTTCTAAAATACACTTTTAAAATACTTATAGAAAGGCAAAGGCAAGTGATGGGCAGGGTGAATAAATGTTATTATTTCTATCCTAAAGGCATGGATTGCACTTGAAATTTTTTTTGGAACATGTGTTAAAGATCAATCTATTTTAGATAATGTTGCCTTTGATATCTGCAACTCTGAGAGAAAAGATTCCCACATATTGCTCCTAAAATCCTTTTCGGTTCTCCTATCTTTCAATTAGCTTTTAAAAATTCTCTTTCTTGAAACTATTAATGTGTATCCTTCTCTTTTACGGAGTAGTTGCTGCAGTACTGATGGCAACCCTGTTGGGTAGGTGCCACTTTTCCTGTTTTTATAGTTGCTAATAGTAAGCAGGGAAATGTCATGCACCCAGTCAAGGTCAAACTAAGTAAATAGTAGGGAGAAATGTGAATTAACTCCAAATAACTACTAAGAATATCATCTCTCCATTGTTAAGGTGGATCCTAAAGGTGACATTACCCTTCTGAGTTCTCAGTGTGGAGGCTGATGTACTGTCTCTCACCTTGTTACCTTTCTTTAACTGTTTGAAACAATAAAACATGTGCAGACAAAATTTAGTTGAATGGAAATTGCTTTTCTTGACTAGCTTTCTGCACAGATCTTTGTGTGCTGAATAACTGCAGATGAAATTAACATCGTCCTCCTAGGCACTAGAATGACATTTTTTTCTTTGTTATTAATTATTTTACAGAAGGTGCCTTAATTGCAGGATGTGGGAGGCATTTTCTGTAAAGGATTTACCTGCCAAGAGGACATGATCTGCAATCTTCAGATCATTAAACCTGCTACCAGGAGTAAGCATACTTTGGGGACCAATGACATTTGTCAAAAGATGTCCATGTGTTCTGTGGAGGGCAGATGGTCTGGCCCAGGAAAGAGCCTGATAATCATCCTACACAAAATGCCTTTAATTATTTCCTAGAAGAAAGATTCAGGTGATCAGGTCCTTTTCCAGAGATATGGTTACATAAAGAGCAGGAGACATAAAATCTCTCAGTGCACTGAAATCTCTGTCTAAAACAAATTCTCCAGACAATTTCCAGGTTGTAACATTCCAGAATAGAAGCCAACAAGGCTGCAGAGCCTGGCCTGGGAGGGAATTACAGCCCCAGGGTCTGTCACTCATCCACAGTCTGCCTCTCCTAAGCTAAGCTCTGATGGGGGCTATGACTTCCACATATATTTTTTCTCAGCTGTGCTCAGGGGTTCAATGTAAAACCTAAATTATTTTATGTCTTTAAACTAGTAAATACAAGTCATCAGTCATAGAGATAGGAGGCTAAAGTTCTTGGCTTTAGGACCATGCTTAAAACTCTCTTGGCAGGTGAGTATGGGCATTTTACAGGAGTTCAACACTGTGAAACAAATACTTCAAAATGTGATTTGTAAACTTAGGACTGATACAGGAAAAAATAATTGAGATAAATTGTTTTCTTGTTTTACACTCAAATTGTAGTTTTATTTTATCTGAGGTCGAGGTAACTAGGTTATTAAACAGTGTGTTTGTCTTTTTGTACTTCTGTGACAGAAATGAGAGGAGTAATTTACAGGAATAAAGTCCTTTTTTTCTATTTTGTGTACTGTGTGTTAATTTGCGTTAAGGTGTACACATGTGAGTGTGTGTGCATGTGTGTGTACCTGTGTGTGTGTACATATGGTGTCCAGAGCATTATTATTGTTTCAGAAGTTCTATCCACATCCTTAGAGACAGGTCTTGCCTTGCAATGAACCATTCTAGCTTCATTTAAGGATTAAAAGATATTTTGTTTCAAGATAAAAATAAATTCATTCCTGCTTGAAGTTTTCCTTTCAGTTCTGGGGATAAATTCGCTTGAACATCAATCACTGAACTGACTGAGTCATCAAACCAAGTTTTTCTCTTTTTTCCTGCTCCTTTTTCTCCTTTATTTTTTTTCAGTTCAAGTCATTCGAGGTTTTTTTCTGTAGTCTCTTGGAAATTATAACTGAAAGGCCTGTGGTAAGACAGAGTCTAATAATAAACAAGGCTTTAGTATAAAACAATTTCCTCAAGGCAGCTATGGAGAACAGAAACAATGAGTGAACAGGGCAGAAACAAGGTACAATCAATTGCATATGAGCTCCTCCTACTAATTTGCACTGCCTTCTGGTAGTCATGTCCCTAAAACATCAGTGCATAAATGATGAAATAAGAGCCCTCATTACTCAATAACTTTTCAAAGACCCAACTCTGAATACACTGCAATGGAGATTAAGCCATATATACATGATCCTTTGGAACTATTTCATAACAGGGTCATACCAAAGTGACTATATTCCTAGTGCCCATCATACCATAGAATTTAATAATTGTTTTGTATAGTTTTCCACTAATCTTCAGCTGATTCATATGCTTATACTTGTTGAATATATGATATGGACTCTGATAGTCATGGTAAACATGCTATTACATATAAGAATTTAGAGTTAAGAGAGAGATATGAGGTAGAAATGTTCATTAATTAATTTTCAATTCATAACTAATATTGGTAGCAAGAAATAAAAATCAATTAATGAGTAAAAAAAAGAGATGGCTTCTTGTGTTTTATGCTTCCATATCTCTCCAAATTAAAAAGAGCTCTCCTTTGAAATCTGATATATCTATGTTAAATTTCCCAAGCTAAATAAATATGCATTATTTTTGACCGAGGTTTCTGTCTCACCTGGCCTTTAGTTGTTTAGTCCCAAAGAAACACACAAAGGTCTACATTAATTACAAACTGGTTGGCCTAGTAGCCAGGCAGGAAGGATAGGTGGGGCAATCAGGAAGAAGTAGAGGTGGGTCAAGGAGAATTCTGGGAAGAAGGAAGTTTCAGTCTGCAGTTGTGACTCAGCCTCAGAGGAAGCAAGATGTGACTGCCTTGCTAAAAAGGTACCAAGCCATGTGACTAACTCAGACAAGAATTATGGGCTAATGTAAATTATAAGAATTAGTTAATAAGAAGCTTGAGCTAATGAGCCAATCAGTTTATAATTAATGTAGACCTCTGTGATTCTTTGGGACTTTACAGCTGCAGGACTGGGCAGGACAGAAAACCTCAGTCAATAAATGGCACCCACATGGATAACAACATCCACATAAAGCCC